>NC_045768.1:107312677-107621384 GCF_008692025.1 Phocoena sinus
GGTTGCTCAAGAGATATTGTTCACAGATTGATTTACTGACTAATTTATACGACATACTTATCCAGTGACATAGGGATCTTGGAGGGAGTTCAGAGGAAAATAACCAATATGATTAAAGGATTGGAAAATGTGCTTTACAGGGAAAGGTTACAGGGACTGGGGTTATTGAACTTGGAGCTCGGGAACTGCTGAGCGCTGCGTGCACACATCACCTTGCTGGAAAGAAGCGATGGCTGGTCACGTCTAACCAAGTCTCTTCCCACCTGGGAACCAGGGCCAAGAGATCAGGGCTACCTCGTGGCCAGCCAGAGCAGGGCTGGGCATTGTGGTTGCTGGTAGCAACGATCTCTCCCCGACGCCAGGTATCCCCAGCAGCACACGCACACATGCACAAACACAAGGACACCCGTGCACATACACGCACGTGCAGGCTCACATACCCCCCCCCCCCCCACACAGACATGCATTTAAGCACCGAGGTGCTGAAAATAGCAACAAGCTCTTCTTTCCCCCCAGGGTTGGCCGAGGCAAGCAGGCCCGTCCCAGGTCTCCGTAACTGATAAGAGGAATTCGGGATGACGTAGACACGTCTAAGAGGGCACACAGAGGACAACATGGGTTGCACTTCTCTGGAGGCTGCCCCAAGCGGGAGTGTTTGCACCGTCTGAGGGGCCCTTCTGGATGAAGGAAGGACCTGATGCCCTCCCAGGGCCCCCTCCATGGTCACACCGCAGAGAGGCAGTGGCTTTTGCCCTTCCCCTTCGCCATGGAGCAGATTCCTCCTCTCTGGAGGGAGCCGTCAGCAGCGGCGTGGGGAAAGTGCAGACCCGAGGCACAGGGACAGTTTGTGGCAGTCACAACGGGCTTGGCCCTCACTGGTCGAGAGCCCTCTGCCAATCACCCTACTCCCCTGGCCTTGGTCTCTTTGTCGGCAAACCCAGGACAAGACGATGGCACTTGCCTCGCCCAGGGGTGAAGTGAAAAGAGCAACAAGGAGGAAAGAGGGTAGAGGCAGACCCGGGTTTGGCTTTGTGGCCTTTACGTAACTTAATCTCTCTGCGCCTCCCTACCTTCTTCTGTAGAAGTGGGCGCAGTGATGCTAGCCTTGAGGCCAGAAAATTCAAAGAAGCAATGTCTGGGGACCCTGACCCACTCCTTTCACTCTCTCTGTTGCCCTGGCTCCAGATCCTCTGAGAAGCAAGCGTGCCCCGACTGCCACATGGGGGTTCTCCCCCTGAAGGGGTTGAGGGGGAGCCCTGCTTCTCCAGGAGCCCGAGGAGGGTCCTCGGGAGGGATTTCTCCCTCTCTGGCTCCAGCGACTGCATTGTTCCCCCTCCAGGTCCAGGTTGTTGAACCAGACAGGCTATGATACTAACATCCTGTAAATCAACGTGCAGGAACCTGCATCTCAGCAGCGCCGTGTTTCAACATGACCAGCCCAGTAGGCGGGGGAAGAGACCCAGCCTTGCATCACACAAGCATCCCACTCAGGACGCCTGTCCCGGGGACTCAGGCAGAAGCGCCTCCCTATTGGCTGTGACTTCCCAGACCCAGATGCTCTGCCCCTCGGGTGACTGACCCTATGGGACACCAACAGCTACCTACTCACCATCCTCCGGGGGGCACAAGGGCACGGCTGGCTCCCGGAGGGAAGTCAGGCCAGTGTGGGTGCCTCCCCTCTCCCGGCCATGGTTCAGCCTCCTGGGGCCACGGGGCTGGTGGTCCTCCTCTGGAACATCCTCACGGCCGCTCTCCTTGGCCCGAGAGCCCAGAGCCCCAGCCCCCCAGAGCAGGCGTCCTGCCTACTCTGAGGCCAGACACCCGGCAGCTCTCCCCAGAAGAGAGCTGGATTATGACAAACCCAGAGAGGATTAGGGGGAAGCCATCTGCAGAGAGAATAATTAGCTTAGTGGGCTACACAGATTTTTCCTGGCCCTCTGCCCAAGGGTACACTCTTCAAGACAGTTAAACGCAGGCTGTGGGTTTGCAGAGGAGCCCTCCACACACCAGGGTGTACCAGGCTCTCCCCCGTGCCTGATTCCAGCTGCCTGCGTGGGCCACAAGCAGCCTGTACTGGCAGGGGACACTCGGGTACCCCACGGAAACACCAGTCCTGAGTAGAGGACACTAGGGGAAAAAGATAACTGGCTGGTTTCCATAACCCTGATTAAAGCAGAAAAGGAGGCCTGAAAGAACCAGCTGACAATTAAACCCACCCATCAGCTGTCTTCTCTACCAATGCTGAGTCACCAGTTTCCCCTGGGAGGACCGTCCTTACTTAGACTAAATTGACCATTTTGGCTTTACGTTGGCAGCGCTTTGGGGGAAGCCTGGAATTTTCAAATCCACCCTCTCTGAGGCCAGAAAATGAGTCTTTCCTAGGATATCGTGTTTAGGTGGTGCAGGGTTGCCTACAGGCAGGGATGAACTATGTGATCTGAAGCCTGGAAGTTTCCTCACTGGAAATTAATCAGGTTAATGAGCCACCTGTGGAAACTACCGGGCCTGAGAGTCCTGGGCCATCAAGAGGCAAAGACTTAGCCACTGTACGGTCAACATCAATATACCTGACAAATTCTGCAAACAGAATCATTCAAGGCTTGCTTCTGGCCGACGGATACAGCAGTTCAGTCCAAACAACCACGTATGAGTGGATGTGGGTTACAGGATGATGGAGATCACTCCCTGAGAAACAGAACCAACAAGATACGTATAGACATGCAGAAAGACACACAGAAAGAGAGTTATAAGGAAGGGCTGGCTCATGCACCTATGGAGGCTGAGAAGTCCCATGATCTGCTGTCTGCCAGCAGGAGAACTGATGATCTAGCTTCAGCCTAAGCCTGAAGACCTGAGAACGAGGAGAGCTGATGGAGTAAGTCTTGGTCTGAGACTGAAGACCCAAGAACCGGAAGCACCAATGTGCAAGATGGGTGTCTCAACTCAAACAGAGAGAACACATTCACCTTTCCTCCGCCAGTCTGGACGGTGCCCACTGCATTGGTGAGGTCAATCTGCTGCCCTCAGTGTACCGATTCAAACGCTAATCTCTTCCAGAAACACACCCAGAAATGACGTTTTACTAGCTATCTGGGCATCTCTTACCCAGTCAAGGTGACACATACAATTAGCCAACACACTGCACTTTCCCAAGTAATTTTAATAAGTTAAAACAAACACAAGCGTCACTGGCTGAGCTCCATATTCTTCACGCAAAGTGCAGGATATGGGTGGCACAAAGTGCAGAATATGGGTGGCACAAAGAACTTTCAGGTGGTGTGTGTTGGCTCACGTCTATTGAGCACCTGAGAAGTGGACAACATTCATTGGTGTTCAATAACTGTCAATTCATCTGAACATGTGAATAAGCACATAAGGATAATCAAACCATTCACTGGCTTTCTTTCTCCCCCCCAGAGGAATGTGGGAAATCATTGCAAGTGAAAGGAAAATGTAATCTGTTCAATGTCCGCGTTTGGTTCACATACGTGAACCAAGTGACCGCTAAGTGGAGTGACCATATAGTTTATCAGCCAAACCAAGACACTTTGGGGAGGGAAAGAGGAAATTATCAATTACTTTGGGACGACAGGAGTGAACAAGGACTGTTCCGGGCAATTTGGACCTAGGGCTACCCTACCTAAAAGAACAACCATGTGTAAATATCTATGATTCCATGAGTTGTGTGGTCAGATAGATTTTGTCCTACAGAGAACCGATTTAAATTACTCAAAGCTGTAGAAAGGTAACTAGAATTTTGTGCCTGAGCCTCAGAAGCCTTTGAATCAATCAAAGCCTTGATATAGTCGTAAGGGATTCACGACTGTATAGGTTTCTAAGATCCTTACTATATTCCTACTGCCTCTTTAGCCACTATTTAAGGGGCAAAGAAATCTTAGATAAGCTCACATCAAATTGTAGAGACAAGAGATAAACAAGCAAAAGTTAACTATCAATCCCAGCGTTCGACAGCCATCTGACTGGCCCAAAGCAGAGCACGCCAAGTGAGTATTAGACACAGAAAGTGCCGGGAAGACTAGCGTGATTGGAGAGGTTTCACAGAGGACGATGCCATTCTTGAAACATACAAAAGAGAGGAAATTCTGATCCAGATTATATGCATGCGTGAATTCACATGCCCCCCTCCAAGTTCATAGCCATGAGAGATAAAACGAAAAAAAAAAAAAAAACCAAAAAGGTATAGCTGGGCTACGGAAAAAAAAAAAAAAAAAAAAAAAGACAAACATTTCTTTTGCTCCAAATTAGAAGAAAAACATGAAGCAGTGATTACGCCTGAAACCATAGGCTGGCTGGGCTCACCCACTCTTCCTAGGAAAACAAAGCTATAAAACGTAATGCTGAGCCCCAGGGTCAGGGTATGACTTTATGACAGTGGATCTCCACTCATAAAGCAGGGGCTGCCCCCAGCGGACATGTGGCAATGGTTAGAGACATTCTCGCTGTCACAGCTGGAGGGGAGGTAGCTACTGGCATCTAGTGGGTTAGGCCAGGATGCTGCCAAACATCCTACAACATACAGAATAGTCCCCCATGACAAAGAATTATCCAGCCCAAAAGGTCAGCAGTGCCGGAGTTGAGAAGTGACTGGCCTAATAAGTGGAGAGGGGAGGGGCCTCCTTACTGGTGACTGGGTCTGGGATATCCCCAATATCATTGTATAAGAAGAACTCTAAAAATGTCATGAGTGGTTCTGACTGGAGACCAAGAAGCACATGAAGACAGCCATAAAACTACTACACGGGGAGGGGCAGCAGCGAGAGAGGGAGAGAAGACAAAGCAAAAACAAACCTCCCCCCAAGGTAAACCTGCAAACCACAATTTAAAAGCATAAGACAAATACAGTGTAAGGAAAGACACAGACGACAAAATCAGCAATTAGAACATGAATTCACTCCAGATGAAGCTAATTCCATGAGACAGTATGACAAAGACTTTAAAATAGACATTATCTGGGCTTCCCAGGTGGCGCAGTGCTTAAGAATCCGCCTGCCAATGCAGGGGACACGGGTTCGAGCCCTGGTCCTGGAAGATCCCACATGCCACAGAGCAACTAAGCCTGTGCACCACAACCGCTGAGCCTGTGCTCTAGAGCCGGCATGCCACAACTACTGAAGCCCGCATGCCACAACTACTGAAGTCCATGCGCCTACAGTCCGTGCTCTGCAACAAGAGAAAGCACCGCAATGAGAAGCCCGTGCACCGCAACGAAGAGTAGCCCCCACTCGCCGCAACTAGAGAAAGCCCGCGTGCAGCAACAAAGACCCAACGCAGCCAAAAATAAACAAATTAAAAAGAAAAAAGCTTAAAAAAAAATAGGCATTATCTGGAGCTAAAGCAGTTGATGAGAGAACTCCAAAGAAGACAGGCTTTGTAATTACTATATAGCAGCCACCGATCCTGAAAAGTTAACTAACTTTGCCAAGGTCATCTGGCTGGTATGCGGCAGATCCAGAATTTGGATCCAGGCAGTTTGGCATCAGCCTCCCTGGGTCTCACCCCTGTGCTCTGCCTTCCATAGAGAGAGCAGCTTATGCCCAAAGAAGGAATGATCTTCTTATAGGAGCAGGAAAGAGAGTGAAGTGTCATAAGGGAACGAGGAAGGAGGAGTGAAGAAGCAGCAGAGTCCAGCATTAGGAGAACCAAGAAAAGCACGTTTCAGGTGTGAAGGAGCAGTAATCCAGTGAAGGCAGTCGAGACGTCAAGGAGAAGAAAGGTGGGGGGACGAGCAGCCCTGGTTGCGGGCAGGCAGCGCAGAAAGCCTCGGCGAACCTCATGAGAGACACCGCAGGTGAGAGCGAGGTGGGAAAACAGAGGCTGGGGCTACAGAGAGTTTCTATTAGGGAGTTTGCCGGTGAAAGGCAGGAAAGGAGGTGGTGGCCAGAGGGGACAGCCTGACGGCAGAAGGCACCAGCCAATGAAGGGGAAAGACGGAGGAGGCAGGAGGGAGGGGACAGTGAGAGGAGAGGTAACCGCTCGCCAGTGGGACCTGGGACCGGCATGTGAATTCTGCTACAGACCATTCAGACAGGTGGGAGAGACCTCTCTGGGTTTCTGTGTCCCCAGAACTGGGACTGCTGCACCTCCTGACTGCCATTCCTCCTGTGTGCCCGTCCCTGTCATGCCAGCACCAGACCAAGCTCGGGCCTCTCTGGGCCACCCTCCTTCCCTCATGGGCATTGCACACGCTGCCCCACGTGGCCCTTGAGCTCACTCTTCTTTGCACAGAGGATGCTGCCCTGCCCCATGCATGGTGTTCTCTGAGATCGACAGCCCTGCATCATCCACCTTTTCGTGGAGTGAACCCTCCACTTCCTCGCTGTCACGGCAGCCCTGCTCTCCTAATGTCCTCAAGGGACTCCGCGTCACCCCCTCGCCCTCCCAGGGACAGGGCTGGTCTTCCACAAAACTGTGGCCTCCAGAACACATTTCTCACCATGGTGCAAATTCCCTTGTCCCTTTGCGGGGCTTACCACCTGTCCTGTCTGGCCTCGTGCACTGTCTTCCTCAGTCCCCTTAGGCACCTTTGATGGAGACTCTCCCTTCCGTTCCAGTCTAGCCACCGTGCCCAGAGACTGGGTTGTCTGTGTGGCACCCAGCCCACAACCTGGCCTCAAATCCCCTTGACTCGATCCCCTGTGTCTACACCCCACCTCACCAACTCACTGCCCAGGCCTAGTCCCTCATTCCAGGCTCAGCTCCGGAAAACTCAGTGCTGTGGGGTGAGTCTGGGCCCCTGATGGCCCAGCCATCAGGCCCTGGCTCTTCCTCTCCCCCTCCCACTGCCTCTGCTCTTCACCCTCAGCTGACCTTTGCCACCCTCCCCGATCCTGTCACCCCTTCCCAGCTCCACTTTGCTTTGCACTCGCCCAGAGTCCACGGGGCGTGGCTTCAGCCACTCTCTTGCTGATCAGTCCAGCCACCTCCTTCCTCTTTTTTTCCACCTCCAGGGGTTGGAATCTTCTGGAGGAATTCACTCTTTCCTATGGATGACTCCGAACCCAAGTCACTGTCTCCACTGACCTCTGACCAGGGCAACAGGATCTGGGCTCTTCGTTCACAGGGTTAGCGTTACTTCTCTTGCTGCGTGCCCCTCCCACCAGCATCTCAGCCTCTGCCGTCCCCGCCACTGTCTCCCCTCCAAAAGAGGCCCTCAGGGAAGCTTCAGACCCCGACTGAGCGCATTCACCCGGAGTGGTAAAGGCTCTGACTGAGTCACATTTTCCACAGTGCGGGGTCCAGGGATGAAGGGTTATCCTCGTATCCGTCACTGTCCTGCTCTCTACAGCTGTTCTTCTGGACTTCTTATCCCACCAGCCGGACCCCCTCCCTGCCCCCTCCCCCTCGGTGATGACATCATCTTTGCCCTGTTACTGTAACGTGAAAACCAGACTGGGGTCACTCTCCTCTCAGAGAAGAAGTTAAGCTCCAAGCCCATCTCGTGTAGATGGGAAGCTCAGCGCCTCTCCCCACATCTCTGGAGGGATTTGGGGGCTAGATCTTTCATCTCGTTGCTCCTGAGTCTCATTTACTGTGGCTAAATTCCCAATATTGCTGAGTGGCTGCCTGTCTCTGTCCAGGCTCATCATGCATAATAGATGTCTGTGGCCTTGGAAAAGGTAAGGAACGGCAGTGGGGCTCCTCGCAGCCCAGCGAGGGAGGCCATTCTGAAGTGGCTCTGACACACCCCTTGGTCCTCACTGCCCCCCACCACTGAGGACCTTCCTCGATGACCTCTCCCCAGACCCCAGCTTCCTCCATCATGTCCTCTGCCCCAACCTCCTGGACCACCCCCCAGGTCCCTCACCTCTCCTGCCTCTGAGGTCCTGCCACTCCTTTTTTTTCCAGCCAATGTGCCCTCATCCCAGGCAGAAAGGTTTTGTTGCTATGGCAGGAGGGATTGACTGCCCACTCTCTTCCTTGCCAACAGAACCCCACTCTTTGGGATTGAATATTGAGAGTCCAGCCACTTTCCATGCACAGCCATCTAGCGATCATGTAGCCTCTGTCCTCAGCTCCAGCATTCCCCAGGGCCATCTTTCCACAACCAAAGAGGCTCAGTAAAAGCTATTAAAAAAAATCCCTCCCCAAGAGGCTACCCCTGGCTCTAAGGCTAACTTCCACATTTCTCGTTGCCACGTTGAAATTAGGGCTGTGTGGTGTGATGTGGTGTGAAATTCGGGTCTCAGCTTTCCGTCAGGACCCCACACCCGCACCTCACCATTTTCTATCTTATCATCCACCCACTTCCCCGGGCTTAGGAGAAGGGCTCTCCCAACCTCCCCTGCCCAGCTAACCTACCAGACCCCTCCCCTCTCTGCACCGAGCTGCAGTTCCCTGTTATTCCCACTCTGTCTCTGGCAGAGCCATTTCCTCCAGGAAGCTGTCCCCATCTGGACTGGGGTCCCCTCCTCTCTTCCCTCACAGCCCCCTGAGTGCCCTGTCATCCCATTTAGATGGCACTGCTTGTGACTTGGTCTGCTCCTGCCTGAGACTGGGAGCATCTGAGGGCAAGGAGCGTGTCCATGCGTTCAACAAATACACATGGAGTGTCTGCCGCATGCCAGACACTGTTCTAGGCACAGCGTCCCCATGGTGAGCAGAGCGAAGCCCCTGCTGTCATGGAGATTACGTTCTCGTGGGAGAAGACAGACACATAGTAACTGATACGTGTCAGGAGGTCATTAAGTGCTATGAAGGAAAAAGCAGAACCGGAGGCTAGAGAGAGAAGGAGGGGCGGCCCTTGGAGAGGCAGGGTGAGGGGAAGCATCTCTGAGCATGTGACCTGTGGTCAAGGCTGGAGTGAAGTGAGCTGGCCAAGCAGACACCTGGAGGAGAGCCTCCGGGACAGAGGCAAGAAAAAGTCTACAAGCCCCAAGGAGGAGTGTGCCCCGAGGCTTAGAGGGTCCAGCGGTGCGGGTAAAGCGAAGGAGAGCGAGTGCGATGGGCTGGGTGAGGGAGTCAGGGGCCGTGTCAGAGCAGACATTGGAGGCTGTCTCTGCATCCTTTCACACTGTTAGCAGGATGGCTACTCTCCCGTGCTCCATGAACCTTCTTGGAGTGAACGAATGAACGAACGCTTGGAATCTAACATGCTGAGGTGTCCTAAAAATGACCTCTGTCCACTGTGTATCTGCCCATCCCTCTAGGGGTCCTTCCCCAGGGAAACAAAGGGTTCCCACCTGTCAAAGGGCTGCACACTCACAAAGGTTAAATCTGCCTTCCGAGAAGTGTCCACAGTAGGGTAGACTCATTTCATCAGGATCATTTGTCCTCAGTGGGGCTCCTTTTATGTTAATGAGCAGACTTCCCGTCCTCCCCAGCCCTGGAAAAATCTCCCAAGATGACTGCCTGACTGTCCCTTTCTCAGGGTCCTGCCAGGAAGTTGGACGTGCAGCTCACACTGGTGACCAGGGGACATATCCTGCAACCTGAACGCCTCCACTTCCTGGTTCTGGCAAATCGCTTTACTTGTGTGAACAAGAACGTTTCACGGCCTGGTCCATCTCATGACCTGATCTGACCCAACTAGAGGTTCAGAAATTAGTCTCCATACACTGAGAGATTGAGTGTAGCTACACGTAACTCTAAGCCCAAATAACAGTGGCTTAAACAAGATGGGGGTGTTTTTCCCTTTCACATCACAAAAAGTCCTGAGGTCAGTACTCAGAGGCTGGTACAGCCGACCTTGGCTATCATCAGGGCCCTGGGTTGGGATTCCCATTCACATGCTTGCAACACGACTGCTGGTGCCCCGGCAATCATCTCTGCATTCCCAACTGGAAGAAAGAAAGGGGCAAAGGGCAAAAGGGCTTTTCAAAGCCTGGAAAACATATGCAAGAGCTGTGTCACATGGCCACTCCAATTTGCAAGGTAGGCAGGGAAATGTTTTTCAGCTGTATACGTTGCTGTCCCTGGGAAAATTGAGCCCCTATTGGTAAGGCTAGGGGAGAATAAATATCAGACAGACCACAAAGATTATCTGCCAGGATCCACTTCTTGAGCTACCCATCAACCACAAATACCCTCCTTCACATTCACATTCATGTCCACTAGGGGCAATGCCCTCCTTTCCATCATGTATAGATGTGGTCCCTGTGGCCCAAAGTTCTAAGAACTAAAAATCAGAGCCTGCGCTAGCACAGAAGGTAACTGTCGTAAAAGCTCCCATCAAGTAGAGAGAATAATGGGAAGCCCACAGCAGTCATTGGTCCACAGCAATTATGGGAAACTCTGGAACAGAACCAGTGGGGTCTCTTGGCCTTGGCCATGGTCTTTTGTCCTCGGTTAACCAGCCTGGCCAGTTGCTTCACCCTCTCCCTCTGGGAGAATCTCCCTTAAATATTTTCCCCATTGTTCTCCCCTCTGGAAGGCTCTTTCTCATCCATTTTCCCCCCCCAGCTGCATCTCTGAACAGTGTTTGGGAGGATAACTTTCGATAGAAATTCACAGCCCTTAAATCCCGCCTCTTGTTTGGGTTTGATGCTCAGGAATAGTTTTAGGGATTTAAGAATCATAGGATGTTGCAGGTCAGGCTGGGCTTCCGATGGCAAATGTCTCTCTCAAAACTTAGTTGACTTTGGTTTTAATTGCTTCCAGTCCATTCCATGTGCAAATAACCACATGGAACCAAAAATCCTATCAAAATGTAATTTTTAGGGCTAAAGCTGCTTGCCTTTTTTTTTTTTGCGGTACACGGGCCTCTCACTGCTGTGGCCTCTCCCGTTGCAGAGCACAGGCTCCGGACGCACAGGCTCAGCGGCCATGGCTCACGGGCCCAGCCGCTCCGCGGCACGTGGGATCCTCCCGGACCGGGGCACGAACCCGTGTCCCCTGCATCGGCAGGCGGACTCTCAACCACTGCGCCACCAGGGAAGCCCCTATGTGGCTTTTATATGGATCTCAAGGGAAATTTGAGAATGTCCCTCTTAATGAAAGAACACTGGGTGTGGCCAAAAGGAGTCAAGTGCCTAGGAAAGTTCTGCCCATAGCCTGTTTTCATTCTGTCAGTATCACTTCGTGATGCTTCCAGTCATTCAACTGGCAAACATCTACTGAGTGCCGGCCACCATGCAGGCCATACACCAACCCCCGGGGCCCCAGGGGTGAAGAAGACATTGCCCATGCCTTCATGTGATCAGCAGGCTGGACGGGGAGGCAACTGTTCAGTAGAAAGGTGAAAGGCCACATCATAGGGTCATGACAAAGATAGTCACAGCCATTCAACAGGCCGTGGAGCATACCGTGGCACAGAGTGGTGAGCAAAAGTCATCGATAAGAGGAAATGCCTTCATGTCTTACAACCTAGAGGAAACAGGCACCGAAACAAATCATCAGAATGGTTAAGTGAACACATAACGTGCAAAGTGCTGCTGGTAACGCGTTCAGGGCTACCAGACTTGTCACAGGGACCCGGGAAAGGTTTCCCTGGGAAAGAGACGATTAAGCTGATACCCGAGGCACCAGAAGGATGTAGGAGTAGAGGAGCTTCCAGGAAGAGAAGCAGCATATGCAAAGTTCTGGAAGGAGGAGAAGAAAGGGCTGGAGAAGAAAGAAAGACCCCGATCACGGAGGGCCTTGTAAGCCCCATGAAGTCTTCGGGGGCTACTCTACAAACAACCGTTGAGGGTTTTGAAGCAAGAAATTGACATAGTCCATTTTTAAGTATCTATGTATCTGTGTGTGCAGAGAGAGGGAACGATATAACCCTATATAAAATAAAATTCAGAGATCTTAAGCAGCCGGTTATACCAGAATAACCAACGCCCCAAACAAGATACAGAACGTTATGATCACTCTAGCAAGTTCCCCCTTGCCAATTTCCAGTCCATAAGCAGATTTTTGTTTGTTTTTGTTTACTCTGGTGACAGTGTGGAGAATAATTGTTTGGGGTCTGGGTATGGTAGTACGTAGGCAAGAAATGATGGAGGCCTATCCTTGGGTTATAGTGATGGGGGTGGAGAGAAGAGAAGGGACCCGAAAATATTTAGGAGGTAAAGTCGGCAGAACTTGGAGTGACTGGGAAGGAGGAATAGGGGGAGGAGCAGGTAAGATGACTCTCAGGTTGCTGGTTTGGGCAGCGGGAGGAGCACTGAATCAGCCTGGGGGAGAAGAGGGTCTAGAAGGCTTTCTAGAAGTGCTGACACACAAGTGGAGCTTTGCAGAATCAGTAAGATTTAATTAGGTGATTGGGGGTTAGAAGTGCATTTCAGGAAAGGGGCTCGTAAAGGAAAAGCTCAGGGACGATCCTGGGAATGAACACAAATTTGAGCACCTGGATCTAGCCTCGCCTGAAGCACACACACTGAGACATTTTGGTTCTGTGAAACAATAGATCCTCACTTGGTCTAAGCCAGTTTGAGTTTCTGATGAAACAAAGAGAATTGTGACTTACAGACCACAAGGAGAACATTGAAAGGGATGGGAAAGGAAATGAGAAGGGGCTCTAGGTCTGGAACATCAAGCCCCATCGCAGCTCTGGGACCCCAGACTTAGGAGAGAACTCAAGTAAGGGACATCACCTGAGAGCCCAGGCATGGTGGCCATCCTGTAGGCCCTACTCCAGCATTGCAGGCTGTGACAGTTCCTGCTGGGCAGGCCCGGACTTGGAGACTCACCCCCTTGGACCACTGCATGAAGACTCCCTCTGGCAACACTTCCCAACACAAATCAGCCCCGGAGACCCCTGAAAACCTACCAAGCAGCATAACTTCTCAATCATCCATTTCTGGGGAAAGGCATCAGCATACCCCGAGCTGAGACAGAGGATAGGGCACTTCCATTACCTAAATCCGGAAGAAATACGTCGCTTCTATGGACAGACATCAATGTCATGCACTGTGTAAAATCTCTTACGAATATGTGGCCTGTGAACCTTGAGGACATTATGTTAAGTGAAAGAAGCTGGTCACACAAGGGCAGACACTGTATGTTCCACTTACATGAGGTCTTAGAGGACTCAGATTCATGGAGACAGGAAGCAGAATGGGACTGTCAGGGGCTGGGGGAGAGGAAAGGGAAAGGTAGTGTTTAATGGTGACAGTTTCAGTTTGGGGAGTTGGGAAACTTCTGGAGATGGATGGGGGTGATGGTTGCACAGGAATGTCAACGTACTTAATGTCACTGAACTTACACTTAAAAATGGTTAAAAAAAAAGTAAATTTTATGTTATGTATATTTTACCCCAATAAAAGAATTAAATTTTAAAAATAAAAAGAGGGTACATGGGATGACTCTTGAAGACGTTATGCTAAGCAAAATAAGCCAGTCATAGAGCACAAATATTGCATGACTCTATTTATATGAGATATCTGAAATAGTCAAATCATAGAATCAGAGCATAGGACGGTGGTTGTTAGGGGCTGACGGGGGGAGAGGCGGATGGGAAGTTGCTGATAGATGGGCATAAAGTATCAGGTGTGCAGGATGAATAAGTTCTAGAAATCTGTTGTATAGTAGAGCGCCTATAGCTCTATTGTACACTTAAAATGTTTTGAGGGTAGATCTCGTGTTGTGTTCTCACCATTAGAATTTTTAAAAAGGATACATGACCTAGAAAGACAGGAGGTTGTGGACAGAACCCTGGATCATGGCGACATGTAAGGGACCAACGGAGGCAAGGAGGTCTTCACAGAAGGCAGAGAAGGAATGGGTGGAGAGACATAAGATCATTCAGGAGAGAGTGGCTCGTTAGAAGCCAAGAAATAAACAAATGTTCGACAGAAGCATGGGCCAGGGATGGCAAGGACAGAAGGGGACAGCGGCATAGCAACTACACATTGCAAAGGGGCACACTTGGTCCATTCGTTCCCTCCATGAGATAAACAGGAGTGTGAATGTTGCTGAAGAGGGAATGGGTAAGTTTTCCTGAGGGGCCCCAGGGATCCCCTCCCCCTCCCCTTGTCCCTAGTAATCAGCGGGAGTGGAACAAAGTGACCCTAACCCAGGTCGTCCCGGCGGTAGGAGAGGCAGCAAGGGCCCTGAAGTAATATGGCCATGAGGACAAGAAAGGTGGAGTCACACGGCCGACGGGAATGATGGCTCTGAGTGGTTGACGTGGCAGATGCTGGGACCTCCGTGAGCTCTCACTCATGGCCAGGACCCGCCCCCCACCCCCGGCCAGGCCCGACACCAAAGAGCCTGGGCAGGTACCAGTGGAGGCAACCCCAGGACCAGACAGCTCAGCCAGCGACTCCCCCAGAGCCCTGGGCTTTCCACCCTGAGGCTCCTCTGGGAAAGCCACCTCCAGGTGGGTCTTCATGACCTCACAAAGCAGGCACCCTCAGCCTGAAGCTCTGTCAGTCCTGGCTAGGTCTCCTGGCAACTGGATGTAGAGGCCATGGCACTCCTGACACCCCAGGGAGTGAAAAAAGTCTTCCAACTTCAGGTGAAGAGAACACGTGACTTTTCAAAGGGAGCGTGCTCAGATTGATCTAAGAGTGAGGTGTGTCCTCCGAGGGACCCCTGGACAGGATCTCCTGTCCCAGCACGCCAGCTCTGAGGCCCGCCCGCCACGGGTGTGTGCCCGGGGGATGCCAGGCCAAAGTCTTCCCAGCCCTTGGAGCTTGGGGCTATTTTCCGGGCCTGATGCAGCTGAGCCCGCGCGGAGGGACAGAGGAGGTGGGCATGGAGGCACTGTGCCCCGCCCCCCACACTCCAAGGAGGGCCCGGGAGGCCCCAGGGGCTCGTCACAGGGGTGCCACCTTCACCAGGAGCTCCAGGACCCTGTGAGCCCTCTGGGATTGTACGCCAACGTGTGGAGGGAGTGTGTGTGTGTGATTGTGTATGTGGTAGAGGGTGGGGTCTGTGTCTCTAGGGCAAAGAAGGGGGCAGATTTTGATGGTTTCTCAGAACCATTTCTGAGGCCGGAAGGCATGAGCAAGGTGGGCACCTGCGGAGTGAAGAGAATCCAGCCTGCAGGGCCCGGGCCTCTGAGCTGTCCACAGAGGGGTGTCCGGGCTCTGCTACAGACCTCGGGCCAGCTATGTGCACAGGTCAGCCTCTGACCGGCAGCCTCAAACTGTTGGGGAAGCCCCCGGCCCGGGACCTGTGATTTCACCACCTTCCCTGGATCTTCCAGCCAGCTGTCCCATCAGGTGCCAACCTAGGGGTCTAAAAGGGCTGCAGGGGTGGAGAGAGGAGTGACCAGGGGCTGAGACAAGGCTCTGGGCCTTACTCGGGCACCGTCTTCCCTCAGTTCCCCCTCCCCGCACCCCAGGGGAGCTCCAATGTTTGGTGGTTGCCCACTTCATGCCACACCTTTTCTTACCCCCTCCCTGAAAGGCACTTGATTCTCCTACATGTGTCGGTGTGATCTCTAAGAACCTTCTGGAAGGGCCAGGCGAACTCTCAAGTAAAATGAATCTTAACCTATAGAGGGGAATAAGAGGTACCCTGACCAGTCTCTATCGCCTAGCTTCACCAAGCAAGACACATTTCTCTGCTAAAGCATTGCATCTCCAAACCTCTTCTTGGCCAGTCATTTACACTTTAGTATGAATTTCATGATCAGATCACCATCTCTGGAGCAGTTAGTTGGGAGTCGTCTCAGAGGAATGTCAAATTTTGTTTGAGGGAAGGGGAAGCAAGGATCATAATAATTCAGGACTTGAGGCCTGCTGGAGGTGTAGAAACCTGGAACTGCAGCAGCTAGCATGAGAACACCCAGAGGAAGGAGCAGTGCTAGAAAGGTGAGGGAAACCTGTCCAGAAATGAAAGATGAATTCTGCCCAAGCTTACCCCCATTCTGGGTCACACTTCAGGATGCTGGGGAGCATATGCTGGGCCCCCAGTAGTGTTTTGCCCAGTGACGATGGCATCCTGATTCCTCAGTCTCATCTGCCACCCCTCATATATCATGCCCTGCAGAAACCAGAAGGTCGGGAGCACCTACGGAGACTGTTGAACTGGGAAGAGTTTGACGAGCTCAGAGACTCCCGCAGAAGCATCCTGCTGGACACCCTCTACGAAAGTATCATCTTCGCTGTGGGCAAAGGCTTCCCCTGGGTGGAGGTGGCCCAGGTGGTCAAGTTCACAGAAGAGCTGCTCAATGAAACCAAAGGTACGGGGCATCCAGGGCAGGAGTCAGAGAGGCTTGGGGAGGACACACAACCCCAGGAGCTCTCCAAGGAGCCTGGAGCCCCTTCCTTTTTTTCCCTGGCATTTAGCCTCCTTGTATGCTCCCAAAGAGGGGCCCTGTCCAGATTTTCTGGAAAGTGGAGCAAACAGAATGTCCTTGCTGAGTCTTATCCCTGATCTCCCTGGTGGAAACTCTTGCACCACGCCAAGCTGTTCACAAAGCAACCAGGGGTGTTTGCTTTTCAGTCAGTCATTTACACTTTAGTATGAACTTCATCATTAGACCCATACCTCTGGGGCAGCTCGTAGAGAGCAGTCTCAGAGGGAAGTTAATTTTTGTTTTAGAAAAGAGAGAAGGAGGGACCATAATTTAGAATTTTTGTTTTGTTTCTGCTTAACATAAATGTGTCACTGTTCTGCTTAAAGCCCTTCATTGACTTTTCACTGTACTCCTGAGAGACTGCAAATTGCTCCCAGCAACAGTTCTTGCTCTGCTGAGTGTCTTGAGGGAATCCTCTACAGGCGTCAGCTTGCTGGCAGGGATGGGGGAACAACAGTCAGGTTATGGAGGGAGCATCTCTCCCACCCCTACCCTGCGTTGGGCTTCAGGAGAAGAGGGTAAGCATCTCTCCCCGTGATCCGTGGCACAAGGGGATGTGGCCACATCTGTCCACCCCTTAGGCTCTGAGTTGCCGATTCATCCATTGAGCAAATCCATGGCCACCATCGTCGTAATACTCAGCCAAGAACCATCAGTAGGTGCTAAGACCAGCGGGTGAATGCTTGATGGGAAATGGGGTATTTACACACTTCCCAAGAACCTCACTGATTGCAAAGAGGAAAAGAACACTTTTACAGTGAGGTAGCCTGGCAGACACCCCCTTAATCAAATGATCCATTCATAAGAGGACACAGAATACTCTGCCGCCTGACGGGATGCAAAAGAATTAGCCAGCCTCCTTCTGTGATGGTTCTAGCAAAGACTCAGAACATGATGTCATAAAAAAAAAAAACAACACTCCCAATTAGGGGCACTGCACAAAGTCCCTCTCCTGTAAGCTTCAAAGCATTAAGGTCTTGAGAAGCAAGGAAAGATAGAGGAACTGTTCCAAACTGAAAGACACTGAGGCGACGTGTCCACTAAACACGACAGGTGATACCAATTTGGGTCCTTTCGCTGTAAAGCATGTTATTGGGACAGCTGGAGAAACTTGGGTCAGGTCTTGGGATTGGACGGTAGTGACGTGTCGACGGTGCTCTCCGGATTCTGGTGGCTGTGGCTATGAATGTCCTTGTGTGAGGAAATGCACACGAAAGGATCCTGGAGGGTGGGGCATTAGGTGGATCACTTATTCTTTAAGTAGTTTGGGAAATTCATCTTTGTACTATTTTTTTCTAGCTTCACTGAGATATAATTGACATACAATACTGTATAAGTTTAAGGTATGCAACATGATTTGATATATGAATAGATTGCGAAATAATTACCACAATAAGTTTAACGAGCATCACCTCACCTAGTTACATTTTTTTTTCTTGTGACGAGAACTTCTCAGGCCTACTCTCTTGGCAACTTTCAAATATACAGTATGGAATTGTTCATTATAATCACCATGCTGTACATCATATCCCCAGGACTTAATTATCTTATAACTGAAAGTTTGTACCTTTGGCCACCTTCGCCCATCTTGCCCACATCCCAACCCATGCTTCTGGCAACCACCTATCTCTTCTCTACTTCCATGAGTTCAGTTTTCTTTAGATTCCACATGTAAGTTAGATCATACAATAGTTGTCTTTCTCTGACTTTTCTCCCATACCATAATGCCCTCAAAGTTCATCATGTTGTCACAAATGGTAGGATTTCCTTCCTTTATGGCTGAATAATATCCCTGTGTGTGTGTGTGTGTGTGTATGTGTGTGTGTACACACATATACATATATATATATACACACACACACACATATATAGTATATATTCACATTTTCTTTATCCATTCGTCTGTCAATGGATCCATGGGTTGTTTCCATACCTTGGCTATTGTGAATAACGCTGCAATGAACATGGGGGTCAGATATCTCTTCAAGAGTGATTTCATTTCCTTTGAATATATACCCAGAAGTGGGTTTGCTGTATCATGTGGTAGTTCTATTTTTAGTTATTTAAGGAACCTCCATACTGTTCTCCATAGTGGCTGTATCAATTTACATTCCCACCAACAGTGCACGAGGATGCCCTTTTTTTCCACATCCTCTCCGGGGCTTGTTATCTCTTGTTTTTTTGAGGATAACCATTCTAATAGGTATGAAGTGAGATCTCACTGTGGTTTTGATTTGCATTCCCTTACGATTAGTGACGTCGAGCATCTTTTCATGTGCCTGCTGGCCATCTGTATGTCTTCTATGAGAAAAGGCGTATTCAGATACTTTCCCCATTTTTATTATTTTATTTTTAATATTTTACTATTCGGGTGTTTGCTGCTGAGTTGTATGAGTTCTTGACATATATCGGATACTAACCCCTTATGGGACATACGGTTCGCCAATATTTCTTCACATTCTGTAGGATGGCTTTTAATTTTGTTGATCATTTCTTTTGCTGTGCAGAAGCTTTAATTTGATGCAGTCCCACCTGTTGATTTTTGCTTTTGTTGCCTTTACTTCTGGTGTCATACCCCCCAAAAAAGCATTATTAAGATCAACGTCAAGGAGATTTCACTGTTTTCTTCTAGGAGTTTTATGGTTTCAGGCTGTACTGTTTTTTTAATAGACTGTATTTTTTAGAGCAGTTTTCAGTTCACAGCAAAATAGAGCAGGAGGTACAGAGATTTCCCACAGAAACCCTGTCTCCACACACTCACAGACTCCCTCGTTGTCAATATCTGCCTCCACAGAGTGGGTACATCTGTTACAGTCCATGAGCCTACACTGATACATATCACTCAAAGCCCATAGTCTACATTAAGGTTCCTCCTTGGTGTTATGCATTCGAAGGGTTTTGACAAATGTATCATGGTGTGTATCCACCATTAAAATATACAGAATGGGGCCTCCCTGGTGGCACAGTGGTTGAGAGTCCGCCTGCCGATGCAGGGGACACGGGTTCGTGCCCCGGTCCGGGAGGATCCCACATGTCGCGGAGCGGCTGGGCCCGTGAGCCATGGCCGCTGGGCCTGCACGTCCGGAGCCTGTGCTCCGCAGTGGGAGAGGCCACAACAGTGAGAGGCCTGCAAAAAAAAAAAAAAAAAAAAAAAAAAAAAAAAAAATATATATATATATATATATATATATATATATATATACACAGAATGGTTTCACTACCCTAGAAATTCTCTGTGCTCCACCTCTTCATCCTTCCATTCCCCTCCATGAGCAGAAAGTAGATCATTCTACTGTCTCTGTAGTATTGCCTTTCCAGGATGTCATATAGTTGGAATCATACAGTCTGTAGCCTTTTCAGACTGACTTCTTTCACAAGTAATATGCATTTTAGTTTCCTACATGTCTTTACAAGGCTTGAGAGCTACTTTCTTTTTAAGGGCTGAATAATATTCCATTGTCTAGATATATCACAGTTTATGTATCCATTCATCTACTGAAGGATATCTTGGTTACTTCCAACTTTTGGCACTTATGAATAAAGCTGTAAGAAATATCTGTAAGTTTTTGCGTGGACATAAGTTCTCAACTCCTTAGGTAAATACCAAGGAGGGTAGCTGCTGGATCATACGGTAAGAGCATGTTTAGTTTTGTAAGAAAGCACCAAACTGTCTTCCAAAGTGGCTGCATCATTTTGCATCCCCACCAGCCACGGATGAGAGTTCCCGTTGCCCCACACCCTTGCCAACATTTGGTGTTGTCGGGGTTCTAGATTCTGGCCATTCCAATGGGCATGTTGTGGTCTGTCATTGTTTTAATTTACATTTCCCTGGTGACATATGATGTGAAGCATCTTTTCATAAGCTTATTTGCCATCTGTATATCTTCTTCTGTGACATGTCTGTTAAGATTTTTACCCTTTTTTTCACAGGTTTTTTTTTTCTTATTGTCGAATTTTAAGTGTTCTGTGTATATTTTGCCTAAGAGTCCTTGGTTAGATGTGTCTTCTGCAAGTATTTTCTCCCAGTCTGTGGCTTGTCTTCTCATTCTCTTGACACTGTCTTTTGCAGAATGGAACTTCTTGATTTTCATGAAGTCCAGATTATCAATTCTTCTTTCATGTATCATGCTTTGGGTGTTGTATATGAAAAGTCATTGACAAACCCAAGGTCATCTAGATTTCCTCCTGTTATCTTCTAGAACTTTAAGAGTTTTGTATCTTACATTTAGATCTGTGACCCATTTTGAGTTAATGATTATGAAGGGTGTAAGGTCTGTGTCGATTCTTTTGTTGTTGTTTGTTTACATGTGGATGTCCACTTGCTCCAGCACCATTTGTTGAAGATTGTCTTTACGCCACTGTACTGCTTTCACTCCTTTGTCAAAGATCAGTCACCTATATTTGCATGGGTCTATTTCTGGGCTCTATTCTGCTCCGTTGGTCTATTTGTCTATCGTTTTGTCAATATCACACTGCCTTATGTACTTCTGGGAAGCTTTTCTTTATTTTGAAAATTGTTTTAGGATGAAAGTTTTGTAATCTGTTAATTTGAGATCCTCCACTGGCCTTCTGACCAAGATCGTAAACAGCTGCCAAGCAAACAGGACTCCACAATGCCCTGTCCCAGATGCACCCAGAGCTCACCCACCTGTCCTATAAGCAGCACCCGAACGTCCACTCTCGCCTATTTTTCACCACGTCTTCACACCACCACCACCTCTTAACCAGTCCACGGCTTTCACATCTTGTATTTCTGCACTCGTTCACCAAACTGCACCATGATTTTTTTCAGACACACATAAAATCCCATCACTCCTCTGCTTCAAGCCACTCAGTGTTCCTACCACACATATGTGCATTGCATCAGCCTTTTTCTTTATTTTTGAGCTGCCGGGTGCCCTTCCATGTCTCTCCTCCAGGCCAGCGTTCCAACCCAGTGGTCCCAGCCTGTAGGCTTAAGCAAGACATGGCAATGCTCATGGGCTGGTTTCAGAGAAATTTCCAGAAATCCCTGGGAAAATTCATCCCACCCGAGACACCCCCTGCCCCCTCGGGGCCTTCTTGGCATCCCTCTGGGTCCCGCTCCCCACTGCTCACAGCAACGCCTGGCTACCAGAGTTCAGCCCCTGTTGTTTGAGCTCCCGCAGTGGCTCGTGGCCAGAACAAACACTGACTGCAGGAGAAGAATGTCAGCCCCAAGCAGGTGGGAACTCGGACTCTTTCAATGTTTCCATTAGAGCCTTCCACAGGCTGAGCCCTTGAAAAACAGTTGATGATGATGCAAACCCACTTCAAACTGGGGAGATTAGATTGCACTGGCGCTTTCAGTACTTCTGGCTATCACATACCTTACCAGTACAGTCTATCTATGTCTGGTAGACCTAAAGCTTAGAGTTGCTAGGAGACTCAGTGATTAGAAAACGTAATTCCCTTTACTTCAGGGACACCCCTCAACCAGCCAGGGAGGTTTTCCCAGCCTTTGCTGGCACTCCAAGAGATGGGGAGCTCCCTCTTGAGGCAATTCATTCCTTATTTATTTATTTTTGGCTGTGTTGGGTCTTCGTTGCTGCGTGCGGGCTTTCTCTAGTTGTGGCGAGCGGGGGCTACTCTTCGTTGTGGTGCGCGGGCTTCTCATTGCAGTGGCTTCCCTCATTGTGGAGCACGGGCTCTAAGCACGCGGGCTTCAGTAGATGCGGCACGCGGGCTCAGTAGTTGTGGCGCACGGGCTCTAGAGCACAGGCTCAGTAGTTGTGGCACACGAGCTTAGTTGCTCCGCGGCATGGGGGATCTTCCAGGGCCAGGGATCGAACCCGTGTCCCCTGCATTGGCAGGCGGATTCTCAACCACTGCGCCACCGGGGAAGCCTGTCAATATCATTCTTAAAATATGGCACCCAGATCCAGCACAATACCACCTGCGATTTGATCAATGAAGTGACCAGGGATTTTATCATCACCCTTGTCCTGGCCATTCATATAGCCCATGGGTTTATATTCTTTATCAGCATCAACGTCACAATCATATTGGACAGGCACTGCACCATCCCTAGCCATTTTCCCAGTCCTGTCCTTGCGCATGGCAATGTTGAATACACATGAAAGACTTTACAATCATCCCACTGATTCCGTCTTGTCAGTGTTGGCCCATTGTTGGCCCACTGTGAGATCTTAGTTTCCCCAACCAGGGATCGAATCCGGGCCCTTGGCAGTGAGAGCGCAGAAGCTTAACCAGCGGACCCACCAGGGAATTCCTCTTCTGGCATCTTTAACTCTTGATCCTGGGACATCAGCTTACAAGATTTCCTCTTACTTTTAAATCTCCTCAAATTTGTGAAACATGGCTGGTACACACATCAAGTAGGAAGAAGCTCTTGGGTGGGCTCCCAGTGCCTGGAATTGGACTCGGCGAAGATAGCGTCCATCTGGAGGCTCCAAACCTGGAGAGAAGACTCACATCCTAGTTCAGTCCCTTGCAGGACATGAGGACCTGGGCAGCCACACCACCTCTGAGCCTCTAATTACACATCGAGAGAAGGAGAAAAACAAAAGCGCCCACTTCATAGGACTGAGTTTATGACGATGAAGCCCACAGCACAGCGCTTGGTGCCTAGTCCGTGCTCACTGAGGACTGGCCCTTAGTTTCAGGAGGGACCACAAAGACCCGGAGATGCGACGGGGGTGATGTGATTCCAAGATGGCCTGATCGATCAGGTGTGGCTGGCCGTGCTTTGTGCAGGTCCCACTTCACATCAGCCTCCAAACGTCCAGGAGTCACCTCAGCCCCTTCTCAAGAGCAGCAGAGATGGTCCCAGGCCCTTTCTCCTCAGATGCGTCGCAGGGAGCGGGGCAGGACAACGTGCAGGGAGCAGGGCGCCTGGAGGTAAAGCAAACTGCAGACTCGTCCCCGAAATGGGGCTGCAAAAAAAGACACAGATAAGACGGTCCCGGCTCCATCCCTGGCTAACGGACCCGCTGTGAGTGCCGACTCCAGCTGACTCTGGGCTTGGAGGGTGCAGAGTGTGGGTGCAGCAGGGGAGAGCCACCCGAGAACCCGGCCTCCTGAGCTAGGCCCACGCACCTCAGGCCCCGCCACGCTGTCATCAGGATGACGCCTGCTGCTGTAGAAAGCGGCACGCTGGCCCGACATCACCCCGCAGAGCCACGCCCACACTGCCTCCCAGAAACCCACAACTGGAACACTTACAAGAGCGTGAACAAGCATATCAGTCCTCAGAGGCAGGGGGTGGAAATTTCAGCGGGCACCTCCTCTCTCCCCCAGACGCTCCTCCTTACTGTGCATCAGCTCCAGGCCCAGGCTGGGCCAGGCTAAAGGCCGCATAGCCGAGCAATCAGGCACCAAACTCTGCAGTCAGTAGCCCGGGATTCACGTCTGCCTCCAACACATTACTGTGCAACGTTGAGAGCAGTACTTTACCTCTCTGTGCCTTCCATTCCTTACCTCTAAAATAGGGCCATGATAGTTCCAACTCATAGGGCGGTTGGAAAAACTAAAGAGACAGGGCCTCCAGAGTATAATAGAGTGCGAGGCATATAGGAAATGCTAGGCAAAGGTTAGCTCCCCGTGGAGGTGAGGCAGGCCGCACAACAGAGGCTGGCGGTCCCGGACCAGAGGTTGCTGCACGCTGCCCCCGCCCCGCCCCCCCACCCCGCCCCACACCCAGGGTCTTGCTGTCTGGGCCATTTCTTGTCTCTCCCTCCCCCTGCAGGCAGGACTGCAGATGGGTTCAAGTCAACAGCCCACCTAATGGAGGTCCAGACTGGCCCCTAATGCAGCTGCCCCGCCCTCGGGCGCACTGGTGAGGAGGGCCCAGTGCCCACCAGCATGAGGAGATGGTGTATCTTCATTCCCCCTGTTAGGGGACCCCAGCCGTCAGGGGCAGGAAGGTCAGATCCCAAATGAGCTCTAGTCCTTCGCATCTCGTGTCCCGCCTGCCCCTTCCCCCAGGCACATCCCACCCATCACAGGTCGTAGGCCGTGGGATGCACACAGCCGGGCGGGGGTGGGGGTCACACTGGCCGGCCAGCTCACCTTCCAGCTTCTGTTTCGGCTAAAGTCCACAGTGGGCTGTCCCTCTTCTTGGAAGCTAGCTTCTCCAGGGATGAATTTTTTTTTTTTTTTTGGTGGGGGTTAATCTAGGGCTAGTGATGGTTGAGTTCTGTTTGCATACTAGGTAACAAAGTTGGCAGACAGCCCTTAAGGAGGGTCATGTTTGCACAACAATGATTCAGAGCTCTGCCAGGACGGCCGCCAGCTCGGCTTATCTCCCGGCCCAATCGAGTCTCAGAACCGGGAGGGAAAGCGTGGCCCATTATTCAAAAGCATAAGCTGATTCCGTGCTGGCAAATGGCTCACCAGGACGTCCTGATCTCAGTCCTTTAGTCGGCACCTCCTCTGCCAGCCTCCGGGAAGCCCCGGGCAGATCCCATCCTGCTGCGTCCTTGGGGCCCAGGGTGAAGTCACCAGTCTGGACACAGAGGGACAGAAGGCTGCCAGCTCCATCCCGGTGGGAGGAAATCACAGGAAGCAGCAGATCTTGCATACCCTGCCTCGGGTCCCGGAGAGGAAAGGAGAGAGATGCTGGGCCATTTGGGGACCTCGGGGAGCTGCAGAGATTCAGGGTGCCTGGGGAAGCCCCACGATTCTTATCTCCGACGGGCACATTGCAGCAGGGGAAGCGGGTGGAGAGCAGCCTCCCCCTGCCTCAGGCTTCACTCAAGTCTGCAGGCACCCGAGCCAGCGCAGATGCTCGCCCGGGGCCTGTGACCACCTGCCCACCGTCACTTCAGCCACTTTGCAGCTTCTGCTTCGTGTCATCATCGACATCTGGCAGCCACTGGCTTCTCTCTGGTGTTCCCCCTGGACGTCTGGGCTAGGAAGAACCCCTTTCCTGCTGGCCTGGCCCCCAAATCCTGAGTCTGGGAGGAAGTGGGCCTCAATGGCCGGCTGGTGGAGGCGCGAGGCGGCCAGGCGAGTGTCCGGTGAAGTGCGTCACGGCGCTGGCATCTGCCGTCCTACCCACGGCCACTCCTGATTCTCCCGGAAATGTCATCCAGGCAGCCGTAGGATGGAAGGCAGCCACTCCAGCCGACCCCGACAGCCCGGGGCTGAAGGGAGGCAATGACTCCCCCAAGCTCCCTGCACAACCTGGCCAGCGCACTCACGGCCATGCCCGGGGCCACGCCACCAGCCCCCAAGCATCTGCCCACGTTGGCGAGCCTCCAGCCATTCAGGAGCGGCCCCGCAGAGAGCAGGGGCCCTTCTGTCTTCCTGAAAGGCTGCCTGTCCAGCGGCTTTCTCCTGGGCAGCCCGAACCCCACACCTCTCAGACCAAACCTGGAGGAGAGGCCTTTGGAGGCAACTTTGCTGATGGAGAGTGGAAGTTTCCACAGAAGCCGCTGACTGAGATCTTAGAGCATCTCTTGGGGCAAAGGTACAGCTCTCATTCCAGAGATCCCTCCCTGAGCGTATTCATTTGCTCGGGCTGCCATAATCAAGTTCTGCAGACTGAGCGCTTTCAACTATAGTAATGTGTTTACTCATCGTTCTGGAGGTTGGAAGTCCAAGATCAAGGTGTGAGCAAGGCTGCTTTCTTCCAAGGCCTCTCTCCTCGGCCTGTGGATGGCTGTGTCCTCATTCTGTACCTCACATGGCCCTTCTGTGTATCTTGTCCTAATCTCTTCTTATAAACGCGTCAGTCATATTGGATTAGGGCCACCCACATGACCTCATTTAACCTTAACGCCCTCTGTAAAGACGCTATCTCCAAGTTCAGTTACATGCTGAGGGGCTGGGGCTTAGGATTTCAACATATGAATTGGGCGGAGGCGAGGGGGAGTGGGGCGCACTGTGTTAACACAGCCCCTGACACCGAGTGGGGTCACAGCCCACCGGGAAAGGATGAGCCCGTCAGTCGGCCAGAAATCAAAACCATGCCGTGGAACCTTCCCCAACGTTCCCCGAGGGGCCATCCCTGCTGCGTAGGGGGGCACAGAGATCCTGGCATTTCCGCATGTAGCCTCTGTAAGCCTCACTGTGACCTTGCATCATGGGCATTATTTTAAAGATGAAGGAACTGAGGCCCAGAGAGTTTAACTAGCTTGCCCCAGGTCAAAGTGGAGTCAGGATTTGAACCCATGTCTGTCTGACAGCAGAGCACACCCCCTACCCCGCCCTCCCGCCTCCACCCTTGGCCATGCGACCTTCCATCTTGACCTGAAGGATCTGTACACAGGGCACATAAGAAGCTGAGGAGCCCCCAGCCCTGCGGTGAGTGGAACGAGGCTGCTGGCATGCCGGGGGAGCTGAGCACCTGGAAAGCCAGGTGACACACCTGGGGACTGGGTTCCTGACTTGGTCACCTGGAGCTACTGCCAGCACGAGCCTGGGATCCTGGCCCCAGCAGGATGGCTCCGATGCGGCGGGTGGCGTAGGCCCAGCCCAGAGGGTGAGCTGTGCCCGTCGGCTAATGTGTTCTTGCATGCATGTGCCCGAGTGTCGGTAGGTGGTACTGGTGCCCTGGGGACCAGAGCTCTGGCCCTTTGGAATGACTCCCTGTTCTCCCTCTAACTTCCCCCGTTCTTCCTCGATCGGCTGGACGTGTTGGCCGGTCTCTGAGTTCCCCAGCAGCAGAGGGGACAAGGGACGGGTAAGAAGTTGCCAAATTTTAGTCTCAGTACAGTGCTCTGTCCCTGAGACGGTGGGATTAGGTGGTCATTTTCATCTCGGGGATGATGACGATGAGGATGATGATGAAATCCAAAGTCAGAGGCCCCTCACCAAACTTGAGGTGGCTGCAGAGGGCATACACGATGCCCTAGATGTGGCTACAGGGGACTGTCAGCTCAGTGGAAATCACCGCGGCTTCTTAGAGTCAAAAGGACCCGAGAGGTCACCTGATCCAAGGCCCCTCCCACCACACACACACACACACACACACACACACACACACACATTATTCAGGATTTCTCTCCCCAGCTAAATGCCTCCTCACTTCTCCGCTGATAAAGCTCTTGCTTCTAGAAATTTCTTCCTGCTTCTGAACTGAAATCTGTCTCTTTGAGCCTTCCACCTGTTGGCTCCTGTTCTGACCTCCGAACCCTCCCAAATCAGCTTAATCCTGCTCCACTCACTCAGCCATTGTCCAGCAAGCATCGCCCGAGCACCACGCCAGGACGTGGAGAAGAGCGGACATCCACTCAGCAGTCCTGACGTACAAGCCCTCCACGTGGATCATCTCATTTAATGTTCACACCAAGCTCTGTTGGGTGGGTACTACTGTCCCCATTTCATGATGATGCAACTGAGGTTCAGAGAGGTTAGGTAACTTGCAAATCGTCACACAGTAAAAAACAAAACCAGCATTAACCCTGAGATCATCTGGCCCCAGAGTTTTGGCAGTCCTTCTTGCCAAAGTTCTTTAGCATTAGCCAACTTCTTGAGGAATGGGGATGAGGGGTGCATTTGCTAAGCAGACAAAGCAGGGGACCACTATGGACAAAGAGAAGAACTTGGGCAAAAGCCAATGACAGTCTTTAAAATACCCGACCCTGTGTTTGCCCTTTGAGTCCCAGGAAAGTGAACAGGGAGAAAATCTCTAAAAGGACAACAAAGTCGTTCTAAATCTTAATGTGTAGGTAGATTTTTCCTTTAATGTGACTATTGGTTTCTGTTTAAAACAAACACAAAAAACCTAGTGAACGGGAAAACAGCAGGGTACTTGCTCAAAAAATTAAACATACACTTATCCTATGATCCAGCAATTCCACTTCTGGGTATATACCCAAAAAAAGTGAAAGTGGGGACTGGAACAGGTATTTGTACAACCTTGTTCGCGGCAGCATTACTCACAATATCTAAACAGTAGAAGCAACCCATCAACAGATGAATGGATAACCAAAATATGGTCTGTACATACAATGGAATATTATTCATCCTTCAAAAGGAAGGAAATTTTGACACATGCTACAACATGGATGAACCTTGAGGACATTCTGCTAAAGGAAAGAAACCAGTCACAAAAAGATAAATACTACATGATTCCATTTCTATGAGGTACCTAGGGTGATCAGATTTGTAGAGACAAAGTAGAACTAGAGTTGCCAGGGGCTGGGAGGAGAAGGTAAATGGGGACTTAGTGTTTAACGGGGAGAGAGTGTCAGTTTTGCAAGATGAAAAAAATCTTGGAGATGGATGGTGGTGATGGCTACACAACAGTGCAAATGGACTTAATGCCACTGAACTGTGCACTTAAAAATGGTTAAAATGGTAAATTTTATGTCGTGTATATTTTACCACAATAAAAATAAAATTAAAATGCCCTAGTGGAAGTACTGCACTTCTGTATATGTCATGTCTTCGGTTCACTCCTCAAAAATACTTCAGTAGCTGAGGTACACTCGCCTTGGAGCTGGCGAATCTGGGTTTGAGCCCTGATTTTGCATAGGTCCACTAAGCGTCAGTTTCCTCATCGGTTATATAGCAGCAATTACCTCTATTATGAGTTGATTATGACCAATTAAATAAATTGATGGATAATTAAATGCTTTAAAACTCTAAAGTAGCATGCCAGGGTAGGCTGGTTGTATTATTATTTACTGAGAGCTGAACACTGGGCAACAACTACACGTCCAGAGTGTTTTTGGAAAGATCCTCCGGAACTGGGAAATCTGGTCCATTCGAGCAGGTTCCTGCCACTGAGGAGCTCACAGTAGCAGGGAGAGAGAGAAGAGAATGCTCCAGAATTGTTGGGGAGAGCTATGAACTATTGGGTCACTCAGTAAATGGTCTCACCAGAAGAGTTGCCCCTTCCTCTACCCTCTGAACCCCCTAACTGGGGACAGCCAACTCCCAGCCATCCTTTGACCTCAGCAGCCGGTGTCGCCAGGAGAAAAAGCACGTCAGCATCCATGACCCACCCCCAGCAAGGTAGAGAGAGCTTCCAGGTGAGGACCTAGGAGGGAGAGGATTGAATGCTCCTCTAGGAATGCATTGCCCGAGGAGCATGCGGGATCCTCTGGAAAGCCAGATTTATCCCAGAATAGCTCACAGTCCCCGGGGAGCTGGAGGCCACGCCTAGAATCTTCACGATGACGAGGATGACAACCACGTGATGTACTGAGTGCCCCTGTGTACCTGGCGCTTCGGAAAGCTCCATCACATATGCCCACATCTAACCCTATGAGGTAGACTTTTTTGTTGTTTTTGTTTTTGTTTGCGGTACGCGGGCCTCTCACCGTTGTGGCCTCTCCCGTTGTGGAGCACAGGCTCCGGATGCGCAGGCTCAGCGGCCATGGCTCACGGGCGCAGCCGCTCCGCGGCATGTGGGACCTTCCCGGACCGGGGCACGAACCCGCGTCCCCTGCATCGGCAGGCGGACTCTCAACCACTGCGCCACCCGGGAAGCCCGAGGTAGACGTTTTTATTGCCTCCATTTTACAGATGAGAACACTGATGTCCAGAGAGGCAAAATAACTCGCACGAGTGGTTAAGAAGCAGAAGCAAGCTGTGAGCCCACAGCTGTCTGAATCCCCAGTCTGTGCTTCTTAAAACCACACCAGGCTGTAAGGAACGGCCCCAGCGTCAAGGCCATCTTCAGGCCAGGGGTGCCCTGGGCTCACTGGGGGCCTCCTCGTGACTGTGAATGGTGCCTGAAAACAGAGTACGTGGCTGGCAAGGTGCAGTGCGACCAGATCCTTGGTACGGTGGTCAGAGTGCTGACCGGTCAGCGGCCCTCAACATCCAGGCGAGACCCTCCACCAGCAAAAAGATCACAGCTCGCTGAAGGTTCAGACGATGGTTAGCATTTTTTAGAAATAAAATATTTGTTAATTAAGGTATGCACATTGTCTTTTAGACATAGGGCTATGGCACACGTACGAGGCTACAGTATAGTGTAAATATAACTCGCATACGCACTGGGAAACCGGAGAACTCGGGTGACTCGCTTTATTGCAATATTCGCTTCATTGCAGCGGTCTGCAGCTGAACCCGAAATATCTCCGAGGTCTGCCTGTATTTGCCTCAACTAAATCTAAGGAACATCGCCTAGGCTCAACCCTTTTTGGCCGTTTGCTGAGCCTATTAGCATATTTTGCTGAGCTCATTAGCATATTCAGGACATCTGTTTAATTTCCCTGGATCCAACACGTGTTCAAGGCCGTGCATTTTCATGTAACACCTGTGGCAAAACAACCTTTGGAAAACTGGCCCTTCCAGTGTCCATCTCCAGGGTCTACAAAGCAAGCCCAAGCCTCTTAGATCTGGTTGCTGAGAGGGGCCTTGCCCGGTCAGGCTGGGGTTGGAATTCTGGCTCTGCCGCTCACCAGCTGTGTGCCCTGCAGCAAATCCCTTGACCTGTTGGAGCCTCAGTTTCTCTCACAGGTAAAGTGGGGATGGTGGCTACATCTGCTCACCTTGCTGGGAGGCGTTGGGCGGAGCCTGAGATGACCCAGGGCGTGCGGGCCACAGAGGGAACCCCCTGAACAAGAGTCCTCTCCCCGCCAAAGAAAACACATCCCTTCTGAGCTGGCAACGGCGCCGCGGGGCGGATGAGTTTGGCAGAACATTTTCAAGAGCAGAAAGGGGGCGGGGAGCAGCATTCCGGACCCCGGATGCGGGTGAAGTGGAGGGTGAAGTGGCGGGCTTTCCTTTCCCACCATCCCAGGCTGCCCTGATAGGTGCTCGGGTATTGGGAAGGGTAAGCCGGGCCAGGCTGCAGCCTGACTGGGTTCCTCCCCTCACAACCAAGGCAGGGGCAAACAAACTGGTTTGTCATGGGGCACCAGTGGCAGCTGGATCCTCCACTTCACCCACCCGAAGGAACAGCCCCTCTTCTCCTTTCCCAAGCCCCCAGGATGCACCCCTGTGCTTACCCTTGCCCAGCCCCAGACCCAGCCCCAGACCCAGCCCGTGAGGGATGGGCGGGAGGGAGCCCAGAGCGCCCGGTCCAGGCCCAGTGCCTTTTTGCCCTGATTCTGGAGCAACAGGGCTATTCCACCCACGCTCTGGCCCCGCGTTCCCCTCCGCCCCTCCCCTGTGCTCGGTGCAGGTACTGGCCTCCAGGCCCTTGCAGACCGTCTTCAGGAAGTTCCTAGCAGCCAATGCAAATGAAGGCCACTCCCTGTAATTGAAGAGCAACTTGCAAGGACAGATCAGTCCTCCCGAAGCCAGAGACTTCTCCCTGAGACTTAATCCTTGGCTCTCTGAGTCATCAGGGGCTTCTCAACCCTTGACAAATGGAGGGTGGTCTGGGTGCCAAGTGTGTCTCCTGAGCCAGCTTGGGACAATTTTTGCTGAAAACCAGAACTGGTCCAAAGAATGTCTTGGGACTGAAAGTTAGAATTCAGCCCAGGGGTCCTTCCCTGTTGACCCGGGACAAGGCCCACACTTGTGTTCTATGGCTGAGGCCATGGCCAAGCCCGTAGGAGGGCATCTGCCAGGATGACAGGCAGCTGGGATACCTGTGGGTGTTAGCGCGACGGGGCCCGCGCACTTCTTGATTCAAACCTGGACTCCGTCGTGCATGGCTGCCAGGGCCGAGCGGAGAAGACCAGGGCTGGCCTAGCCGAACGAGGCAGCCGGGGCTGCCCATATCTGGAGGTTGCAGGTGACCCCAGCCCCACGTGCTGCCTGGCCAGGTGGGAGGAGGAGTAGGGTGCCTTCCTGCAAATCCAGTTCCTCAGAGCCCAGAGAGGTTTCCATGATTCACCTCACCAAGTTCACACAAAGATGCCTCCATACAGGCCTCAAGTCCAGCTTTGGTTATCAGAAACCGATGGCCCCACACTGCTGCCTGCCCTCTGGGACACCTTCACTGGCCGTCCCTGCCGTCCTCCACATACTATCCTACGGAAATACCTGCCTGACATCTCGCTTCTCAGCTTAATGCCTCTGAGTGGTCCGCAGCTCTGAGCCGAGATTCTTAACTTTTCCTTTAGGAATTTGATGATTCTCTCTAACGTGCACTCTCCCCAGAAAAAATGTGCATGCAAAATTCGAGATGCAATTCCGGGGTCCCGGTCAGTCCTGAAGCCCTTCCTTGGATGTCCTTGTGTTTCGTGAATTCCGGTTCAAGAGCCCAGCTTCTGTGACGAAATCTAGCTCTCTCATGCGACCTGCACAGCTTGCCCTCTGCAGACTGAAGACCTCAAGCCGTCTGTCCCCCATCCCAGTCCCCCAGACTTCAGCCTTGCCTCCCAGAAACTCTGAACCAGGTGTGGATCCCTGCACCTGCTCCTCTGCTTCTACGAGTTCCACTTTTTTAGATTCTGTATACAAGTAGGATCACACAGTATTTATCTTTCTGTGTCTTGCTTATTTCAATCAGCATAATCTCCTTCAGGTCCATCCATGTTGTTGCCAATGACAGGATTTCCTTCTTTTTTAAGGCTGAATAGTATTCCATTGTGTGTGTGTGTGTTTGTGTGTGTGTGTGTGTGTGTCACAACTTCTTTAACCATGCATTCATCTACAGACATGGCAGACACTTAGGCTGTTTCCATATCTCGGCTCTTGTAAATAATGCCATGAACATGGGGGTGCAGATATCTCTTCAAGACCCTGATTTCATTTCTTTGCGTATATACTTAGAAGTGGGATTGCTGGATCCTTCTGAGAAGTCATTTTAGATGTTTTTCCCTAACTGCCCACTGCTATCAAATTTTAATATCCTGGGTATTCTGTATGTCTGATTATATACTATATGTATATCTGCTTTATACATATAAAGTTTACCTTTTGTATTCAATGCAAGGTTAAAGATGGCTAAATAACATTTGAAAGTTAGATTAAAAACTGAAAAGCTGTCAACGTTGAACTTAATTATACTTTCTGAGTAAATTTTATTGTGACTTATTTATGTACGTGAATTCTCAAATTACGTAGACAAAGAAGAATTTATACAAATATATAATGATGAGAGCAATGCAAGCAAATCTTAAAATGTCATTCAAAACTGTTATTTTTCTGGCAAAACAATGGACAAAATTAATTTCTTAAAAACTATTTTCAGTAAATTTAACTTTCAACTTTTGCTTAATACAGCAAGGTAACCAGTTGATAAGGCTGTGGTGTGGGGTACAGTGGTCTGGGAGGCCCCTGTGAGGACCAGTGGGACCCAACGGATGCTCTCTAGCCTGCCAACTCCCAACCCCCAGCCTTTCATTTCCTCAAATGGGCCATGCTTTATCCAACCACAGGGCCTTTGCACAGGCCGTTTCCCCTCCCTGCTTTCATTCTTTTCCACCTCTCTTTGCCCAGTAACTCCTCTGACACTCCGCATCTCAGCTCCTTCACCACTTCCTCAGGGAACTGCTCCCCAATTTCCCTGAGAAAGTCACTTCTTCTACTGTGCCCCTGCCCAGCCCTACGTAGTCCTGAGCAGGGTTATACTATCTGTGTGTTTCCCCCCAGCCTTTCACCACCTTCCTGGACCATAAATGGGTTCTTGACACCTGGAAAGAAGGCCCCTAACGAATATTTGTTGAAGGGATAAATGAACAGCTCCTTCACCACACTTCACACGTCAGAATTTGTTCATTTACTCACTGGATAACTATTGGCCCCTACTGAGCTCTGAGTTGGGGGCTGAGAACAAAGAGGAGATGTCATCTGTTCAACAGTCTCCTCTTCCACAGACTGGAAGGTCTCTGGGGACAGGGGTCACAACAGAGGTAAATGTCCCACGCTTATCATATACTCTTGGTGTCCCCCGCCCCCGCTCCCCAAGGATCCCCAGGAAGAGCCTGGGAGTCGGGCAGGCCTCTATCCCCCTCCACATCTGGCCATCAGTCCTGCCACTCAAATCTGCCCCTTCTGCCCACGCCTGCTGACCTGGCATTCCAGTCCGGACTGGGCCGCAGTCTGCCCACAGGCCACCACGTAACCAGAGTCTCCCTGGGCAAGCCCTGCACTGCCTGGAGTACAAAGCCCTGGCTTCTGAACACAGCACTCAAGGCCCTCCCGTGTGCTTTCCACCCACCTCTCCGCTCAACGCTTGCCGTTTTCTGCCTCTACATTCAGGTGCCAACAACAACAAACTCGGTCTTGTTCCCCACCCGTGCCATGTGGCCGCTTGGCCCTCTGATCTCGCTCATGCTGTACCCATGCCATGCCTCCCCCGCCATCTTTGCTGGCTCAGTCCTGCTCAGCCTCTGAGATGTCACTCATGCAACATGTTCTCCAGGAGAACCCCATCCTTGGCTGAGCACTCCTCATCGCCTGATTCTGTTCCTCTTTACACGTGTGTTAACATTTGCTTGTGTATCTCTCCTGTGAGAACTTTGAGGGCAAGAGTCACATCTGATAAGACCCATGATAATATTGCTAGAACCTAGCATAGTGCCTAGGAATTAATAGGCCCTCAGTAACAGCTTGACAAATTAATTGTTGATGGATGGAGAGATGGATGAATGGATGATGAGTGACTGGATGGTTGGATGGATGGAAAGATGGATGAATGGAGAGATGGATGGGTAGATGGATAATGGATGGATGGGTGGATAGATGAATGGGTGGATGATGGATGGACGGATGGATGGATGGTGGTTGGATGGATGGATAGAGAGATGGTTGGGTGGAGAAATGGATGAATGGATGATGAGTGACTGGATGGTTGGATGGATGGGTAGATGGATAATGGATGGATGGGTGGATAGATGAATGGGTGGATGCTGGATGAATGGATGGATGATTGGGTGGATGCTGGATGGATGGATGATGGATGGATGGATGGATAGAGAGATGGTTGGGTGGAGAAATGGATGAATGGATGATGAGTGACTGGATGGGTGGATGGAGAGATGGATGGATGAATGAAAAGACCAATGGAGAGATGAAAAGATAGAATGAAAGAAGTGGCCGGGAGAGACTTTTCTCACAGCACAGAAACCAATGCCTCTTTTCCTACAGCATTCATTGATTACCATCCTGTAGTGGGTTCTGTGCGAGGCACTTGGACATGTCATCCCATTTGGTCCCCCTAACAGTCCTATGAAGTAAACATGACTGTCCCCCATTTTACATGCGAGGGAATGGAGGCGCAAGAGTCACAGCTGGGAAGGGACAGAGCTGCGTCAGCCGTCCAGGCCCAGGGCCCTCCCCTCCACCCCCCTGAGACAGAGCGCTGTCTTGGGCCTCGGAGCCTGCTGATTTGCCTTGAAAGGAAGGGAAGGCACAGCCCGCTAACCTTTAATTCTGTACAGTGGCGGGGCCTCCCTCCCTCCATCCCCCAGGAGACTGAAGCCTAAATCCCAGTGACGCTCCCCAGCACTCGCTAGCAAGGCTCAAGGTGGAGCAGTGCTCCATGTACTAATATTTCTCCAGGACCTGATACCTCTACCTTCTCAGGACTCAGGGGAGAGTTAAGGTAAATAGGTCCACGCAGAGCCGAGAGTGAGGGGCCAAAGTGAACACAGAATCGGTGGCGGGTGAGGAGGGTTTGAGAAACAAACGGTGCGGGCCAGGCTGAGACAGCCCCTCCTGAAGGCGCATGGGGCACCCTGGCTGGGGCGGGGAGACTCCACCAGGGCCCCGTGGGGGGCACCCCCAGGGGGAGCGAGGACAGGTATCTACGGGCAGGCTGACCTCCACCCCAGCAGGAAAGCCAGGCTCCCCGCCTGGAACGCCTGGTCTCTGTCTTCAGTAGACGGAGTTGTGGAATCCCCCAAAGCCTGTACCCAAGCTCCGGATCTGAAGAGCTGACCCTGAGTCAGGGGGCAGGAGAGACTTGGCCGAGTTCACAGTGCGCCTCGGGGACGGCATCCGTGTGAGGACTCAGGTCTCCTCGCACTGGGGCCAGGGTCATTCTCTGTCCCTTGTTCTGCCCTCTCCCTGCCCGGGGTCTGTTCACAGGACACGCACCTCGTTTAGCCGCAACCCTTTAGTGAACCATCCCTGTCTTAAGACGCAATCATTCGCTGGAGAGAGTCCTGCCCCAGCCCCAACCACACCCCTTCCCCAGGCTTCTGACAGGCTTGTGAGCAGGAGGCGTGAAAGGGAGGACATGGGAGAAGGCGGTTTACCCTCCAAGGAGCGTTGCCCGGTGCTACCCTCAGAGATGACTGATCTCTGTGCGGTCTAAACAACACTTGCCGAACTCTGTGACCCAAGTCGCCAATATAATGTCTCTCCAATCATCTCATGCTCCACTCGATTCAGAATCCTTTTTTATACCCTCATCTCCTTCCCAAAGGGTTTGAAGTGGAAACAACATAAAGCACAGCTGAAATAAGTCTTTAAAGCAAGAGTTATGTGTCAAAATATAGGTAAGGCGTGAGATAACCGTATCAGGACAAATGGGATAAATGTAAGCTACTACATAAAATTGCCTCTGAGCATCCCAGAGGCCAAGGCAAAAGGGGAAACATGGTGCACTCCATGGCTTTCAAGACCTAATAAATGGTGACATAGAATAGCTGGTAGGAGGTGGACTCTGGGGTCCAAGTCTGTATCAATCAGCCATCAATGCAGCTTTAGCCCCATTCACACTCGATGCCCGGCCCCTCTGTGCCCACAGGCTGCTCCATCACTGAGGCTGTGACGATCCTGGGGAACAAGCTCGGAGATTACCAGGGGCAGTTGAACACCACCCACCTGCTGGCCCAGTGCGACTACTTCCACAACACGTTCATCCGCCACTACAAACTCTACCAGTATGTCCTGGGCCAGGACCAGGACGTCAAGCTGACCGTCACTCACCTGGAGGTGTATGTGCCGCCTCAGCCCCTCCCACTGGCTGCGGGCAAGGACCTGGCCGTCTGGAAGCACGAACAGCAGGTGGTGGAGCTCAGCGCGGCCGAGGTGCAGAAGAGGGCCTACATGCTGCAGCTGAAGGAGGCCCTGCAACTAGAGCAGCAGCACCTGTTGCAGGAGTTGCTCCCGGAGCTGCCCAGGTGGCAGTACCAGGTCCTGAAGAGAGAGGTGAGGTGGGGTCCTTGGGGTGGGAGGAGACTCGCCTGCCCCCCACCAATGTCCTTTCCCACCAAGAGGACATCCGGGCTGGACCCTGAGGCCCGCAAGAGGTCCACACACCAGGAGGGGGCAGAAGGGGACAGGCTTTGCGTGCACGTTTCATGAAACATCCCTGAGATGTATAATTCGTGGCCCCATTTTAGTGATGAGACAACTGAGGCTCGGTCGCCTGGCCCAAGGTCCCCAGGCTAGCCTGTGGTAGAGTTTACATTTGGACTGAGGTCTGGCTGGCCCCAAAGTCCAAGTCCTTTCCACTGCAGATTCTGCCAAAAGAGTCCCCAGGCTGCGAACCACCATAGATTTCCTCAGTGCTCTTCGTCTGCTGCAGAGCCAGCGTCCATGGAGGATGCCTGGGCGGGGCGGGGAGTGGGGGGAAGAAGGAAGGGCCGTAGGGGACAGACAGCTCAGGGCAGTGATGTGATGAGGTGGGGGAGGGGCGGAGCCAGTGGCCCAGGGGTGTGTGTGGAGCTAGGAAACTGGCTGCCCTCTTGGCAGGTCTTAAGGACTCCTGGGGCTCCAGGAGCCAGAATCCCTGATGCCCAGCTCTTCAATAAATGGCTACTAGCTTGGTCCCGGGGCAGCCAACTCCTTGAGGGCCTGGCCGAGTCTAAATTCATTTTTTAATTATATGTAGGCACTGATAGCCTCACTGTTGCTTGTTTTTGAACACAGGGACAAGTATGTGCGTGTGTGTATGTATGTGTGCGTGTGTCAGGGAGGTTTGAGTTGGGGTGGGAATGGGGAGTCTCAGCGACTCTGTGTTCCAAAAGCGTCCTGGTTCTGAATTGTCAGCCAAAGAGTGGGTGGCTTTGGGACGCATTCCTTTAAATATGCATAAAACATTGGGGAAATCTCTAAACAATTAATACAATGGAACGAATGATACTCTTCTAAGTTTAAGTCTTCCCGGTAAATAGCGCAACGGCTGCCCTTCATGCATTGAGCGGGGACCCAACAGAACACAAGCAGCGGCTTGTCTCCACCTCCTTCAAGGGACCTTCCAAGATACGTGGGCAAGGCCACGGGTGGAAGGGGCCGCCTCCCCTCCTGCTGCCCCCAGCTCCCCTGCAGGCCTCCATTACCGGGCCTGCTGGTCCCTGCCAGGTGGAGCTTGTAGGCTAGAGTCCCCTCCACTCTGTGCCCCTGAGCTGGGGACACTCAACACCGCAGGATAAACATGGTGCGTCTTCTTGGAGCCCAATCCTCCCCGACGCCCTAGGGGAAGAACGCTATTTTTCTAGGGCGAATGTGAGATTTTGCATGGGATTCTAAGTTAAAATATGAGATCTCAAAACAGTGACTTGTAGGTAACCAGATACTCAAGGCATGTCCCCTGACACTCCCAGGACAAGCATGACCTCTCCGCTACTGATTGGTTGCTTGGGCAGGGAACTTGGAGAAACACAGTTACACGGTCCCTGTCGCCAGGATTTTATGATGCCATGATCCCGATTGCAATGACAGATAGGGTCTCCTGTTTAAGCTGGCGCGTGGTGGCTGAGTTTTCATTCTTCCCCAGTCTGGCTAGTTGGGGGACACACCCACTCTCTGACCGATTTCCCCTGACCCCTCCGATGAAGCCTGCAACTGGAGCTTTGAGATGTGAGAATGAGGTGAGGGCAGAAGAGGAAGGAAGGGGGCTGGCATCTAAATGGAGCTTAACCAGGGACTTCCCTGGTGGTCCAGTAGTTATGACTCTGAGCTTCCACCGCAGGGGGTGCCATTTGGATCCCCAGTCGGGAACCTAAGATCCCACATGCCATGCTGCGGGGTACAAAGAAAATAAAAACTGGAACTTAACCAGAAAGTAGGGGATACGGGGCTGGCCTCCGAGCCCAGAGCAGTGTGAACAATAAATGACACACTCAAATGGGGAGATTGCCACAGTACGCCCGAAGGAAGGAGGGAAGAAGCAAAAAGAGAGCTGTAGGAGAGGGCCACAGGGAGAGAAGTGCAGCTGCAGGTAGAGGACCACGGCCATGTCCAACCCCAGCTGGCCGGCAGGAAGGTGAGAGACTTCCTCGTCTCCCCACCCTCAGATCTCCTGCCAGGGTCTCCCATTGGCTGAACTCAGCCAGCAGCCACAGGTCAAGGGAGCTGGTTGATGCAGACCTTAAAAGTCAGCCTCCCAGGGCACAGAGTGGGGTGGAGACAGATGGGGAGTAGGTCTGGGGGGGAATGGAAGGTGCCAGCACACTGAGAAAGGAGGCGGCTGTGTTGAGAAGTTGCAACTGCGGTGGGACTCTGTCTGCAAATGGCCTGAGCCTTCCCCAGGCCCTGTTCACCAGGCCACATTCCGTTTCTTTCAGGAGCTAGAAAATCTCATCAACGAGGCCATTCACATCCAGATTGAATGCCTGAAGGAGCTGCTGCAGTATGAGATACAGATAACCTTTGATATTTTGGACCTGAAACTACAGAAGAAGACTCTAAACCTCAACGCTCCCACCCCTTCCCCGCTCCCCGTCACGGGCCAGTCAGGCCAAGATGAAGCTCTTAATTTGTACAAAGCAAACAAAGGGAGGAAAGCAAAAGCAAAGAAGATGTAGGAGGCCCCGGTGACCACGGTCTGAAGACTGATTGAGGAAGAGCCACTGACAGATAGAAAAGGATTATGTGGTGTGCTCAGCGCCCCAAAGATCAGAGGGTTTTAGCAATTCAAAGAAATAAAACAGCACTCACCATATTTTCTCTATCTTCTTGCTGGAAACCATCTTACACCCCCTGGAAGTCCAACCCAAATGGATTTTCCTTGCGTGGAGGAGGGGGCCGTCCTGTAAACCCAGGCAAACATCATTGACTAAGCCGGAGCTCAGACACGGACGACAGAACAGCCCCCAGAGGGTTTCAGCAGGTAAGAGGGAGGGCAACGCCGGATGCCGGGGAGGACCTGCAGCCAGCACAGTGGGTGGAAACAGGTGCCGGGACTCCTTCCTCCCTGAGGTCTGTACAAGGCGATCCGTCGCGTGCAGACTGCCCTGCCTGCCAGGTCTCCTGCTGGAGGACGCAGAGCTCATGCCCCTGCGATACTCTCCCTTCTGTGTGAATCCACGTCATTTAGCCAGAAGCAGAGGAACAGGTGCCATCCTAGACGTCAGAGACCTGGCGTTGAACCCAGCTCTGCCGCTGGTCGGCTGCGTGACCTTGCTCGTGTCCCTTCATCTCTGAGCCCAGGTCTCTCTCCTGTCAAGTGGGAGGCCTGCTGGCTAGTGTGGAAGGCCCCTCTCCCACGTTAACATTCTAAGGGAGAGACGAAGCACAGCCGGCTCTTCTCGGTTTTCAAGGGGTTCAAGGTCTGAGGGGGCTGAGTACCTCCTCAGAGCTGTAGAATGAGGCAGTGAAAGCATCAGGACTGGAGCTCATGCCGTGGGACCCTTATCTGTGCTTCTTCCCCTGCAGCCCTGGCCTCGTGCAAAGAGCTTCACAAACCCTGTGGTGGTTGGCTTGGTAATGCAGCTATATAGCTGACAGGTGACTGTGGCCCCCGAGATCAGGGCAGAAAGGATGGGACCACTCGCTGCCTCTCGCCGGGCCAGAGACCCACTCTGTCTCCTCGGCCGTCTGCTGCGTGGTCCTTGCTCACGCCGGGCCAGGCCACTGTGCAGGACTCCCATCCCTCACACCCAGCTCTCCAGGACCACCACTGCTCCCTGTGTCTTGCCCCTAAGGTGTGCCTGGGTTTACACGTTTGCAGGCAGAGTTGGTGTGCTTTTGGAGGCCAGGCTGGATTTAGGTCGAGGGAGCCCTGGAGCGGGCATGTCAGCAGCCCTGGAGCCTCCGAAAGAAGTCCAGGAGACGGGGGACCCCCGGCTAGGAAGGGGACCCCTCTGGGAGGGCTAATCCAGACTCTTCTGCCCACCTTGCCTTGCTGTTGCAGAGGGTGTGTTCCGTACCTGAGGAGTGCGCTAGGCTTCCCCACACCTCTTTGGACAGAGGAAGGAGGATCCAGGTTTTCCTTAAATGCTTTCATTCATTCATGCATTCATTCATGGATTCATCCTTCACTCCACAGCATTTTTCAACATCCATGTCTACTGTGTGGCTGAAACCACTACGGCCCCGATGGAAGTGTGAGAGCTGCCATCCCATCTGGTCCAGGCCTGACCAGGATCCCAGCCTGTGTGTGTGTGTGTGGGGCGGGTGTTTGGAGGAGGTGGAGGGGGAAAGTGGGTACTCCTCCAGCTCAGGCCATATGCTGGAGGACCCCCATCTAGAGCAAGAGAGACTTGGGCGCCCTGGCCAGCCTGGGAACCAGCTGGGCTGGGAACACTGCTCTAGTGCCCAGAAGCCACTGGAAGTCCTGGCTGACACTGGGCTGGGTCACTGACACGCAAAGGGGTTGACAGCTCCCTCCTGCCCTGTCTTTGTCCCAGGTTGCGGGAGGCTCAACCATCCCATCCACAGCCTCGTCCACATCCGTATCCCAGCCTTGCCCTGCCGGTGCCCAGAGAGAACCCTGAGGCTCTGGGCATTTTCAGACTCAGTCCATTAGGAGAGTGAGCTGTGTGGGCAGTGGACCAGGGGCGCTGTCCTCCCCACTGGACCTGGACCTTCCCCGGGAGGACTCCTGCCATGGGAGCCCCGGGTCGCCACCCCATGGTGGATCACTGGCCTGGCCGGGATCCTCCTCCTAGGACCAGCCAAGCTGCCAGCGGTGGGGTGGGCGCTGCGGGGGCTGAGAGGAGGAAGGGGGCTCCTGCGGCCTCATGTCCACGCTGCTTGCACCCCGGACCCTGCCTTCACCCTTAGGGGCAGCACTGCCCCGCCCCCTGGGAGGGTTGGGTGGGGTTGGAGTGAGGGTTTCAGCCATGAAGTATGTGCAGAGGTTACAAAGTGTTTGGGGAAGGAAAGAAAGAGAGAAAGAGAAAGAGAGAAAGAAAGAAAGAAAGAAAGAAAGAAAGAAAGAAAGAAAGAAAGAAAGAAAGAAAGAAAGAAAGAAAGAAAGAAAGGAAAGAAAGAAAGAAAGAAAGAAAGGAAAGAAAGAAAGAAAGAAAGAAAGAAAGAAAGAAAAGAAAGAAAGAAAGAAAGGAAAGAAAGAAAGAAAGAAAGAAAGAAAGAAAAGAAAGAAAAGAAAGAAAGAAAGAAAGGAAAGAAAGAAAGAAAGAAAGAAAGGAAGGAAAGAAAGAAAGAAAGAAAGGAAAGAAAGAAAGAAAGAAAGAAAGAAAGAAAGAAAGGAAGGAAAGAAAGAAAGAAAGAAAGAAAGAAAGAAAGAAAGAAAAGAAAGAAAGAAAGAAAAGAAAGAAAGAAAGAAAGAAAGAAAGAAAGAAAGAAAGAAAGAAAGAAAGAAAGAAAGAAAAGAAAGAAAAGAAAGAAAGAAAGAAAGGAAAGAAAGAAAGAAAGAAAGAAAGGAAGGAAAGAAAGAAAGAAAGAAAGGAAAGAAAGAAAGAAAGAAAGAAAGAAAGAAAGAAAGGAAGGAAAGAAAGAAAGAAAGAAAGAAAGAAAGAAAGAAAGAAAGAAAGAAAGAAAGAAAGAAAGAAAGAAAGAAAGAAAGAAAGAAAGAAAGAAAGAAAGAAAGAAAGAAAGAAAGAAAGAAAGGAAAGAAAGAAGAAAGGAAAGAAAGAAAGAAAGAAAGAAAGAAAGAAAGAAAGAAAGAAAGAAAGAAAGGAAAGAAAGAAAGAAAGAAAGAAAGGAAAGAAAGAAAGAAAGAAAGAAAGAAAGAAAGAAAGAAAGGAAAGAAAGAAAGAAAGAAAGAAAGGAAAGAAAGAAAGAAAGAAAGAAAGAAAGAAAGAAAGAAAGAAAGAAAGAAAGAAAGAAAGAAAGAAAGAAAGAAAGAAAAGAAAGAAAAGAAAGAAAGAAAGAAAGAAAGAAAGAAAGAAAGAAAGAAAGAAAGAAAAGAAAGAAAAGAAAGAAAGAAAGAAAGAAAGAAAGAAAGAAAGAAAGAAAGAAAGAAAGAAAGGAAGGAAAGAAAGAAAGAAAGAAAGAAAGAAAGAAAGAAAGAAAGAAAGAAAGAAAGAAAGAAAGGAAAGAAAGAAAGAAAGAAAGAAAGAAAGAAAGAAAGAAAGAAAGAAAGAAAGAAAGAAAGAAAGAAAGAAAGAAAGAAAGAAAGAAAGAAAGAAAGAAAGAAAGAAAGAAAGAAAGAAAGAAAGAAAGAAAGAAAGAAAGAAAGAAAGAAAGAAAGAAAGAAAGAAAGAAAGAAAGAAAGAAAGAAAGAAAGAAAGAAAGAAAGAAAGAAAGAAAGAAAGAAAGAAAGAAAGAAAGAAAGAAAGAAAGAAAGAAAAGAAAGAAAGAAAGAAAGAAAGAAAGAAAGAAAGAAAGAAAGAAAGAAAGAAAGAAAGAAAGAAAGAAAGAAAGAAAGAAAGAAAGAAAGAAAGAAAGAAAGAAAGAAAGAAAGAAAGAAAGAAAGAAAGAAAGAAAGAAAGAAAGAAAGAAAGAAAGAAAGAAAGAAAGAAAGAAAGAAAGAAAGAAAGAAAGAAAGAAAGAAAGAAAGAAAGAAAGAAAGAAAGAAAGAAAGAAAGAAAGAAAGAAAGAAAGAAAGAAAAGAAAGAAAGAAAGAAAGAAAGAAAGAAAGAAAGAAAGAAAAGAAAGAAAGAAAGAAAGAAAGAAAAGAAAGAAAGAAAGAAAGAAAGAAAGAAAGAAAGAAAGAAAGAAAGAAAGAAAGAAAGAAAGAAAGAAAAGAAAGAAAGAAAGAAAGAAAGAAAGAAAGAAAGAAAGAAAGAAAGAAAAGAAAGAAAGAAAGAAAGAAAGAAAGAAAGAAAGAAAGAAAGAAAGAAAAGAAAGAAAGAAAGAAAGAAAGAAAGAAAGAAAGAAAGAAAGAAAGAAAGAAAGAAAGAAAGAAAGAAAAGAAAGAAAGAAAGAAAGAAAGAAAGAAAGAAAGAAAGAAAGAAAGAAAGAAAGAAGAAAGAAAGAAAGAAAGAAAGAAAGAAAGAAAGAAAGAAAGAAAAGAAAGAAAGAAAGAAAGAAAAGAAAGAAAGAAAGAAAGAAAGAAAGAAAGAAAGAAAGAAAGAAAAGAAAGAAAGAAAGAAAGAAAGAAAGAAAGAAAGAAAGAAAGAAAGAAAAGAAAGAAAGAAAGAAAGAAAGAAAGAAAGAAAGAAAGAAAGAAAGAAAGAAAAGAAAGAAAGAAAGAAAGAAAGAAAGAAAGAAAGAAAGAAAAGAAAGAAAGAAAGAAAGAAAGAAAGAAAGAAAGAAAGAAAGAAAGAAAGAAAGAAAGAAAGAAAGAAAGAAAGAAAGAAAGAAAGAAAGAAAGAAAGAAAGAAAGAAAGAAGAAAGAAAGAAAGAAAGAAAGAAAGAAAGAAAGAAAGAAAGAAAGAAAGAAAGAAAGAAAGAAAGAAAGAAAGAAAGAAAGAAAGAAAGAAAGAAAGAAAGAAAGAAAGAAAGAAAGAAAGAAAGGAAAGAAAGAAAGAAAGAAAGAAAGAAAGAAAGAAAGGAAGAAAGAAAGAAAGAAAGAAAGGAAAGAAAGAAAGAAAGAAAGAAAGAAAGAAAGAAAGAAAGAAGAAAGAAAGAAAGAAAGAAAGAAAGAAAGAAAAGAAAGAAAGAAAGAAAGAAAGAAGAAAGAAAGAAAGAAAGAAAGAAAGAAAGAAAGAAAGAAAGAAAGAAAGAAAGAAAGAAAGAAAGAAAGAAAGAAAGAAAGAAAGAAAGAAAGAAAGAAAGAAAGAAAGAAAGAAAGAAAGAAAGAAAGAAAGAAAGAAAGAAAGGAAGAAAGAAAGAAAGAAAGAAAGAAAGAAGAAAGAAAGAAAGAAAGAAAAGAAAGAAAGAAAGAAAGAAAGAAAAGAAAGAAAAGAAAGAAAGAAAGAAAGAAAGAAAAGAAAGAAAGAAAGAAAGAAAGAAAGAAAGAAAGAAAGAAAGAAAGAAAGAAAGAAAGAAAGAAAGAAAGAAAGAAAGAAAGAAAGAAAGAAAGAAAGAAAGAAAGAAAGAAAGAAAGAAAGAAAGAAAGAAAGAAAGAAAAGAAAGAAAGAAAGAAAGAAAGAAAGAAAGAAAGAAAGAAAGAAAGAAAGAAAGAAAGAAAGAAAGAAAGAAAGAAAGAAAGAAAGAAAGAAAGAAAGAAAAGAAAGAAAGAAAGAAAGAAAGAAAGAAAGAAAGAAAGAAAGAAAGAAAGAAAAGAAAGAAAAGAAAGAAAGAAAGAAAGAAAGAAAAGAAAGAAAGAAAGAAAGAAAGAAAGAAAGAAAGAAAGAAAGAAAGAAAAGAAAGAAAGAAAGAAAGAAAAGAAAGAAAGAAAGAAAGAAAGAAAGAAAGAAAGAAAGAAAGAAAGAAAGAAAGAAAGAAAGAAAGAAAGAAAGAAAGAAAGAAAGAAAGAAAGAAAGAAAGAAAGAAAGAAAGAAAGAAAGAAAGAAAGAAAGAAAGAAAGAAAAGAAAGAAAGAAAGAAAGAAAGAAAGAAAGAAAGAAAGAAAAGAAAGAAAGAAAGAAAGAAAAGAAAGAAAGAAAGAAAGAAAGAAAGAAAGAAAGAAAGAAAGAAAGAAAGAAAGAAAGAAAGAAAGAAAGAAAGAAAGAAAGAAAGAAAGAAAGAAAGAAAGAAAGAAAGAAAGAAAGAAAAGAAAGAAAAGAAAGAAAGAAAGAAAGAAAAGAAAGAAAGAAAGAAAGAAAGAAAGAAAGAAAGAAAGAAAGAAAGAAAGAAAGAAAGAAAGAAAGAAAGAAAGAAAGAAGAAAGAAAGAAAGAAAGAAAGAAAAGAAAGAAAGAAAGAAAGAAAGAAAGAAAAGAAAGAAAGAAAGAAAGAAAGAAAGAAAGAAAGAAAGAAAGAAAGAAAGAAAGAAAGAAAGAAAGAAAGAAAGAAAAGAAAGAAAGAAAGAAAGAAAAGAAAGAAAAGAAAGAAAGAAAGGAAGGAAGGAAGGAAGGAGGGACGGAGGGAGGGAGAGTGAATGAATTAAAAATTTAAGAAAACCCTGAGCCTCCCTCCTCTGTCCACAGGGGTGTTGGGAAGCTCATCAAACTTCTCAGGTGTAAAGCTCCCTCCCTCCTGCCAGGGCCTAGAGCAGAGTTGCAGGCTCTACCTGTGATGGAAGAGGGAGACCCTCCCACCCTGCCCTTCCCCGTGGAACCCTCCAGGGGCTCGGCCCGGCCCTGTGCTGGAAGCCTCTGCCCTCGAGAAGATTGCCCCACTTAGCAAGAGAGACAAACGCCCCCCATACCCGGCTGGCTGCCACAGTCACTTGGTGTCATCTGCTCAAGGCCAAGCAGAGGAGGCTGGGGCCTGGGCATCTGAGAGAAGGACACCCTGCAGAACCCTAAGGCCCTTCCAACCCAAGGGCAGACTAAGCGCCTTTGGAAATGCTGGCTTTCAGGCGCGGGGCCCGAGCAGGCTTAGGAAGCCGCCCTCCTCCAGCTCGTTCTCAAACACGCAAACGTCCTGGCTACAGTACTTGTCAAATAACTACTTCATGTGTAGCTGAGTTACATTAGTGAAGGAGGGGAGAACAGAGAGGTCACAAGGGGCCCGAGATGAGGAGGAAAGTCACCGCGATGAGCGGATTCCAAGGCCTCCTCGGGGACGGGAGTGGAGACCTCGGGAGCTAGAGCCGGGATTGCTACATCAAGGCCCACAGAATGGGTGGTCCTACTGGGAAAACCCTCCCTCTCACTGCCCTGAGGACGCAGGAGTGAGCAGCCTCTTGCGGTAACTCGTGGAGGACCCCAAGTCTGCTGTTCCCACGTGTACCGCACGCTCGTGCAAGGCCTGGATGCACACACCACCCCTAACTCCGGCTGAGGTTGGAGCATCCCCTAGAGCCCGAGGATAACGCGCCCCGTAAGTGAGGCGACCACACGCTCTGGTTTGTCCGGGACAGTCCTGGCTGACCTCTTTTGTGCTGCAGTCCTGCCTGGTTTGTCACTGTTAAATGGAGTGTTAACAATAAGCATTGCTCTAAAAGAAGCCAGGATGCGACTGGTGCCCTTCCACTTGGGCTTCCAGCTCCTGCCAGCTTCTTTTGTTTTTTTTAACATCTTTATTGGAGTATAATTGCTTTACAATGGTGTGTTAGTTTCTGCTTTATAACAAAGTGAATCAGCTATACATATACATATATCCCCATATCTCCTCCCTCTTGTATCTCTCTCCCACCCTCCCTATCCCACCCCTCTAGGTGGTCACAAAGCACCGAGCTGATCTCCCTGTGCTATGCGGCTGCTTCCCACTAGCTATCTGTTTTACATTTGATAGTGTATATATGACCATGCCACTCTCTCACTTCGTCCCAGCTTACCCTTCCCCCTCCCCGTGTCCTCAAGTCCATTCTCTACGTCTGCATCTTTATTCCTGTCCTGCCACTAGGTTCATCAGAACCATTTATTTTTTAGATTCCACATATATGCATTAATATACAATATTTGTTTTTCTCTTTCTGACTTACTTCACTCTGTATGACAGTCTCTAGGTCCATCCACGTTTCTACAAATGACCCCATTTCGTTCCTCTTTATGGCTGAGTAATATTCCACTGTGTATATGTGCCACATCTTCTTTATCCATTCATCTGTCGATGGACACTTAGGTTGCTTCCATGTCCTGGCTGTTGTAAATAGAGCTGCAGTGAGCACTGTGGTACATGACTCTTTTTGAATTATGGTTTTCTCAGGGTATATGCCCAGTAGTGGGATTGCTGGGTCATATGATAGTTTTATTTTTAGTTTTTTAAGGAACCTCCATACTGTTCTCCATAGTGGCTGTATCAATTTACATTCCCCTGCCAGCTTCTTGGTGTGTGAGTCACGTGTGCAGTGAGCAAGTTTTCAGTAAACTTGAGGCTAAATCCGGAAGATGACGAGGGCTGACCTGCCACTCCTTCCCAGGCCTTTCCTGTCTCAGGGTAACCCTCTCAAGGACAGGGTTTGTGGCTCTCCCGGGGATGCTGAAATGCTCGCGGACACAAGCAACTCAGGAGAGCTGACTCCCCCCGGCTGGGGTGGTGCAAAGGGACAGACTCAGTGTTGCTGATCCAGTCGGTGATGCTGTGGCCTGCAAGGGGCATAAGGCCACAAGGCCACTGGAGAGCCAGTGGGGGACGGGGAGTGACAGGCGGAGGGCGTATTCGCGACATGCGGGACCTCAAAGGCAGGAGTCTTGCTGAAGGGCTCACAGGCAGTAGTCGGAGCAACTTTGCCACTTACTGGATGGTGTAGACCTACAGTTATTTATCATAGTGTTTGCAATTGCGTTGTCACTTCTCAACGACCCTTAGAAGCAATGAGTCTGACAAAAAAGGAAAGTGCATAAGTAATGAAAATGTAAAGATCTTGACTTTCTCTTTTTCAAGAAAGTTAACGATGAAATGGTAACATGCGCAAATGCTTCTCTGCATTTACCATCCACCCTGAGAGCTGTAGCAGTGTTATCGACTATATAAAAAACAAGACATGGATCCACTCCAGAATCATCAGCATCTAACTCAAAGGTCAGCATTAACTTTAAAAAGACTGTAAAACCCAGGTCAGACATTATTCAGTGTGTTTCTGTGAGGGTGTTTTTGCATGAGGTTAACATTTGAATCTGTAGACTGAGTAAAGCAGACTGCCTTCCCTAATCTCCACAGCATGTGGCCTCATCCCATCAGTTGAAGGTTTTAATCCAACAAAACCCTGACCTTTTGAGTAAGAGCAAAAGGATTGGAGGGATATAGAGGCTGGAAGAAGGGAGACCAGGAAGGAGGCTCTTAAAATAATTCAAGCCAAGTATAAGATTAACTGTCAGGTATGCAGTACACAAATATTTAGTAAGTACCTACTGTGTGCTAGCAACTATTCTGAGCCTTGAGAATACTGCACCCAGCTGTAAAAAAGTCCCTGCTCATGAAATTTATAATCTGGTGGGGAGACAGAAAGTCAATGAGGTAACAAGCAAATATTTGATGTGACACATGGCAACAAGTTATATGAGTTGGACATATGCTCTGTGCTTACACTTGTAAGCACTTGACATGTAGTAACATGCTATTTGCAGGACAACCCTGTGAAGTGCATACTATTATTATCATCACCATGTTATAGATGAGAAAAATGATGGGAAGGGGCTGGATAACACCAGCCAGTCTAGACAGAGCTCATACTCTCCACCTCCCCGTGTTACTGCCTTTCAAGTATTGGTGGCCTGGCAATGGCAGGGAGTGGGGAGAAGTCCACAAGCAGGGGCCATCCTCTCCCCAGACCAGGCATTCTGAGCCCCTCGGCCTCCACCCTGTCTCCTCCATGCTGACAGCTCCTGAGCGTTCATGCCTTTTTGCCAGCTGTCCCCCTGCCAGCCTGCAGCTCCTTTGAGAGCCAGGAGCCATTGTACCTCTGTTGTGTCTTCTTAGACTTTCACATGCTATCAGGCACATTGTATGCGTGTAGACCAGAGAGCATTGCCAAAGACCACCTGTTCAGCAAAGAGTGGCTGCATGGATGGAGTAGAAAAGGAGAACCATGATGGGAGAAGCACTTTAAGGGCACTCACGCTGTGCACGCTGTGTTCTCTGGTTTTTCTGGGGTCTTCATTGCTGCACGCGGGCTTTCTCTAGACAAGGCGAGCAGGGGCTACTCTTCGTTGGGGTGCGCGAGCTCCTTACTGTGGTGTCTTCTCTTGTTGCGGAGCACGGGCTCTAGGCGTGCGGGCTTCAGTAGTTGTGGCTCACGGGCTCTAGAGCACAGGCTCAGTGGTTGTGGCGCACGGGCTTAGTTGCTCCACAGCATGTGGGATCTTCCCGGACCAGAGCTCAGACCCATGTCCCCTGAATTGGCAGGTGGATTCTTAACCACTGCGCCACCAGGGAAGTCCCATGTGTTCTCTGTTTTAAAGGGGAGAACTGTTTTATCGATAAGACATTGGAATTTTCAATAACAGGTGAGAAATCAAGTCCCCAACCTTCTTGGCCAGGATACTCAGAGTAGAGCAGGCTCCCCGTCCCTGGTCCTCCTCACAGAAACTCAGGTACAGGGCTAACAACAGAAATATTGACATCACCTTACAGGCACCTGGCGCCTAAAGGCTCACAAAGTAGCCCTCCACTTCAGTGGACATTTAGAGTTTCGACTGCCCAGATCAACAGCTCCTTCTCTGAAAAACTGTCCTCCACCTCCTGCACCAACCAGGTGGTTCTGATGGAGGCTCCCAGGCATAGCGCCTCCCTCCCTGGCCAAAGGAGAAGCATGTTCCCCAAGTGGACCAATCCTAGTACTCCGTTGCCCTCGGCCACAGTGACTGGGCCAGGCATGGGCACATGACCCAAGCTAGACCAATCAAAATATTCCATAGTCACCCCACCCACCACACCCCCAGCCATGGTGATTGATTCAGGTGTTTTTCTACCTAGAGCTGGCAGGGTTCCCTCCCTCTAGGTGTGAGGCTGTAAGGATTCTAGGAGGCTAATATTCTAGTAGCTGAGATCCCTGGCTGAGAGAAGGAAGACACCATGCAAAGGGAAGCAGAAAAAAAAGAGGAGAGGTTGATTGAGAGATTGCTCCTTACCGATCACCTGGAGGCAGCTCCACCCCGTCAGTGGTTTGCGCCAGTGTGCACACACCCATTATCTGACTGAGGTCAGCAAGCCGGCGAGGCAGGGAACGCTTCTCCCATGACAGATAAGGAAACGGAGGCTCACACAGGTGAGACGATTACTCAAGGTCACTTGACTAACAGGGGGCTAAGCCACGACAGATGCAGCAGAACTCCAGCCTTGAGATGAGCGCTTTTGTCTCATGTGTTGCCTCAAAAGGCACGGTCCCTGTAGCCAAGACCACTGCCCTGCCCACAGGTGTAATGGCTCTTGGGTATAAATCACACTTTTTGCTCTGGACTCTGAGCCAGAACACAGTATCTACTCTTAGATGGACGACTATTCAGGGTCCACGGGACAGAACCTCTTCTTTGGGAACTTGGACCCTCAAAGTCCAGTGGAGGATTTAGGCAGCAATGAACTGAATGTACCCATCGCTATTATCCTCTCCTCAGAAAGCATCCACCCCAACAGCAACGTCATCATACCCTGCTTGTTCATTCAACAGGGTCTCGGCCATAAAATGCATTAAGTGCAAACCTCTGTCAACCGTTCATGTTTTATTATTATAACTCCTTACAATGCTACTTTGAAAATGTCCTCCAAGGAACCCAAAGGGCTTTCTGATATTTTCTGTAAAGTTCTTTTACACCTACTCCAAAGCTTGAGAAACCAGAGGCCATTCCCAGTGCCCACATTTTAGAAATGAGGGGCAAGGTAACCCTTGTGACCTTTCTGAGCCCCCTGCCTACTCCAACCTTCTGAGAACACGGCAACGTGATTCCCAGCCTAGGTTCCAGGAACATACTTTCCTGAACCTGCTACGATGAGACTGTATTCTCCAGGCCCCGTCATCCCAGAAGAGTTTCTTGGGAGGCTGCTCTTCCTGTGGGTTTCAGAGTTCCAGCAGAATCTGGAAGTGCCACCTCCATGACCTCTGAGCAGAGGAAGTGGCACAGCTAGAAAGAGCCTCTCATGTAAACCGGCCTTAGGTGTTTCCTTCTGGAGGACTCCAAGTACCTCTAAAGCTTTGGGAATAATTTAGACCAGACAGGCGGACAAAGGCTTCGGAACCTTTCTAGCAAAAGCGTAGAGCTGTTGGTGAAAGGTGGGCAGCGCTGCTCAAGATTCTTTGCAAGAAGCACTAACCTGGCCCAGTGGCTACTGTCTCCAGGACAATGCCAGTTGGAAATCTTAGCGTCCAGAGGAGACCCACTTTCAAACTCTGAACCAGGAGATTGCTGGTGATTGGGACTCAAAGCCCGGAATTAACACCAGCCTGCAGGTGCGGCTGAGAGAGCCTGACCGCTTCATGGAGTAGCCACTGCCCACGTGCTGAGAAGGGCACTAGACGGTCAGCTTCTCAAAGGGCCGTGTCACTCTGGACATCTCTTGTGGGCCACCTCCCATTCTCACGGCCTCACTTCTGATTCCAGCCGAGGCTACAGCAATGGTTCCATGCCACTTTGTCCACTTTGTGCCGACAGTACCTAACTCCAACATATGCCAATGTCCCCTGCTTCCTGCCCCGGGACTTCTCTCATGTCACAGCCTGTGGCACTGTCAGGAACCCGCGTGGCATTCACACACTCACATCCTGGAAGTGTGGGGGGACTGAACATCCCATGGACCCCTCTGGCAAATAGGAGGGGGGAACCCATGTCTAAATGCTTCTCCCTTTCATCCCTCAGGCAGACAATTCTGAGACACAATGTTTGGGGCTCCTCAGACGGTCCCAGTGGGCTCAAGTACTAGTCACCCACTGTGGTGGACAACTCAGGGACACACCTAAATATCGGCTTTCCTTCCTCTGTCTTCCCCCTTTGGTCTTCATTTCTGCTGTCTGAGGTCACTTCTCAAAGAAACTGTATACTGCAAGCAAACCTTTGTCTTAGGTTCTGTTTTTGAGAGGAGCATAGGCTAAGACACGTCTTTATCTTTGGGTTCCCATAGACCAGCACTAGCTCTGAAGTTTCAGTGATGATTGCTGTGTAACAAACTATCCCCAGACTTAGTGGTTTAAAATAACAACAATCAGGGCTTCCCTGGTGGCGCAGTGGTTGAGAGTCCGCCTGCCGATGCAGGGGACATGGGTTCGTGCCCCGGTCCGGGAGGATCTCACATGCCGCGGAGAGGCTGGGCCCGTGAGCCACGGCCGCTGAGCCTGCGCGTCCGGAGCCTGTGCTCCGCAGCGGGAGGGGCCGCAGCAGTGAGAGGCCCGCGTGCCGCAAAAAACAAACAAACAAACAAAAAAAACAATCAGGATTTTGCTATAGGGGCAGGGTTCACGTGGACTGCTTACTTGTCTCTGTTCCACATGGCATCAGCTAGAATAGCTCAACTGGGGCTGAAGGAGCCACTTCCAAGATGCTTCACCTCCATGGCTGGCAGGCTGGTGCTGGTTGTTGGCTGGGAGCTCAGCTGAGACTATTGACTCAGAGCCCTAACCCTCCTCCACACGGGCCTCTCCGTGTGGCTGCCTGGGCTTCCTCACAAGCTGGGTTCCAAGAAGGAGGAAGTGGAAGGTGACAGTCGTCTTAAAGCAGAGCATCACCTCTACTGTATTCTATTGGTTAAAGCAGTGTTAGATCCAGCTCGGAATCACGGGAGTGGGAAAATAGACATGCCTTTCAGGGAAAGGAGTGACAAAGCATTCTTAGCCAACTTTGATCTGCCGCGTTGGCACAGAACACTAGATAAATGAAGAGTTAAATTGGGGCTTCCCTGGTGGCGCAGTGGTTGAGAGTCCGCCTGGCGATGCAGGGGATGCGGGTTCGTGCCCTGTTCCGGGAAGATCCCACATGAAAAAAAAGAGTTAACTAAATGGTTAATTACAGAAGCAAATTCATTAATTAATGCTACCAGCCATTATTCAACAATTACTATTCCTCCCACCCACCCGTATAGCCAGTGTCACTCTACTTGAAATTTGAGAATAAAATATCACCTTTATTTATTTGAGACCAGGAAGCTTTTTGACCTCAGAGTCACGCAACAGCAGAGCTGAAGGGATCCTAGGGGTACCTACTTCAGCCACCCCGTAGTACAACTGAGGAAAATAAGTCCCAGGGAGAGAAAGGGATTTGCCCAAGGTCACCATCATGGTCATTGGTGATGATACCAACCCAGGGCTCACATTTCCAGCCCAGACCTTCCCAGCACACCGGAATGCTGGGTGAAAGGGTGCGGGAAGGGCTGCCTTCTCCCTGCCTTTGAGTCTTGGTACCCAGAAATGCCACAATCCAATCTACTGTGAGCATGAGGGTGAGCCTGTGAAAGGGCTGAGGTGCCAGCATGGAGGAGGGACTCAGACTGGAACCAGTAAGACCTCCAGGTACAGCTTGGCCTGCTCTACAGTTGCACCCATCACGGCCACATGGCCCAGCCAAGCACGCTGGTTACTGCCCCATTTCAGGAGCATTTGTGGAACCCCTGGAATGTGCGAGACACAGAGGAGACTGCAAAAATAGCACCATGAAGGGCATCTCTAGCTTAATAACGAGTACCTACCAGGTGCCAAGCACCTTATTTCATTGTCGTCATTTTACAGATGAGACCACGGAGGCTCAGAGGAGTCGGAGAACTTTCCTATTGTTCCCGAGTTAGTAAGTGCCCTGCTGGGGCTCAAACCCAGGCCCCTCACACCTAAACCTAAACGTCTATCTTTCTCCCTAAATCAGCCATCACACTGAGGTGACCCCTGCCCTCTAGCGGGCTGCATCTAGAGGTAAGCCCAAAACAGCTGGTACCCAGTCCACAGGGCACTGCGTGACCAAGGGCCACGGCCCACAGGCATGCAGGTCATGGAAGAGGCAGGACTCGGGCAGGAGGGACCTCAGGACCCTGGAGGGCACAGGAGGGCAGGCCGCAGGGACCGGAGGCACCTGAGCCAGGGCTCCTGCTGGGAGGAGTGTGATGGTTAGAGCGGGCAGCGGTGTTGGAGGGCAGGCTGGCTGGTGGAATCCGGGGCTTGGAACGTCTGTGTATGTTGGGGCAGAGGCCTGGGGGGGGCTCCTGGACTCCAGGTTCAAAGGGGAATGAGGGAGCCTGTCTTGAAGCTGCGTTTGCCCAGCGACCCTACCGTTTTCTAATTGCTTGTGTACCAAGGCGCCCTCCAATAAGCCGGTCTGGTGCAGACCAGGGATGGGAGGGGAATATGGAAATGGGCCCTCGGTGTGAGGCTGGGACTTTTGAGCCATGTTCCCAGGAGGGAACCACCGTGATTCTCAGATGGGCAGTGACAGGACGAAGTCAAAAGAAAAGTGCACATTTTTTAAGTGCCGCCTTTGAGTCATTTGATGACAGCCTGGAATTTTGATCCACCCATCCACCCTGTGTGTTGGGGGGCTCTCAGGATTCCCGTTCTTCCAGCTGAGGAAACTGAGGCTCAAGGAAGTGGAGTGACTCACCCTGGGCCTCACAGGCAGCAAGGAGGGGAGCCGAGAGCTGGCCCGAGGCCCCGACCTCTGCGCACACTTTCTCCCCCCAGGCAGCAAGGGACAGGAAGACCATGTCCTGCACAGTCACAGTAAGGCTGGGCCGAGGGACACACACAGGAAAAGGCCACCCCAAAGCCACTGGGCCTTTTCTGGCAGAGCAGGCGCCCCAGGACTGGGGGACCCCTGGGTCTCTGCCCTCCTTCACAGGAAGAGAGGTTTCCACCCTGAGCAGGACGGTGCATGTTAGAGGCTGGGCAGCAGCCCTGGGCCCGGGCCGGTTCCCAGCAGTCGGGGAGGCTGGGCAAAGCTGCTGAGTCACGGCACAACCTCGGACAAGTCACTTCCCCCCCCGCCCCGGGCACCCGGCCTGGCATTGCAAGTGGGAATCCTGGTGGCCCACACCTGGGCCCCAGGGGCCTTCCCACCGGAGCCAGCTGTCAGCTGGTCCAGTGGGGAAGGGGTGGATGACACAGGGGAGCAGGGAACACGTCGTTTGAGAACTGATGTTCAGTGGCAAGTAGAGCCCACATGTAGAAAGTAAACATGTGGCTACTGATCTTTGTGGCAAAAAAGCCCCACACACCCTTGGGTGATGGGAACATGCCCGGGAGAGAGTCCTGGGGTGACAAGGCTTCTGAAAACGGGCACAGCTTAGAGCCAAGACACCCCAAAGGTGGAGGTTGTACGCCTCACTCCTCAATGTAAGGAGCCCGTGAACTGCTCTCCAGTCGAGGAGAGGGGTCCTCATTTAGGGCACCTCAGGCTCGCTCAGCAAACTGCGGGGCATCCGTGGGGTCTGGTAACATGGGGCACAGAAACGTGGCTTCTAGAAGCGCCCACGGCAGAGTTCAGCACCTGTTCAGAGGCATGCACTGCTGCGGAAATGTATCCAGGCTACAATGTTCACTTTTTTAAAAAGTGAGTTTACAAAATGATGTAATCTCGATATTCTGAAATAAAGTTTAAAAATGTGTGTGTGAGCACACACAAAAACCTAGGGGAAAAAAAAAGCCTAGAAGGAATAGAACAAAAAATAATAAAAGGTTTTTAAATTAGACCTGGAAAAGATAACTTACCAAAGGGCTAGATTTACTTCCAAAGAGAACTTAGCATCCTTATTACAATAGAATTAGCTGCCGACTCCTTACTTTGATAAATCCTAACACTGACCATTAGTGTCAGCCCCCTAGATCTGTCCCCTTGGGGCGAGAGAAGAAGCTATCCCGAAGTCTTTTATATCAGGCCTTGGAAAGTCATGATGTGTGTGTATATGTGTGTAATATATGTGTACGTGATATATATGTATGTGTAATATATACGTGTGTAATATGTACATGTAATACGTGTGTGTGTGTGTGTGTGTGTGTGTGTGTGTTATCAATCAGCTCCCGACATGTAGCACCAATTTTCTTCCTGATCTGCTCTGGTGGGGACAATATTACAAATAGTTTTCATTCCTGACAGATGGCCAAGGGTGGGGTATGGACACGGGCTAAAAGGTGGCAGACAGCCAGTGGAGAATTAAATTTTTCCAGCAATCATCAAAAGGGGATTGCATCAGGAATTTATCCCTCACCATTGATCATCTCCTGAGCTTCTATTTATTACCATAATCTGAAAGCTCTTGACATAAGCTAGTACCAATTTACAGGTAGAAAGACTGAGTCCCACAGAAATGAAGCGACCTGTCTAAGATCAAACACTGAGCAGAGGCGGGACCAGGAAGTGTTCGAGCCCTGAGTAGATTCTGTCATCTAGCAGACACTGATGGGGCACCTACTGTGTGCCTGGCACGAAGTAGCCCCCATGGAATCAAAGATAAATAAGATGCCCTTTCCAGATAAATTCGTTCCCAGACTAGCGGGAGGATAGAGGCTCGAAAACAGAGGTTGCATCATCATGCCCTCGGTACTGTGTGAGAGGGCTGTGGTAATATTCACACACCCTCTGGGGCTGAGGGCCGGGGGAAGGTGGGTCGGATGGGTGGAGGATGTGTGGAAGAGGCTATCTGAGAGGGGGAACATTCAAGCTGGGTCTTGAGACATGAGTAGCAGTCCACAGAGTGAAGATGCTGGGAAGGGCATTCCAGGCCGAGGGAACAGCCTATGCAAAGGCACTGGGGGGTGCGGAAACAAATCCTATTTGGAAATCTGCTGTGCCCAGAACACAGGGTGTGCTGTGGGGAATGAGTCAGGGGAGAGGTGGCTGCCAGCTGGACTGGGGCCTGAATGTCCCTCTGAGAGGTCCAAGCTCCGCTTTGCTGGCGATACCAGGCAGGCAGAAGCTGGCCCCGAAGGGTGACATTTGCAGATCTTATGGGCCCTCCAGCTGGACTGGATGGGGGCAGGCTCAGGGCGAGAGCCAGGTGACTGTGGCGAGGCCCGGGAGTGGACAGTAGTTGTGGGGTGGGGAGGATGGAGCCTGGGAGTCCCCCTGGGCCACAGAGGGCCCAGCCTCCCTTGGGAGACCAGCTGCAGTCTTCACACCTGGTCCTGACGGGAGGGGTGCTCCTGGGTGTCAGGGTTATGTGAGGACCTGCCAGGCTGAGCTCAGACAACAGAGGCCTCTTGCCTCACCCTGCGCGGCCCAGCAGCCTGTGTGAAGAGGTAGAGAGATCAGATGATGTGGGCAAGGTGAGGCAGAGTTCCAAGGAGGCGGGGCCAGGGCCTGGTGACACATGGAAATGGGGCCGGGCCTGATGTCTGGGGGCCTTATGCCGCGGCCTGGTGACAAGGCTGGGCAACAACCCGGGGCAGCTGAAGCGAGAAGGGATGATGAGGAGGGACATCTTCAGGGCCCGGGTGCGGGAGCCACACCCCCAGCACAGATGTGTGCAGCTCAGGGGAACCCCGCCCCGGGACCCCCACCACTGCCACCTCCCTAGAGACCACTCCCATGCTGAGGCCAGGAGCAGAGAGGAGGGGCACACCTCTCTTTTCCTTGCTCCTTTTCAGAGGCTCAGAGAACCAGGGTATTCTAGCCCCTAGAAACTCTCAAGTCTGGACTCCTAATTTACAGAGGCCCAGAGACGGAAAGTGACTTGCCCGAGGTCACACAGCAGACAAGTGGCTGGGCCAGCCCTGCAGAGCATAAAATGGAAAGGCCTAGACCCCAATCTTCCTTCCTTCACCCACCTCTCCTATCTGCAGGCCTCCCATGACCAGGCGACCCCAGATCAGAGGACGGCACAGCCCAGGCAGCTCGGGTGGCCCTGTGCCATCAGCCAGGCTGCGAGCGGTCTCGCTGCCCAGGGAATCCCCCCACCTTCCTCTCCATCGCCCACCAGCTGTTCAGGCTCAGCTGTGGTGGGTGGATGCTCACCCCAGGCGCAGTCGAGAGACAGCCCGTCCTCCTGGGCAGGAACTGGGAAGGGCAAGTTTGTCTCCACCTCCATTGGCGGGATCCCCATCTCTGCTTACCAGCGACGGGGCCTTAGCCCCTCTTTGCCCCACCTGAGCATCAGCTCCACCTGTGAAAGGGCATAATCACGCCTACATCGGGATGGCTGCAACGGTCACGTGAAACACCAGATGCAGCAGGGCTTTGTAAATAACTGTGCCCCCAAATGTGAAGGACGGAGTGCTGCCCGCACGTCCTGTGTGCCCACTCGGGGATCTGTCAACGCCTATGCACATGTTTTCTCCAAGGCGAGCACATGTTCACCTGTGCTGGGCCTGAGATGCTCCCTTTGGGTGCTTTTATTCACCGAGAACCGGCTTCCGGATGAGGGTGGAGGGGGCGCCTTTATCAGGGGCCTGGGAAGCAGGTCTGGGCGTGAGTAAGGAGGTGCATCCCCAGTTTGGGGCCGGACTGCCCGGGGCAGGGGGCCTGTGGGAGAGCCGGCTATCGGGGGTGGGGGTGGGGGGATGCGCCTGGATGGCGGTGGCCGGCAGTGCTGCTGGGGCCCCCATTGATGACCCCGTGTGTCTGAGCAGCCCCTCTGCCCTCTCCAGGACTTAGTTCTCTGAGAAGCCCCTCTCCCAGACCTAGGGGTCCTATGCATAATCCTTGCCCCCAACCTGGAGTCCCGGGGATCCCGGCTCCCAGGGAGGCGTCTGGCCCCAGGGGCAGGATGGTGGGAGGGAAACCAGAGAGGATGTTCTCTAGGGGAGAGGAGAGCTGAGCAGGGGCAGGGGCAGCTGCTGGTGACACTGATGAGTAGGTGCTGTCCCTCCAGGCCCTCCCTCCTTCCCACGGTGGGCATGGGCTGCGCTCAGCGTGCCAGCCTTCCCCGGGGGCGGCCACTGCCCCAGCTGCTCCCCGAGTCCTCGATCCATCATGACTCCCGGGAGGGGCTCCCCTGTGGCTCCCCTGTGTCTCCCCCGTCCAATTAGACGGGGAGCAAGGCTCAGAAATGGTCAGGGACTCACCCTGGCCACACAGCCCGTCAGGGCAGAACAGGGCAGCAGCTCGGTCCTGGGCCAGCCCCTGCCCCTCCCTCTGGGCCAGCCTGGCGTCTTACTTCCCAAGCCCACCGCTCTCCGCCCTCTGCCCTCGGACAGTGGCCAGGTGAGAGGGGGCTGGTGCGTGGACTGACCGTGAAGAAATTGACCAGGTTTCAGGCCCGAACTCCAGGCATGAGATCTGACAAACACATAAAAAGGTTTGCAGTCACTGCCCTCCTTGGACATGGTTGACTTTGGAGCAGGAAGGCTTCCGCTCTCAGGGGACTTGGCCGCTGAGGCCCCAAGACAGGCCGGAGTCCCTGGGCCTGGAGCCTGAGTGCTCTGAAGGTGGGGACCTCTGGGCGTGCTGGGCCCCGGCCCCGTTTCCTGTGGCTGCAGAACGGGGCGGGGGAGGAACGCCCGGCCTGGGCGAGCTAATCTGGAGAAGTGATTTTCCTCCTCAGCCGGCCCCTCCCGGGCAGGGCTCTGGGCCCGAAGGTAGCCAGGCCAGGGCTCCCAGGGAGGGGCCGGCTTATCAGGCAGGAAACACTGGGCTCAGGCCACATCCTCCTCCTCCTGGTCACAGCGGCTCCCGTGGGCAGGAAAGTGCTCAGCGGACAGGCTGCGCCTCCACCCTCTCCAGGCCCCTCCTGCCGGCCTTCGTCCCCCAGCGACTGGGGAAGCAGAGTATGGCGGGCTGTGGCGGCCAGCTCGGGGGTTCTGCCCGGCAGCCCTGGCCTCCCAGCCCCTCTGCTGCCCCCGGACCACCTGCTGCCTTTCTGGGCAGCCTGGTCACAGAGAGGGCAGACGGGTATGGCAGGAACACGACAAAGGGGCACTGGCTCCCAGAGACTTCTGGCTCCCTCTGTGCCACCTCCCGTTCCCAGAAGTGTCTGGGACCCTAGGGCCGTGGGCCTGCCCCTACCAGAGCGTACCGGGGCTCTCCATCCCCAGCCTCCGTCTCCTGGGCCAGCTCCACCAAGGCCAGCCAGACTGCCAGAATCCAGCAAGAAACTTCTAGGGAAGTCTCCTGGAGGCATGCCCACCCACAGGCTCCTGCGTCCCCTCCCATCTGCACTCCCAGGAACCCTTCTTCCCAATACCCACATCCCCGCACTTGTGCCGCTAGCCCCCGTGGTGGTGGTGGTGGGGATCTCCCTCAGCCCTGCCTCAGCCGCCCTCCTTGGCCAGCGCTGCCGAGGATGACTGACCCTCCGGGCCCGAGGGGAGGGGTCTCACCCGGCTCCCACCCCCACCCCCACCCTGCCCCGCCGCTGCAGCCCTGCACTCAAGGCCCTTCACCAGCTTCTGCTCCGAGTTGCTCCCTCTCAGGCGAATCCCCTGACCTCTCTAGGCCTCCAGTTCCTTTTTCATCAAATCTGGGGATTGACAACACGATAACCATTCCTTCCAGCTCTGACCTCCGCGGATTTTTTTCAAGGTCGCAGAGCTGGGAGGAGAATTCTTTCCAGTAAAAACGTAACTGCTCTGTTTACACGAGGACACCTCGATCGATTGACGGTCCTCGTCGGAACAGATGGCTTTATCTCACTATACCCTGTCTTGCAGATTTTAAAGGATGTCGCACGCTTTCCTGGACCTTCACAGCGCCCTGAGACGTGGCAGCCGGTGCTTCTGTTTTTCAGGGAAGGGAATAAAGAAAAAGAAAGTTTTGACACTTGTCGGAATTGGAGTGGAGGAGCTACAAAGCTCTCTTGGATTCTCTGACATGATAAGGACAAACCGGCAAGCAGGGACACACGTGGAGCACGTGGACGCCTTTGGGCCCCTGCCCCGGTGGCAGGACCCCATCCGTGGAAGTCGACCACACCTCTCAGGTCCTGTCATCAGAAGGTGCAATACCCAGCTCCCTGAGGGCCCTGGAGGCTGCAAAGACATTTCAGTCATCAGAATCCACTGATATTTTTCCAGAATCCAGTGGAATATTTTTCTTGTTTTAAGGTCCCCCCAACTTGTCCCAGACCTGTGCCTCCCCCTGCCCCGCGGATGGAAGGAAGGTGAGTGACCGGTGAAAGGGCAGTGAGTAGAGCTAGGGGACCCGCCTTTTGGCCCAGGTGTGGCCCTCTGAGAGACGACTGCACCCCAGGCCTACATGCAGAACATTCCAGAAGTGCCCACAGAGACCCCTCTCCCAGTCCCGGGCGATCACCCGGTTTCCTCAATCACGGTTTGTATAATGGAACCTTCCTCATCCCTCCCCCTCCCACGTCCCTACAACCTTCAGCCTCCGGCTCAGGGGAAAACAGCCCTGATCTGGAGGAAAACTCAACCCATGCTGGGGCCTCAACATGGTCCCATAACAAGGAGGAAAGGAGTGTGACCACCAGCCTACAGGGCGAGGACCACCTGGGGACAAATCCTGTAAATCTCCTCATATGACATCAAGCGGATGTGGATTTAGACTGAGCAGGAGGGATTTAGGTGAGGCACAAGAAAGAACTTTTGGATGATGGAACTTGTTAGATGAACTTACAGAGGGAAAACCCATTTCTCTAGAGGACTCCAATCAAATAGAAACCCGTCTGCCGAGAATGGCTAAGACGCAGTCCTCAATAGAGACAGGGGAGTGGACTCAATGACCCAAACGGTCTCTGTCAACCCCAGCTCAGCGCCAAACAAGGAAACGGATGGATCCTCTACAAGCCCCTCTCATGAGGTCCGTTCCCTCATTTCTGCTTCGCAGTCAGTCTCAGCGTGGTAACTGCTGAACACGTGACTCTGGGTTTTTTAAACTAGTACCAGCCTCCAGGTCTAAAAGAAATCCAAATTGTTTAAAGAGATCTGAAATAGACAATAGCTGTTCTGTACATGTGTATAAAGCCTTACAATTTCTCAAGTGCCCACAGATTCACAAACTACCTGTCCTGGATGAGAGAACAGGCCCAGAGATTTACCGCCAGTCCAATCAAAGTCCAGTGATGGGGTGAGGTCACACCCCTGCCCTGAGTTCCAGCTCTTTCCAGATGCTCTCCCACTACCTGGCTCTCCGAGCGCCCTGTGAATGCAGCCAGCTGCTCTGTGCTCCAGGGGACTCTGGGCACCAACCCAGTTCCCGTGCTGACTGACAGAGGAAGCCTTTCCCCCACATAGTAAGCTGATGTAGATGGGAGGGTGTGCCATCTACCATGGCACTTGAGGAAAGGAACATCTCCAATGTGCCAATGAAGCCAGCAGCAAGCACATAGCTGGTCCTCAGGAAGACAAGCCACCATGACAGGGGAAGCCCACGGAGCATACTCAGGTTGGAGTTAGTGATAAACAGTCTTCAGGAGTTTTCCTTCTTCCTGGTAGGAAAGAGTTCATTCTGGGAATCGCATGGAGCCATCTTGTGCCTCGACAGCCAGCTGAGATGCGCTGGGAGGGCCAACAAACAAGCAGTCTGATCAAAAGCTGGAAACTTGTTCATAGCTTGGACCTGTGATACCCCACTGGGAATCTAGCCAAGGACAGAAACAAGTAAATGTTCACTGCGGTGCTATTTGTAATGGCAAAAATGAAAATGCAACAACTTAGTTATCTAATATCAAGGGGATGGTCAAGTAAATTAAATCACATTCATGTACTGAAGTACTGCGCTATCATCAAAAATCATAAATATGAAGACAGATATCAATGTGGCAAAACTTCTATAACAGGATGATGAAAGGATAAAGCCCAAAACCAATGGTATCTGTATCTTGAACACATGAATACAGGACTGGGGAGTTCAGTATACAAAAATGAGTATGTTGAAAATAGTTATGTTGGGAATTACCTGGTGGTCCAGTGGTTAGGACTCCGCCATTTAACTGCCAAGGACATGGGTTTGATCCTTGTTGGGGAACCAAGATCCTGCAAGCCACACAGCACAGCCAAAAAAAAATTCTTCTTAATTTTAGAAAAAGAAAATAGTTATGTCAAGGTCATGGAGTAGGTAATTCTTCTCTTTTTCTGAAACTTTTTCTTATTGATTTTTCAACCGCAAAGAAAACACCTTTTGCAGAAAAAAGTTTAAGAACATAGGAAAATGTTTATTTAATATTAATGAATAAAAATGTCTATTATAAGACACATGTGTATATGTAGAGCTATAGACAGACAAACAAAAAAGACTTGGTGGATATGTGTAAAAACATTACCAGTAATGTCTCTAGGTTGCTGACAATAGATGATTTATTTTTTTCTCTATGATTTTTTTCCCTAAACTTTCTACAAAGACTGTGTCTCTTTTGAGAATTAAAATATCAATAGATGATATAGATAGATAAGTGACAGATAGATGGATAAGTGGGTGGGCGGATGGATGGAAAGATGATAGAGAGATAGGTAGGTGAAGTGGGTGGATGGGTGAATGGATGGATGGATAGATGGATGGATGGATAGATAAATAGATAATGTCTCTTTCCTTCTCTCCCTTCCTGCCCTCCTTTCTTCTTTCCTTCCTTCCTTCCAAATTCCTTTCACTTGGGATGAAATCAACAGCACACCTTTTTCGAAAGGAAAGGTAGGCAGTTACAAAAGCTGCCAATCATCCATCCTCAGCTCTATTCTGCTGCCCTAGGATGGGACGGGAGAGATGCTCTGGTCCCCTGTGCCCACCTCCTAACCTGTTTACTGCAGGCTATATTGTAGCAGGGGAGGGTGAACAGCCATGGCTGCATCGCATCCAGCCTCAGAGCCCTGCACACACAAGGGCTCCAGAGTCTGGGTTTCCAGAGAGATGAGTGAGAAGATTAGGAACCCAGAATGTTTCGGGTCTTTAGCACCAGGACTAACTGGAATACCTACAGGACCTCTCAGATGTTTACCTTATTCATTTATTCATTCGCTTATTTGTTGAGCAGCTACTACGTGTCTGCCCTGCTGGGGAAGATGCACATGGGTGGATGACACCAACGCCGGCTGTAAGTGCCAGATGTGCTCAAGTCCTGCGGGAGCTCAGGGAGGAGAGTGACCCGCCCCTCTGCCTGCACAGGTAGGGACGTCTGATCTGGATCTGGAATGTGGGTGGGGTGTCATCAGACAGGTGATGGGAGTGAGGGTCTCCCTGGTCGGGGAATAGCGCTGGGAAAAGCATGGAAGCATGGGGAAAGAGAGCATTTTCAGAGAACAATAGGCCTTCCGTGCAGTAGGTACACTTTGGGGGAGGGGCGGAGGGCTGGCCATGTGAACACAGTACCCTCCCCACACCCAGGAACCTCGCTGGCTCCCTGTGGACCCACCACTGCACTCACCCTGTGTGCCGTGGGCGAGGCACAGGCACTGAAGGGTCTTAAGGAAAAGCGTGACGTGGTAACATCTATGTTTTAGGAAAACAACTCATAACTGTGCACACCCATCAATTCCCATCAGCCAAAGCCAAAAGTGCTTTTGTCACGGGGCGGGGGTGTGGGGGTGTGGGGGGGTGGTGGGGGGTGGGAGTTGGGTCCCCGGGATGGGCAGCTAAAACTCTGAAATACACCCCGCTTCCGGGCATGACTGTTTCACTCATAGCTGAGCAAAAGTGAGAGAGCACCCTGTCGCCTGCCAGTTTCCTGCCCTCCCAGAGGCAGGGACAACGCCTCCACCCCGCACAGTGTGGCCTGGAATGAAACACGCCCATCTGGCAGCGTCCAGGGCCGGACGCTGACACACAGACAAGGCCAGCAGGCGCTGCATGACAAGCCCTCCCGCCAGCTGACGACCCCGCAGACGGCCACTGTCAGCGGCCATGGTGGTGGGCCTGAGCAGCTAGGAATTCGGGGGTCATCTAACACCGGCCCTGCCATTTCCTCTTGGTCCATCCTCTTTCCCTGGGCTGTGAGAGGTACGAATGGGCCGCGTGTAATCCCCTGCCTGGTGAAGCTCTATAAAAGGAACTGGGAGACTCAGCTGGGAGACTGTTCCACCGCCAGCAGATGCATCTGACAAAGTGCTGAAACCTCAGCCTCCGCTGGTAGGGTGACTCCAGGGTGTTACCTCCCACCCTGGGCCTCAGTGTTCCTGACTGTGCGATGGGGTGGAGTGATGACGGGCCCCACCTGGGGCTGGGGATGAGAAACAGACCACGAAACTTGCTGTAAAACTCCCTACATCTATAAAGTGCTATGAAAGTAATGACGAGAGATTACGATCAAATTTGCAGGATGAACGTCTGCCTGTGCGGACCCTCCCAAGACCTTACTCCTTGGCCCAGAGGCCCTGGAAGAACACAAGGCTACTACTGACATAAACAAGTTACAACGGCTTCCCTGCAGAGAAGAGCCAGACGCGGTGACCTGCCTGGGGACTGAGGGATCATCAGTTTTTTTCCAGGCACTTTTTGGCTGGGGTTTTCATCCTAAACCTCACAAGATGCTATATCCTTTAATTAAATTACCCAACCTTGTGCTCCCCTGTCTTCTCCACAACACTCCACGGAGCTTTGAGAGCACACGATTTTTGTAATACCACATCTATAAATGCCTAGTAAAGAAGGCAATCCAAATATTCTTCAAAAGATGATTTCAAAAAGAAGGGGAAAATGCGGTAGCCTTAAGGAAGCAAATAACTGGGCACGACTTCCCATCCTGAGACAGCTGACAGCCACCTCATCCCACTTTACAAGTGTGAAGTCATCGCTCCCGAGGAGAAAACTGTTTTGCAGGTAGGCTATGAATCCATCTTTTCTTTCGATATCAATGACAACAACAGTGTTTCTAAGGTGTAAAATTAGGCTTTATCTCTTTACCGTAACTCATAAAAGAAAACCAGCCACTCCTACAAGACAACTTTTTAAAATAAAAAAAGTCGAGGGAGAAAACACTTTGACCAATGCTGGAAGGAGCACTGCGCGTAATACCTACGCCTCCCTTGAAAACTTTTTCTTTTTGCAAAACTGTATTTCGAATGATAGAATGGTCACGGTACAAAAACGTTTATTTAAATTAAATATTTTAGACAAATCAATATCTACAACCATTCCAAAGCATGTGTGGTTCTTACAGAAAATGGAACAGTTTAGCTTAATGTCTGTGATAATGTTTTATAAGATTATTAACATACATTCTGGACTGCACCAATCATATTGTCCATGATTTACTATTTATTACCAAATGTCATATACAGTAATAGCATAAAGATTAATCACATAAGAGATTTTACAAGAGGACTCCTTGGAAGGAAAAAAGAAAAAGGATCTTTCAACAATATGAAATATAAGGTGAAACTAATAGGAGAATATATAAAACACGTACATATTTCATACAGGCAATAATATGGTGAAATCAAAAGACAAACAACTGTCTTTTAGCACACTGATAGGTATGTTCCTTCAAAGGAGGCTTGGGGAAGGATGGAAGTGTTTTGGGGATGGGGTCAGGGCTCAGAAATATTTTCTGAATCACAGTGCACTTCTGTTCTTTGGGAAGGAAGTATAATAAAGGGAAGTTCCTTTGATGTGTGGGCTGAAGATGTTACCCAAAGAACCAGCTGGCTGGGGAGGAGAACAAATTCCCATTTCTGCCATAGGAATCATGCCTGCAATTTTAAGTCAAGGGATCTTTGAATTAGTGGCCAATTCCGGGGTGGAGAACGAGCTGAAAAGAAGAGAGAAAAGAAATTCCAGGAAAGGGAGATGGAGACGGCAGGAAGGAAGATCCTTTTGCATCTGCAGAAGGGAGAGCGTGATGAAATTTTGCTCAAGAAATCAACACATTCAGATTGGAAGGAAGTGATGCTACCATGCTGAAATTCTTTTCCAGTTCCCTGCTCTTCGGGTTGTTAGGAACAGAGGGCTGACGAGAAGCTGCCAAGGACAGCAAAGAGTATCTGATTCAGGCTGTGCATGGAGATGTGTGTGTTGTGTGTGTCTCACACACACTGTATGTATTCAGGCTGTGTATATTCTCTTGAAATGTGTGTGTAATAAAAAAAGAACTTGTCTAAAAAAATATGTTTGTTTGTTTGTTTGTTTTTAAATCTTGAATTCAATCTCATTTTCAGTGATGCAGTTAACGCCAGGGGTTAATTTCCCAAATCAAGGTGAGTGTCCTTTCTCAAAGCGTCCTTTTGGAAGTCTATGATCATATTGGAAGATTGTGACCAAGTGCAGCAGCCTGGTGTCCTTGGGCTGTGCATGGAATCGTCACCAGGTTGCAGGTGAATGAGCTCACTGAGGCCAACTTCATCTTCCTGTGTTAGCCTCGAGAGAATCCTAAATCAGAAAACCCTGGAGCAGAGGGGACCTTAGATGCGGCGTCTGTCCCTCACTCTACAGATGGGGGGGATGGGCGGGGAGGGGAGGGGAGGGGAGTCGGGTTTCACCAGTCCCCTGAGGCAGAATTGGGATTGGATCCCGGGTCCCCTGAATCTTAGCCCAGGGCTCTCCTCACCTGGACGACCAAGGGTCAGGACGGCTGTACCCCTGCAGCTGTGTCAGAAGCAGGAGAGATGCGAATGCCTCCGGGCTTTTCCCGAATTTGTTTCCGGGATGAGAAATGGGAGGAGAGGTCAGTGAAAATTCTCGCGGGAAACAGTGTCTTTCAGCCACGACCGGGCCTGATTCCCAGGGTGTGGCCAATGCAAACTCATTTGAAGGAATATACTCAAAACGCAGGCTGCAGGGGGCGGGGCGGGGCGGGGCGGGGCGGGGCGGGGCGGGGCGGGCGGGCGGGGAAGGGGGCGGGCGGAGGGGCCCTGGCTCCGCAGAGATGGTCCGCAGCACAGACCTGCCCACCCCGGGGCGCTGCGCATCAGCTCCGCTCCGCGCGGGAAGGAGAGGCTGCGACCAGGCCGGGCCGGCCGGGCTGCCCCGGGCTCTATGACACGCTGTAGCTGTTGTAATACGTGGCCGTGGCATCAGCCAGCACGGAGATGAGGCTGGTCTCCGTGGGGCCCGTCGGTGTCACCTGCGAGACCGGGCCCTGCCCGCTGAGGGCCCCGGCCCCGGCGGCAGAGTCTGGGTGGCCAGGAGTGTTCAAGTACTGGTCGAACTCATTGCGATCCATGTCCCCCAGGAGTTCCACCTGGCTCAGCTGATCCAGGGCGTCGAAGCCGGGGTGCTCGGGAGGCGGGGAGAGCTGGCCCAGGTGGGCGTGGAGGTTGGAGTGGAGAGGAGGGTAGGCGGCTGGGGAGTAATAGGCAGGAGACGGGGGGCAGCCGGGCACGGTGGACATCATAGAGACGCCCGAGGACTGGCCGAGGGCCAGGGAGCCCAGGGGATGGCCGCAGTGGAGAGGGCTGGGGGCGTACTCCGGGGAGTAGGGGGGCCCGGGCAGATGGGGGATGCGGCGGGAATGCGCATGCTCCTCCTGGCAGGGGGAGGAGAAGAAGCTCTGCTCCGGCTCTAGCACGTCCAGGGGCGACATCTCCGGCGGGGTGGGCAGCCCGTAGGGATAGGCGTCCACGCTGCCCGGGGTGCCGCCGCCGCCGCCGCCGCCGGCCGGGCCCTCGTGGAAGCAGCCCCGCAGGCCGGGCAGCGCGGAGCCCGGGGAGTACTCACCCCTGTCCTCCTTCTCCCCCGGCGCCCCCCGGCCGCCGCCCCGCTTCTCGGGCAGGGCGTTCTGGTCGCGGGAGAGCGAGCTGAGCAGGAAGCCGGGGTCCACGCGCTTGCACAGGCGCTTGGCCTGCTTCTTCCTGCGCGGCCGGTACTTGTAGTTGGGATAGTCCTGCATGTGCTGCAGGCGCAGTCGCTCCGCCTCATCCACGTAGGGCCTCTTCTGGGACAGTGTCAGCGCCTTCCACGACTTTCCTGCTCACACAAGTCAGAGAAGACCGGTTCAGCCTCTGCGCGGCTCCGGACGGCCCGTGCACCTGTCTCCGACTCGGGCCTCGGAGCATCGCACGTGCACACGCCGGCCGCCTCGGTCCCCCGTCCCACCCCCCCGCGGTCCCCCCTCCGCACAGGACGCACCGCACTCCTCGCATCCTGTCCCCAGCCCACGTCCTGCACGCACAGTGAGGCCAAACCAACCTCTCCCGCTTGCACGCCCCAAGGCGCTCGTACCAACTAGGCACATAGTCACTGGCACCTCTGTCAAAGCCACCAGATAACGCGAACATATCAACAGTGTGGGATTCTCGGTGAAAGGCCCACCTGACCCAACGTCACCGACAGGACAAAAACATGTCACGACTACAACATTGATTTGGGCTGCCTTTACCCTTTGAGGGTCAGTGCTAATCATTTGTGCATTTTAGTGAAAACTCTGTCTTCCTCTATTATCGCCGCCCCATCAAGGAAGTGATGCTATAATATTTATTTGTGGCATAAATCTCACAGGCCTTCTTGTCAGGGAGCTCAGGCTCAGTTCATAGTTTTACAGATGGACGTAAATTACAGGATCTCACTTAGGGCATCAGAGGATTAGCCCTTCCATCTGAAGGTCAAATAGGACCCTACTGCACGCAACACGCACGCACACGCACACAAGCTGTGGCTTCCGGTTGTCTACTTAGGACGCTCCGACCATGGCAGGGGGCACCTGCTCAGCCACTGACTCCCTGTACAGAAGCAAATCCCTTACCTTCCCCTGGTCTGTTTTCCTCACTCTAAAAAATATATTGCGATGTTACGCAAGTCGAAACTCTCTCCTGAAGAAGCGTCACACACGTGTATCCCACTGGTGCGAAAACGCTGGCGTCACAGGTATTTTCTATTCGTCCTTATTCGCTTACGTTTTGTTTTGTGAGCCCCCTTAGTATCTCTTTCTCTCTCAGAGCACATTGCACATCCTTCCCGCTGCAGGTTTTCTAAAGGCTGCTTCTGGACCCCTTAGATTGTTACCTCCTAGGGTGGGCTTGGGATTCTATAACTTGACAAGTTCTCCCATGACTCTACTGTATCCTGAAGTCTGAGACAAGCTAGCCCAGAGGGCAGGTCCCGCCACCAAGCCCTGGAAGGAAAGGGGCCACATCTCCCACCCAGAGCACCCTGCACAGCGCCGAGTCCATGTGTGCCGGGTCCACAGAGGGGTTTGGACGAGGGTAATTATTCAAGGCGTTCTCCTGTTGGGATGAAAGTTTATAACTATTCCGACAGACTTGTCAATGACTACAATTAGCTCTCACTTATAAAGGCAACTTGAAACGTGTCGGGAACTCCAGATTTGGGGTTGGCTATTAGTTTCCAGAGTGTGGCAAGAGGCCTAAGACCCAGATACACCCACACCCTGAGTATGGACTGAATATAAAATGTGACTCGAGTTTCTAAGTGCACCTGGATATTGTACTATTCGTAAAATATAGGTTCATTTTTAAAAGCACTAAATGTATAACTGTCTTTACATGCTTTCTCACTCATAAAAAGTACCAGCGCTACTGGGTGAAGTTTTTAATGTTAAAGATTGCAGAGCTAATCGTCAAAAAAGTCTGGGCTCTCACATTCAGCCCCCTTCCCTTTCCTAAGTCAGAAAGGAAAGGGCTGGGCGAGATCACGGGCTTGGGGTGGAAATAGACCATCCTGCCGCTCCCCTAGTAGCAGGTGTAGAAAGTCCACATTTTTCAAAGCAACACCATGTTGGTTTCCTTTGCCTAGTGCCAGGGGCTGTGTGGTTAAGCAGGAAGGAATCAGTGTCTTTCCTGCAAAGTGCACTGTAACCTCTGGAAGCCTAAGTGCCAACTGCCCACAAGGATCAGCTCACAGGAAGCGTTTGTCACCCAAGTGCCTTTGCCTGTCCTCTCCCTGAGAGCAGGCAGCCCTAATCCTGCAAGGCTCCCCAGCTGGAGTTCTCCATCCCTGGCCTGGGCCTGCTCTATCCTGGTCACAAGAGCTGTGCCTGGGCAAAAGGCATGGCACCTGGGCACACCAAAAGAAAAACTTTTAGGGGCCCAGAAACAAAGAAGGTGTTTTCATTTCTTTGGAAACCTGAAGAAAAATGTAAATTTTTTGCTCGAAGAAATGTTTTATTATTGTATATATTAATATATTTTTCTTTATGCCAACACAGTATAAAGTATGATTTAAAATATTTTTTTATGGGGGAAGGGGCTCACTAAGACACTGGCCCACTAATTCATCCTGGGCACAGCTAGCCAGGGGGCTGGGCCGGGGGGTAGGAGGCTATTTGAGACCAGCACTCCATCAGCTGCTTTGAAAGGGCGCCTAACTGCAGGAGGACGCTTTCCGCCGGAGGGCCTGTGGCTTTAGCCCGCACAAAGGTGGATGTCAGCCTTCACTCCACCGATCTGGGGAAGGTGCCCCGAGCTCCAACGGAAAAAGGAAAAAGGCTGCAGCCTGGGCCGGGTGGGGTTGCAGAGGGCAGGGCCAGCCTCGGGTGACCACACACTGTCCCTTCTCACAGGGCCTGGCGCCCGCTGGGCACACAAAGTGCTTTTAAAAGTTCCCATCCTTCGAAATGGATAAAAACCACGTTGAAGGGCAAAGAGGTTAGGAGTTGGGCGGAGTTGATAAATGCTCAGCTTCTGTCAAGGGAGAGAGAAGAAACCCCCGAGAACATCTTTTCTCTAGGTTCCTGGGCCTGGCTTGTCCCTGTCCCCAGTTCCGTCGCCGGGGCTGGGACCGCACAGCGGCCCGCGAGAAGCGGCCGGGCTCCAGGACAGACCCGCACTGGCCGCGCTAAGCATCCGAATCAAAATTTCTACACTCCTGAGACTGAGAAACAGAGGCTCGAATCAAGTCCACGTTGCTGTCGGTTTAATAATTAGGGTAAAGCAGGAATGCGTTCCCGCAAGGTCTCTCTTCACGAATATTCGTTAATGAGGGTTACGACCACCCTCTGCGATTATGCCCGCGGTGGAGTTCAGGGAATGAGGGGGTCTCCCGCTCTGGTATGCCTGGCGAACGCCCGGTGCACCCAGCCGCGGCGTTTCCGACCCGGCCGGTCTGTGCGCGCGGGGCCCCTAACTCGGCTCCCGTCCCCGCGAGGGGGCCTCTCCGGCCACCCCGAGGGCCGCGCGGGTTCTCTTTGGGCCTTGTCCGGGCACCCCTGCTCGGAATCCCCGTCCCCGAGCGCACACCCACGCTCGCCCCGATGCCCAACCTCGCGGGCACGGCGCGCGCCCCATGCCGGGTCTGGCCCACCCCGCCCGGCCTCCAGCCGCCAGCCCCCCGCCCGCCGACCTCGGGACGCGCCCCGCCCGCTCACTCACCCAGCATCTTGCTGAGCTCCGCGTTGTGCAGGTCCGGGTTCTGCACCGCCAGACGTTTCCTCTCGTCCTTGGCCCACACCATGAAGGCGTTCATGGGCCGCCGGATACGGCTCTCCGAGCCCTTGTCCCCTGGCGGGCGGGGGGCGGCCGGCGGCGACAGCCCGTCCGACAGCTCGGCTTCCAGGGCCGGGCACTCGAGCCCCTCGGGCCACGGGTAAGCTCCCAGCAGCGACGCCATGGCCGCGCGGGGGTCGCCTCGCTTCGCGTCGACGGGCCGGCGCTGACCTGGCCCTCGCACCGGTCGGGGCGTCCAGCTTGGCCGGCAGCCGCGGCCCGGCCCCTTATTTATCAGCTTCGGGCGGCCGCGTCCTCCAATGACTCTCGAAGGCGGCGCGGCCACTCCCTCCTTCTCGACGCGGGCCCCCTCCCTGCGTCCCGGGCCGCCGCGTCCCGGCTCCGACCTGCAGGGAGGGGAGGCGGGAGGGCGGGCCACTTCCCCCGCGCCCGCCCCCGGCCCGCCCCTCCGCCTCCCAGGTCCCTCCCGGGGATCCGCGCCCCGCCGCCCCGGGACCGCCGCTCTGCCCGCCCGCTCCCCTCTCAGGTGCCGCTGGCCGGGAGGCGGGCGCCGCCCGCAGTCACCGGGTCCGGGTGCGGGAGCCGGACTCCAGCCCCCTGTCCCGACTGGCCGCGGCCTCCCTGGGCCAGTCTCCGCCAGCTTCTCCCGAGTGTGGAATCCTGCGGAGAATAGAAGCCAAACAGGTTTCGCTGGGGGTGGCCGGGCACGAGTGACTTTGACCGTGAATCCCGGCCTGTGACAGAACACACCTACTGCTTTTCTAAAATGACCTAAGGAGCGACAACCTCGCCCCCAGCCAACTTGGGCGGCCAGAGAGGCTGGCAAGGGCTGGATCCCGCGTCGGGTTCGCCGCGATGCCCACCCGAGGGCCCCCTCGACGGCCCGCGGCTCCCTGGCTCTCGGAGAGCACGTCGGCGTCCTCAGTTCTCCCTTATTCACCCTGCCGTCTGGTCTGATTTCTCTCTTCTCACACCTCTACCCCCATCCCACCCTGGTCTCCGGTGTCCCGGCTTCCCGCTCCCTCGCCTCTAGCCCTTCCCTCGCGGAATTCCCTTCTCATATTTTCTCTCCTCTCCGCCGAGCAGAGTCATCCCGGCCCTCCCCTCCCGCGTGCTCTAGGCTTTGGCACGACCCCGGGAGCTCCCGAGTTCCCCTCCCCCTGATACCCCAGAGTAGACGGGGCTGCGGGCTCTGGGCCTGCGCTCAACTCCAAGGGCTGCGGGCTGGGAGCTCAGGGCCATCCCTCGCGGACGCGAACCCCCTGCTCAGAGGACAGCTCCGCGTCCCGCTGCTCCGTGTGAGTAGGGCTCTTCCCCTGGCGCTCACTTCAGTGCGGGCACACAGGAGGCGCTCAGGAAATGTGGAATAAGTGAATGAATAAATGAGTGCGAAGATACGGCTTAGACACATCCTACTGTATAAAACAGGGCAGTCATAAGGCTTGACGAGATCCTGGAATCCCATCCACAAATACTTACTGAGCGGCCCCCCTCCACCCCGTGCAGGGCTCCGCAGAGGCAACCCTGAAAGGAGGCGGCACTGGGAGAGGACCGAGGGGTCTGCAGTCAGGACCTGTCTTCAGTGGTGGGTTACTCCGTGCGTGACTCAGGCCTCCTCTCCCAATCCTAGAAGGAAGAGGATGATGAGACTGACCTCACAGGGCTGCGTGTGAAAGCTCAACTCTACACATACATGATGGTTGATGTTAATATAACCGTTCACGTGCATAACCTCTAACCCTGGATTTCAGGGTCCCCCGTTCAATGACTGAGTTCACACGTGCCTCGTGTGCAACACGCCCTCCCGCACCGGGCCCCACGGCTAAGACCGGGCAAGTGGGTGGAGAAGTGCAACTTCTCCGTTTTTAAGTCCCACTTTCAACCTCCAGAGCCCCGGACTTCACAGAGAACAGACTGAGTAGTTTCCCTCTCCCTTACAGCCAGGACCTAGAAGCAGCACCCTAGGCCTGGGCCCTCCATCCGCCGCTCTCGCGGGCCGAGGGTGACCAGCGAGGGGCGCGGGGCGCGGCGCAGCGCTGGCTGGAAAGTGGGTGTCGGGAGCCGGGAAAGCATCTTGGAACCCGAGGTGGAGCGGGCGGGGCTGGCTGGCACCGGGGATCCGGCGGGAAGGGGGTGACTTGCGGCGAGAATGTGTCCGCGGTCTAGGCTGACTTCCCTACTTTGGGAAGCCTAGGCCGTTTCCCGTGTTGAACCCCTCTGCCAAAAATTCCTTAAGAAAAATCCCCAGACCAGAATGCTCCGGGAACCGCGGGGAACTAGGGCCGCGCCCGGCCGGGGGTGCAGCTCGTTGTTGGGGGAGAGAAGGGATCCCCGCACGGGTATTTGCGCGGCAGCCCAGGGCCCCTGGAAGGAACCGACTGCTACCCTTTCTAACCTCACCGTCGCTCCAGGGCGGGACGATGCTCCGCAGGGTCAGAGGCCTCTGGGGACAGCGCCCCCTTGCCGGCCGTGGGCGTCCCCTCCCCGGCTCGCAGCCCCTGGCGCCCTCCGTGAGCGGTTCCGGAACAGAGCGTGCGCGCTGTGGGGCCGCCCCCAGGCGCCAGGTTAGGAAGCTGCGCGGGCGCCGGGGAGCGCAGAGCGGTCCAGTTGGATTCCAGAGTCCGACAGCAAAGATGGAGAAAACAGCGGGGGCGGGGACAAAGAGAATACATGTTGTGATTGTTGTCTCCAATAATAATGTCTTGCATTTCGTCCGGAGAGCGCGCGTGAGCCTGGGTTGTGCAGGACCTGGGTGTTAAACTCCACATCGCCAGCACGGGCTTCGCCCCGAGCATGTGAGCTGTGTGCACAAGGGAACCGGGCTCTCTCTCTCGCTCCCTTTATTTCTTCACTCACTTGCACTGATTCACCTGGGCAACTTTATGCAAGCGAGCCCTGGTGCGGGCGGCGCTCAGGGATGCTGGGTCACTGCGACCTTCAGTCCGCCGAGCTCCGCATAGACCTCAAGTGTCCCCAAAGCCCGGGGCTCGGGAGGCCTGAGCGAGAGGGTCAGTGCTGGCGTCCTCCGAGGCATCCCCAACACCTGCCTGGCCAGCGCTGGGCCCTGGACCGCGGCCAGTTGCTGGCAGAGGCTCATCAATGGAGACTCTGCGCGGTGAATTAGAGAGCAACCGTGCCGAGAAGGGTCGAAACGTATGGGGCTGCGGTGCTTGGACCCGCAGCGGGATGGGACGGGGGTAGAGCGGCAGGTCCGCGTGTGACGATTCGTGGACACAGTGGGCCTGCCTGCCCACAGACTGAATCTTACTCTTGCGGTGTGTATTGTGTGAACGCTGCTCTCTTTCTCAAATGACTTTTTTCTTTCCTTTGCTCTTTCCCTTTCCTCCTTCTGTACTTCTCTGCTCCCCTCCTTCCCTCCCTCCCCCTTCCCTTTCTAATCTCCCCCCTCTCTCCGCCCTTCCCCCATCTCTCCCCTCCCTCCCACCTTCATTAGGTCTGCAGTTCACTGAACAGGGTTTACAGGAACACAGGACTTGAAGCCAGAAACCAGTTGTCAAGTTCCTAGCAGTGTGATGGTCATTCATCCAGCTCATCTCAGCCTCGGTTTCTTCACCAGTAAAATGGGGATAATACAGGATCGCTGATGTGGTGTTTGTGAAAGAACCTCGTGCACTTAAATAACTGTGAAATATAGTAAAGTAACGAATGGATGGAATTCGAAATATAAAATTAATAGGGTCGAGCCCACAAAACTTTCCCCGTGAGGAGCTTTCCTTATTCTATTCCAAACTGAAGAGTTTCGGTGATTCTAGGGGAAGGAGAAAGAAGGGAGTAGGGCGCACATTCCTGCCTCGAACCGATTCCAGCCCTGGCCCCTGGCACTGGAGCCCTGCGCAAGACCAAGTGCTGTCAGCTGTGCCAGGCTGGAGGTGCCGTGGCTCCCAGCCCTCCTCTCTGCAACGTTTTTGTGCACATGGTCTGCTGGTGCTTTTTGTCCCTCACATCTGGCTGGTGGCTGAAATCACCATCACCGCGATCACCTTTGCTCACACTGATTTATCTGTACTCGACTGACAGTCTTTGCAAAGGTCATTCCCAGCTCATCCTTGCCTCTGTACAACCCTCTGTGGATTGGGCGGCCCAGGCTGTAGTAGTAAGCCAGTTCCCAGATGAGGCAGGTGGCACGGCAGAGACCTGAATACGCATCTCTCGTCCTCAGGTCTCTGCTTCCCCAATTCCGGGGCTACCCCGGGTCAGCTTCCAGCTCAAAGCAGAGCCCCACGCCAGAGAGAAGGGCTTCTAACCAGCTGCCGCATCTCCCCCTGCTTGTGTGCCCTTCCAGACCCATCGCTCAAGTCCCACTGGACCTTTCCTCATCCAAAGGGCACTGGAAGTTCAAGGTAAGGTGAAAAGCAAATGGGTAAACCCTGTTGGCCACGGGTAAGGTGCATGCTGGAGAGCCAGGAGACCTCATCCAGGCCTGCTGACTGCCCTCTCCTCTCCCCTCCATGCACCCCACCCGGCCCCGTGCCTGGCTTCCCTCCAAGAAGCGGAGTTCCTCTCTGTCAAGCAACAGAAATCTCTTCATAGTCATTTAGGAGACATTCGTCAAGGTCTCAGATTCAGAATAATTCGGGGGAGATTTAAGGTATATCTGAGGGCTTACCTGAGTGGACACAAGGACACCTGGACAGAGTTTCACAGTGTCCTAGGTTTACCAGCTCTTCTACAGGGGACTGGGGCAAAGGAATAGGATTTTCAGATGACATTGCTTCTGAGCATGGGTAGTGTAGACCCCCTGGCAACGTCAAAACTCTTTTGTAAGAGGGACTTTATAGTAACAAAACACTGGGGTAGAGAAACCCAAGTTCCCCAGATCAGACTTTCTGGTTACCATAGAATGCCCCCTCTACATGTGTGTGCTCGTCTCTGATCAGTCATGTCTCCCAGCGAATGGTGGATGGATCCTGACTTAGAGCCAGAAGACATAAGTCCAGTCCCATCTGCCACTACTGGCTGAGCACATCTGAGCAAGTCTCTTAGCCAGTGCACAGGGTAGAGAGCCTCGGAGGCCCAGTGAACCAATGACGGGCTTGCCTCTGCTGTGTGTACACCAAGGACAGCACCGACGTAAGCTCTGTTCATCCTGGGATTTGTGTTTGCTTCCTCCTAGCCCTGAGGGCCAGGAGAGTTCCAAGCCAAGAACAAACCTTTGCTACATTAATTTTCTCCCGCTCCACTCTGAACAATGATCAGATTTCCTTCTGTAAGGGAGCACGTGTGCAGGATTACTGCACTGAAACGATCTTTACTTAATTGGTCAGAAGTTAAATTCTGACAAATTTAAATGGAAAAACCAACAGATGACAAGAAAAACTAAGAGTTGGTTTAAGGACGTATGCTCGGTCTCTTTAATCCTATTGCCTCTTCTTTCCAGATGCCTAAGAGGAAGAAGAGAAATTGACTGGAAACTGCCTGTAAATAATACAAAATGGAAAGTAAGTCTTTTCTGAGCCGAGGTGCACACACGTCGGGATAATGAGTGACGTGAGGCAGGACTGATAGCGATCTCATCACGGATCGCTCTGTCATCAGCCAACAATTCTGCTGTGAGAAACCAAGGATACTTGCTTGGCTTATGAGACGGCTTTAATGGGCAGATTTCAAGCTACCATTATCTTACGTTTTGTTTTTTTAATCAGATGTTCATTGAAGTACAGTGTGCCCACAGAGAAGTGCGCAGACGTGCGTGATGGCGGAGATTTCACAGGTGACCACACCTGCGTAAGCAGTGCGCACAGCACGAGACAGAATGCTGCCAGCCCTACTGGGCTAAGGCTCCCACTACCACTAACTTTTAAGTTCCTTTAGGGCAGGGACTGGGTGTCATTGTATCTTAAAATGTAGTATATGAAGAGAAAACTTGAGGCATGGTAAGGCCAATAGACAAGGAGTCAATTGCCATTGAAAGGCTAGTTACTGAGCTGCCAAGCAGGGCACACGACACTATGGGGGCCACGTGGGGAAGCACTGGGGGCGGGGAGACTGGGCAAGAGATTTTATTACGGGTTCCTCAGGAAGGAACGAGGGAGGGAGGCAAAACAGGCTTAGGACTGGCTAGGCTGAATAATGTGGGTGGTCTCTGGGGTATAGGGGCTGTTCCTGGTTGTCTGGTAACTGGCCTTGGGGTGATTAGGGCTGGAGGATAGTGGCCCAGAGTGCAAGCGCTCCTTAAAGAAGGTGTTTAGGGTGGAGGTTTATACCTGAGAAGTGCACTAGCCAGCAAGGTGCTTACTGCTCTGGGAAGTAGCTGGCCCTGGGAGGGGCGGCCCCTCCAGAGTCAGCAGGGCCCCAGGTGTCAAAGCATCAGCACACAGACAATAAGAGACATGGTTAATATACACTCAGCTTTGACACCCCGGAACCTAAAATAATGTGTGGCATGTAATGGGCACTCAATAAAAGAGGAAAGATGGAGGGAAAAGAGAAGGGAGGGAGTGAGGGAGGACAGAAGGGGACAGCGCACAGTGGGCTGGCTAGTTGGGCAACACGAGGGCTGACTTCAATAGCCTGGCTCCCCACGAGTGTCCAAGGGAGTTGCCCACAGCAGCTCATGGGGGGACCCCATTCAAGAGCTCCTGGATTTATATTCAGGAAGTTGGGATGTCTCAGCAGTGTTAGATATCCCTTTATGAAGCCTTCACTGGGAAACACGCCCCTCATTCAATATCACTTAGACTACCTGTTTAAATTGGTCCTTGAACCATTCACCCTGCATTTCTGCTGGTATCTGACAGGGATCAGGGAAGAGATGTGCTCTAGTTGCCTATGGCTGTGTGACAGACCACCCCAAACGCAGCAGTGCAAGCAACCACTGTTCAGTGACTCTGTGGGCAGGAATTTGACAGTGTACAGCAAGGGTGTCTGCTTCATGATGTCTGAGGTGTCAGCTGGAAAGACATGAATGGCTCAGAGTAACTTGAAGGGCCAGAAGCTGGAGCTATCTGGAAGCTTCTTCACACATATGTCTGACACCAAGGCTGGGATGACTCAAAGGCGGGGCTAAGCTGGGACTATTAGCTGGAGTGTCTATCCATGGCTTTTCCATATTATTTTGTCTTCCTCTTAGCATGGTGGCCTTAGAGGAGGTTTATTTCTTACCTGTCAGCTCAGCTCCAAGAATGAGTGTTCCACAAACAAAGCAAAAGCTTCATGGTATTTTATGACTTAGGCTCAGATATCACATGGCATCACCTCTACTCCGTCGTCACCAATACTCTATTGGTCAAAGCAGTCAGAAGCCTGGCCAGATTTAAGGGGAAAGAACATAGATCCCCAATTCTCAGTATGGGGAGTATCAAAGAATTGTGGCCATGTCTTCAAACTACCATGATGTGTGTGTATGTGTGAGATGGTGGTGGTGAGAAGATCAGAGGTTTAAAACTGATAAGAAGCTAAGTAACTCATAACAATACTCCTTCCCTCCCCAAGGCCAATGTCAAGGCAAATAAGTGTGTCACCTTCTTCTTCATGCCTTCCTCCCACATACATTACACAATGCCCTTCCTTCAAAAGGTTTTTCAAAGCTCCCCCAAAGAAAATAGTAGAAATAGGGTAATAGTAATTTCATTCTTACCCTAGTTTTGTAGATGAGGAACTAAGGCCCACAGAAATGAAATGACAGCTAGTGAGTGGCAAAACAGTACTCATTCCAAGGCTCTCTCAAGGACACCCATTCATCGCTTAATTCTCCACAAGATGTAGGGCTTGAATGAAATGAGCCTGGATCCAAACAAACAATAGCACTTAAGAAAGTCACCTTTTCAATTATAGAAACTTCCACTTCTGCCCATGATAGAGAAACAGGGATCTGATTTCTCTTCCTACCTTGAACCAACACAAAACTAGATAAAATATGTGAAACAAAAGTTTTCAGACACTGTACACAATGTAGAACAATAATCCTGGAAACGAGAAACAAACAAGGTGAACCCAATAAGTTCCCCTGCTCCCTGTCTGGACAAAGTTTCCAGGTCACAGCACAGGGAAGAGAAACTGAAACAGAGACTAGTGGTCTTGCTGTGTTGAGGAGACAGTGTTCTGAATTCAGGGAGGACAAAGCAAAGAAGAGGGGCCTGCAGAGAGGGAGAGCCTCAGATATTTGCAGAAGAGTCTCCTTGAATCTTTGGCCGAGTACTCATATGCATACGTGTGAAAAAAAAATACCAAGACTGTGGAAAAAACACTGGAAAAAAAAGCTTTTGAAAGAGTTTCTTTCAAAGAAGGAGTTTCTGTTACTACCAGCCAGGGTGGAAAAATGTCCTAATACATGGTGCATCAGGTAGTGTCCTCAGAAGAGTATTGGCTTTTGGGGGGAAAAAAAATCACAGAAAAATACAATCCATAACCAGGATGAAAAAAACGGTCAATAGAAATAGAACCAGAAATGATAATGGAACTAGCAGATAAGGATGTTAAAAGAGCTGTTTTAAATACACTCCATATGTTCAAGAAGGTAGAGAAAAACAAGAACATGATGGGGAAAGGATGAAAAGATCTTAAAAAGACCAAAATCAAAATTTTAAAGTTGAAATGTACAATATTTGGAATGTAAAATACACTAGCTAAGATTAACATCAGACTAGACATTACAGAAGAAAATGTTAGTGAACACGAGACAAATATTCACAATGAAAAGCAGAGAGAAAAAAGACAGAAAATAGAGAAGCAACAACTGTGAGACGGTATTGAGTGGCCTGTCATAAAAGTAATTGAACTTCCAGAAGAAATGGAGGGATCAGAATATACATCTGAACCTATAATGGCTGAAAATTTCCCAAAGTTAATGGAAACTATAAACCCACTGATTCAAAAATCTCAACCATCTCTAATCAGACAAAACGTAAGAAAACCACATAAAGGTACAAGATAATCCAATTTCTGAAAATCTAAAAATCAACCAGAGGAAAATGGACACATTACATACAGAGGAACAAAGGTAAGAATTACAGTAGACTTTGTGCTTGAAACCATGCAATCCAGAATAACATTTTTAAAAACACTGGAAGAAAAAATTTTAAACTCTGAACCTAGAATTCTGTACCCAGCCAGAATATCTTTTAAAATGAAGGTAAAATAAAAACTTTTCAGACATGCAGAAGCTTAGTGAGGTCATTATCAGTAGACTAGCACTATGAAAAATGCTGAAGGAAGTCCTATCACAGAGGAAAGTGAAACCAAATGGAAATTTGGATCCACATAAAGAAATGGTAACACACGGGTAAATAGAAAAGACTTTTTTTTTTTCCTCTATTTTTAAAAACCTCTTTGAAAGATAATTGTTTCAAGCCAAAAAAAAAAGAAATAAAAACAATATATTATGGAATTTATAACATATGTAGAAGTAAAATGTTACGATAAAATAGCACAAAGACCACGAGGAGGGAAATGAAAATATACTTGTGAGGTTCTTGTTCCATATGTGAAGTGGTATCACATTATCTAATGGTAGACTTTGATCAATTAAAGGTAAATATTGTAAACCCTGGAGCAACCAATTTTTAAAAAATGAATTAATAGACTATTAATGTAGATAGTACTGTATCATAAAAAATCAATTAATCCAATTTATACAAGACAGGAAAAGAGGAAAAAAGAAACAAAAAACAGATGGGACAAATAGAAAACAAAGAGTAAGATGTTAGATTAAAACCCAACCATGTCAATGATCACATAAGCAATGATCACATAAGCAATGATCACATTAAGCATGGTCTAAATACTCCATGTAAAAGGCAGAGATTGTCAGACTGGATACAAAAGCAAGACTCAACTATATGGTGACTATAAGAAATCCACTTTAAACACAAAGACACAGATGAATTCAAAGTAAAAGAATGGGAATGCTGGTTTCCAGTTTGTCATGGAAGGGGTTTAGAAGTCATCAGTCACATTCTAACAACAAGCAAAGAGATGAACAAACTGAAAATCAACAACTCTTCTTAGACCCATCAGAGAATTAGGCCACAGGATGTGAGATAATAGAAAATATATATTGGTCTCTGCCTCTGGTTCCTGGCACAGAGTTCCTCAAGCCCTTGTAAATTCCTAAGTGATAAGAGCACTAGGGGCACCTTTTGTTCTATTGAGGTGACTCTGGGTGGGCATCGGGATGGGGGCTGGTCACCAGAAAGACTAAACCACAATTAGAAGCTTGGAATTTTCAGCCCCACCCTCCATCCTCTAGAGAAGGGAAAAGGGCTGAAAATAGAGTTATTAATTGTTCATGCCTACACGAGGAAGCCTCCATAAAATCCCCAAAGCACAGTGTTCATGTGGGTGAGCACATCCACACCAGGAGGGGGATGCACTCCAGCTTCATGGGGACAAAAGTTCCTGCGCTGGGGACCCTCCCAGACCTCACCTATGTATCTCTTCATCTGGCTATTCATATGCATCCTTTATCATATGCTTTAATAACCTGGTAAACGTAAGTAAGAGTTTCCCTGAGTTCTGTGAACGCGCTAGCAATTTAATCAAACCCAAGGAGAGGGTTGTTGGAAACTCTGATCTGTAATTTGTTGGTCAGAAGCACAGGTGATAACCTGGGCTTGCAACTGCTGTCTGAAGTGTCTGTGTCTCGTGGGGGGCAGTCTTGTTATATTATACTAAAGGGCAAAAACACAGTTTGAAAAGAACAAGCAAGCATCAGAACCAAATTCAGATATGACAGGGATGTCGAAATTATCAGATTGGGGATTTAAAATAACTATGATTGGGACTTCCCTGGCCGTCCAGTGGTTAGGACTCTGCGCTTCCACTGCAGGGGGGCATGGGTTGGATCCCTGGCTGGGGAACGAATGTCCCTGCAAGCCACGTGGCGAGGCCAAAAAAAAAAAAAAATCTATGATTAATATGCTAAGGGCTCTAGTGGAAAAACTAGACAACATGCAAGAACAGATGGGTAATGTAAACAGAGAGATGGGAATTCTAAGAAAGTATAAAAAAGAAATGCTCAAAATCAAAAGCACTGTCACAGAAGTGAAGGCCTTTATGGGTTCATTGGTAGACTGCACACAGCAAAGAGTCAGTGAGTCTGAGGATATGTCAATAGAAACGTCTCAAACTGAAAAAGCAAAGAGAAAAAGGACAAAAAATTTGAAACAGTATATTCAAGAATGGTGGGACAACTACAAAAGGTGTAGCATATATGTAATGGAAATTATGCATGTTCCCATGTACCAGAAGGAGAAGACAGAAAAGAAGAGAAGAAATATTTAAAGAAATAATAATAATCCCCAAACCACATTTTCAGGAAATTCAGAGAACACCAGATAGGAAAACGCCAAAAGAACTACACCTAGGCACATCATATTCAAACTGCAGAAAATCAGACAAAGAAAAAATCCTGCTGGAAGCCAGAAGAAAAATTGTCCTACCAGTAGAGCAGCAAGAATAAGAATTACACGGGGCTTCTCTTCAGAAATTATCCAAAGGAGGAGAGACTGGAATGAACAGTCTGATTGCTGCACATCCTTGCAACACTTGTAACTTTATGGTTGTTGCTACTGTTGTTTTTCCTTTCTTTTTTATAACAGCCATCCTAGTAGGTGTGAAATGGTATCTTGCATATAATTTGAATTTCCCTAATGACTAGTGATGTGGAGCATCTTTTCCTGTGCTTATTGGCCATTTGTATATCTTCCTTGGAGAAATGGCTATTCAAGTCCTTTGAGCATTTGTTAATAGAGTTGTGTTTTGCTACTGAGTTGTAATTCTTTATATATTCTGGATATCAATCTTTTATTAGCTATATGATTTGCAAATACTTTCTCCCATTCTGTGGGTTGCATTTCACTCTGTTTATAATGTTCCTTGCCACACGAAAATTTTTAATTTTGATGAAGTGCAACTTAATCTATTTTCTCCTTTGTTGCCTGTGCTTATGACGTCAATCCAAGAAATCATTGTCAAATCCAGTGTCAAATCCAATTTTGCCCCTGTGTTTCCTTCTGAGAGTTTTATAGTTTTAGTCACTACATTTAGGTCTTTGATCCCTTCTGTTATTTTTGTATATGGTATAAGGCAATGGTCCAACTTTATTGTTTTGCATGTGGACATCCAGTTTTTCCAACACCATTTGTTGAAAAGACTGTCCTTTCCCCATTTAATGGTCTTGGCACCCTTGTTGAAAATCATTTGCCCATATAACTGAAGGCTTATTTCCAGGCTCTATATTTCTTCCATTGGTTTATATGCCTGTCTTTATGCCAATACCACACAATTTTGGTTACCAGAACTTGGTAGCAAGTTTTGAAATCAGGAAATGTGAGACTTTCAAATTTGTTCTTTTCAGGATTGTTTTGACTATTTGAAGTCCCTTAAGGTTCCATATGAATTTTAGGATGTATTTTTCTATTTCTGCAAAAATCTCTCATTGGGATTATGACCAAGATTTCATTGAATCTGTAGATCGTTTGGGGTAGTTATTAACATCGTAACAATATTGAGTCTTCCAATTCATAAACATAGGCTGTCTTTCCAGTTATTTGTCTTTTTAAATTTCTTTCAGCAATATTTTGTAGTTTTCAGTGTACAAGTTTTAGCCTGCTGGGTTAAGTTTATTCCTATTTTATTCTTTTTGATGCTATTTAAATGAGAATTTTCCTCAATTTCCTCTTTGGATTGTTCATTGTTAGTGTATAGAAATGCAACTGATTTTTGTGTGTTGATTTTTCAACTTTGCTGAATTTATTAGTTCTAACAGTTTTTCTTTTTTTTTTTTTTTGGTATGTGTGTAATCTTATGGTTTTCTGTATATAAGATAATACCATCTGCGAACACAGGTAGTTTTACTTCTTCCTTTGGAATTTGGATAGCTTTTATTAATTTTTTTTTTTCTAAAATTCTCTGGCTATAACTTCCAGTCTTATGTTGAATAGAAATGGTGAGAGTGGGCATCACTGAATTGTTCCTGATCTTGGAGGAAAAGCTTTCAGTCTTTCTCCACTGAGTACCATGTTGGCTATGGGTTTTTCACATGTGGCCTTTAGTATGTTGAAATAGTTTCTTTCTAGTATACATTTCCATCTTTTCACTTTCAACCTATGATTCTTAGATCTAAAAAATCTAGTGCCTTTTATAGTTGGATACTATTTTTTTTTGTCCATTCTCCCATTCTATGTCTTTTGATTGAGAAGTTTAACCCATTTACTTTTCAACTAGTTACTGATATAAGAACACTTTTGCCATTTATTTTCTGTATGCTTATAGCTTTTTTGTCCATTTCCTCCATTACTGCTTTCCTTTGTGTTCAGCTGGCTTTTTGTAGCGACACATTTTTATTCTCTTCTCATTTTCTTTTTGTATAGTCTATAGATGTTTTCTTTGTGGTTATCATGGGAATTAGATACACCATCCTAAAGTCATGACAGTCTACCTTAAATTGATACCAACTTAATTTCAACCACATACAAAACCTCTATTCCTTTACAGCTCCACTCCCCTCACACTGTGTTACTGATGTCACAACTTACATCATTATATATTGAATATCCATTAACATAGATTTATATTAATTAATTTGTCTTAAAAGACTGTAGAAAACAAAAATTGGAGTTACAAACCAAAATTACTATACCTTTTTTTCTATTTGTCTAAGTATTTACCTTTACTAGAAAACCATTTATTTTCATATGAGTATAGACATATTCTCTAGTGTCCTTGTATTGCAACTTGAAGGTTTTTTCCCCATTTAAAATACATCATCTTATTGCTTTCTGGCCTGCAAGTTTTCTGCTGAGAAATCTACTGATAGTCTTATCGGGGATCATTTGTGATGATCAACGTGATGTCATTTTTCTCTCGCTGCTTTCAAGATTCTCTGCCTTTGGCCTTCAACACTTTGATGATAATGTGTCTTGGTGTGAGTCTCTTGGGTTTATCCCACTTGGAGTTTGTTAAGCTTATTGAATTTATATCTGTATATTTCCCTAAATTTGACATGTTTTCAGCAATTATTTCTTCAAATATTCTGTGCCCCTTTTCTTTCTTCTCCTTCTGGAACGCCCATAATTCTTATACTGGTCTGCTTGTTCTGTCCCACGAGTCTCATGCTCATTTTTCTTCCTTTTTTTTTCTTTTTTTCTTCTCAGACTTGATAATTTTCAAATGTCCAGCCTTCATTCACTGATTTTCTTCCGCCTATTTGGTTTTTTTTAATTTAAAAAAATTATTTATTTATTTATTCTTGGCTGTGCTGGGTCTTCATTGCTGCACGTGGGCTTTCTCTAGTTGCGGCAAGCAGGGGCTACTCTTCGTTGAGGTGCACAGGCTTCTCGTGGTGGCTTCTCTTGTTGTGGAGCATGGGCTCTCGGTGCGTGGGCCTCAGTAGTTGTGGCACGTGGGTTCAGTAGTTGTGGCTCACAGGCTCTAGAGCTCAGGCTCAGTAGTTGTAGCGCACGGGCTTAGTTGCTCCATGGCATGTGGGATCTTCCTGGACCAGGGCTCAAACCCATGTCCCCTGCATTGGCAGGCGGATTCTTAATCACTGCGCCACCAGGGAAGCCCTCTTTTGCCTATTTGAATGTGCTGTTGAATCCCTCTTGTGAAAATTTCATTATTGTATTTTTCATCCTGGAATTTTTCTGTTTTGCTCATTTTTATATCGTTGCCTTGTTCACATGTAGTTTTCCTAATTTCCTTTAGTTCTTTGAGCATACGTAAGACAGTTGTTGTAACGTACTTGTCTGTATGCTTACAGCTTTTTGTCTCTCATGTCCACTGTGTGTGTTTCTTCAGAGATTGTTTCTGGAGATTTATTTTGTCCCTTTGAATGGGCCATGTTTCCCTATTTCTTTGCATGCCTTGTGATCTTTTATTGAAAACCAGGCATTTGAAAAAACAGCCACTCTACCAGTCTTTGCAGACTGGCATGGGAGACGTTTACTAATTAGCAGGTCCCTGAGCCTGGAGATCAGCACAAGGTGAAGGCTTAAGAGCTTCTAAGGTCTTTTCTGGGAATATACCCTGTCTGGGCCTGTGTGTATATGCTCTCAACCACCCCTGCCCCCGCCCGCCCCCTTCCCCTGGCTGCTTCTAAATGTATTTATTTCCCAGACCTAATGAAACTTAAACGCTTTTGCACAGCAAAGGAAACTATAAACAAGACGAAAAGACAACCCTCAGAATGGGAGAAAATATTTGCAAATGAAGCAACTGACAAAGGATTAATCTCCAAAATATATAAACAGCTCATGCAGCTCAATGTTAAAAAAACAAACAACCCAATCAAAAAAATGGGCAGAAGACCTAAATAGACATTTCTCTGAAGAAGACATACCGATGGCCAAGAGGCACATGAAAAGCTGCTCAACATCACTATTAGAGAAATGCAAATCAAAACTACAATGAGGTATATCACCTCACACCAGTTAGGGTGGGCATCATCAGAAAATCTACAAACAACAAATGCTGGAGAGGGTGTGGAGAAAAGGGAACCCTCTTGCACTGTTGGTGGGAATGTAAACTGATATAGCCACTATGGAGAACAGTATGGAGGTTCCTTAAAAAACTAAAAATAGAACTACCATATGACCCAGCAATGCAGGGCATATACCCTGAGAAAGCCATAATTCAAAAGGACACATGCACCCCAATGTTCACTGCAGCATTACTTACAATAGCCAGGTCATGGAAGCAACCTAAATGCCCATCAACAGATGAGTGGATAAAGAAGACGTGGTACATATATACAGTGGAATATTACTCAGCCTTAAAAGGGAACGAAATTGGGTCATTTCTAGAGATGTGGGTGGACCTAGAGACTGTCAGACAGAGTGAAGTAAGTCAGAAAGACAAAAACAAATACCGTATATTAACACACATATGTGGAATCTAGAAAAATGGTACAGATGAACCTGTTTGCAGGGCAGAAATAGAGACACAGATGTAGAGAACAAACGTATGGACACCAAGGGGGGAAAGCGGCAGGGGGTGGGGTGGTGGTGGGATGAATTGGGAGATTGGGATTGACGTATACACACTAATATGTATAAAATAACTAATAAGAACCTGCTGTATAAAAAAATAAAATTTAATTAAAAAAATAATAAATGTATTTATTTCCCAAAGAGTCTCACTCCAGCTTTTTCTCAGGGTCTTAGATGTTCTGTGTATTCCTCTGCCCACAATCTTTTGCCCCCAGGCACCTGTGGACCCGTGGTTCCCCTGCAGTTTCACATGCCAAGGTGCCCACCAGTTCCTTCCATGGCTTCCAGACTAAGATCCAAACTTTGCTGCTATTCCCTGAGTTCTGAGTCAGGAAGAAAGATACCAGTCCCTTGGGCAGCCCACAGATAGGCTAGAATGTTAACAATTTCCACTCGACTCTTTCTGGTCCAAGGGACAGAAATGAAGATCGGGCCACTTCCTCTTGACTTCATGGTGGGGGGGTGGAACGAGGGCAAGTAAAAGCATCACAAAATCTTCCACCATCCTGAGTGAAGCTTCTTCTTGACTGAGTGTTCACTTGGTTTCTGCAGATCTCCGCTGGTTTCCAGAGCTTCTAAATGTTATTTTGGTTAGCATATAGTTGTTTATTTGATGTTTTTGTGGGAGAACTAGGGCCTGGATCTTCCTAGTCTGCCACCTTGCTGACGTCCCCAGTATTTAATTCTTCTGAGTGACTGAACATACTATTGTGTTTTTAATTTCTATTTCCAATAGTTCATTAAAGTATAAAAAATATAATTGTGTGTTGCCCTTGGACCCTGTGAGCTTGTTAAAACTCACTTATCAGTTCAAGGAGATTTGGGGGGTAGATTCCTAGAGGTTTTCTATGTAGACAATCATTTTACAACTCAATATTGAGTAAAATGCAATGAAGGGGTAGGCGAAGAATTTGGACACTTTACAAAAGAAGGTATAAGAATGCCAGTAAGCACATGAGAAGATGCTCAACATTATTAGTTATCAGGGGACTGTGCAAATTAAAACCACAATGAGATAATCTTACACATCCATTAGAATGACTAAAATTTAAAAGACATGAGAATACTAAGTGTTCGTGAGGATGTGGGACACACGGAAGCCTCACGAACAGCTAGTGAGGATGTAACGTGGCAGCCTTTGGAAAACTGCTCGGCAGTTTCTAAGTTAAGCAACCTATGATCATATGCCCCGGCCATTCCACTCCTAGGTGTTTCTCTACGAGAAATGAAAGTATACGTCCAAATAAGAATTTGTACTTGAAAGGTTCACAGCAGTTTTACGTACAAGAGTACATGACTGCAAAAAACCCAAATGTTCATGGGATAGATAGATAAACGGTGGTCTCTCCACAAAATGTAATTTATCTAGTAATAAAAATGAACCACTGGCAAATACAATAACACTGTTGAATCTCAAGAGCATTATGCTAAGTTGAAATGATTCCACTTACATGAAATTCTAGAAAAAATAAAGCTACAATGGTAGAAGGCAGATCCGTGGTTGCCAGGGGGCCAGGGCACGGGGGGAGGGAACTGACTGCAAAAGAGCACAAGGAAACTTACTGGTTGATGGAAATGTTCTAATCACAATAGTTGTGATGATGACACACTGTGTCCACTTCTCAAAGCTCATCAAATGGCGCGCTTAAAATTGGTGACTTTACTGTTTGTAAATTACACTGGAATCAGTCTGACTTTAGAAGTACAAAATTGAGCGCTAGGCACAGATTTCTTTGGGCTACAGGTGCCCACTGCCCCAAGATACACAGAAATGTGGAATAAGAGGAAACAATTTTCATGTACTCATTGATTCCATTATTTATTTATTAAAAAATATTTCTTAAATACGTGTTAGGGGACAGGCACAGGATTAGGTGCTGGGGATACAGAGGGACAAAACTTATTGTGTGCTAGGTTTAGGAAAAGGCTCCAAAGGAGCACAGGAGAGGGACGTGTAGCCCGGACCAAGAGTGGTCAGGGACGCAGGTGGCTGCGGAGCTAAATCTGGAATCATGAATAGGTTGTGTTCCTTCCCAAACATGTTCACATGGCGATCCTCAGGGAGAGCTAGGAGGCTCTGTGGCGCAGAGGAGACAGCAGGGACTTTCTAGTCGGGCAGATGTGGGCTCCAGCGCTGGTCTGGGTGCCGACTAGCTGTCGGACCTTGCAAAAATGTCAATCAAGCAGAAACTCATTTTTTCCATACCCAGAATCAGGGTAATCATAATTATCTGTAGGTTGTTCTGAAAATAAATGTTAAAATAATCACAAAGCATCCAGCTTAATGAAGGATGTCATTAGTAACTGATAATGAGGTACACGTATCAGCCATTCTCAGCCATTTATGATAAACTCTTTCTACCATCCTGGTCAAACACGAGGGTAAGGAAAGAGGTGACTGGGACCCCTGAGAGTCAAGACTCACAAAGTGTCATGACCAGTGGAGTCGGGGTGGAGTGTCCTCTCAGGAGCCAGCCAGGAGATGGCCCTGGCCCAGGGACCGGCAGAGGACCCAGGAAGTCATCCAGTGGCTTCCCTTCTGCCTGGCGTGGTTCTGCACCACATCACTGCTCTGACTTGCATCTTCCTAGTGAAATTTCTAAAGTTCCTTCCGGTTCTAAAACCCCATGACCCATGAAGCAAAATTCAAAACACAAAATCCCAGCAAAGGGACTTCAAGGATATCACCTCTCTGATAAAGTCCTCTGGCACTAAGTAGCTCCTTGGACTTTGAACTGCCACACTCATGCCTTCATCCACAGGGGTCCTGCTGCCCATGCACAGCAAATGGGCATTCCTCAGCCTGCAAAAGCTTCTGACAACTTCCTTCTGCATTTGGATACATAAAATTGTGACTATCCAAATGAATCATATGGCTTAGTTTTTCCAACCTTCCTGACACAGTTCACTGAACGATGAGCTTCCTGAGGGCTGGGACCGTGTCTTCGTCTATCTGCATTCCTAGCCCCTGCTGCTTCAGGTCTGTGGGAAGGCGAAGTGGGCACCTGTGACAGTACTCTACCTCAGAGTAAGTACAACTCTCCCCTTACTGGTGAACCACCCTGCAGTGGCTAGGGAGGCACCTTCCGTCCCCAAATGGACTAAAGCACACCTTGAGCAGAACAAATTCAACTATTCAAAACAAAAATCAAACGTAGTATCCATAACCTTTCCAGGATCAAAAAAGGGTTAGGGCTGTGGAGACACCATTCCATCTGCTGCTTTATGAACTGGTGACCTTGGTCAAGGTACTTAGAAACTCTGAGCCTATTTCTTCATCTACAAACCAAGGAATGTAATACTGCAGCCCTTACCGGCTGAGGCTGAGGTGAGCAGGATCGCTGGTCTCAGGGATGAACGTTTGGAGGGATCCTCCGGTTTGGAAGCCTGAGTACGTTTGTCCCCCCTCTGCCGGCGCAGCTAACATAGTTTATCTCAGATTGGCAGCGCCTCGCCCCATCACGGCAGGATTTTGTAATCCCTCCAGGCCAAATTGCAACAACTTGCTTGACTTGGGCCACCAAGGAGACCCAGGGAGGGCAGGGTCCCAGAGCCTGTCACCTGAGAAGTCTGAGTCAATGTGACCACACCTGACCTGCCCCAGGGCCCAGCTCGCAGCTCACCTCCCAGTGGGGAGCCCTAAGCCCTCCTGGGACTCTGGTGTCTTCCGGACGACCTGGCCACGCCTTCCTGTGCTGCACCCTGGAGCTGGTCGGCCTCGAGCACGAGCACAGAAGTGGTTCGGGAGCCCCGGTGACAGGGGGCACTGGGAGGGCGGGGACGCCGGCGCCTTCCGGCGTCCGGGGTCTCCGCTTTGTATAGGCAGCACTTACTCTCATTTCTCCTCTTGTGCTTGGAGGAGGAGAGGAAATGCATTGAGGGCTTTCTGTCAGGTGTTTCGCTGGGTCCTTTTTCCATTTAATCCTACCGCCGCCACTTGAGGAAGGGAGTCTTGAAAATGCGGCCCTGGGAGGGGGTCATCCAAGCTCCCAGTGGCAGGGTGACAGTCACACGGAAGGCCTACAGGCGGAGTGGGGAGGAATTCACGATTGAGCCCTCAGGCTGGGCGAGGAGGTCTCACACATACGGGTTCTCGTGCTGAGAATCAGAAGGATCTCCAAGCGGGGCCGGGGGCACAGCCGCGCAGCCCTGGTTAGTCATCTTGGTCTTGGGATACACTTCAGGCCTTCGGTTCGTTTGCTCCTTCATTTAAGGGTCCTCCTGCACCTGCTGTGTGCAAGGCATTGTCCTGGGTGCTCTAGGGATACAAAGAGTTAACTCCACCTCCAGAGGCCCTCGACCTGCATGGGGAAAATGATACATCCCAAAGTTCTATTACAGGGTAGACTCTGAGTCAGAAAGTGCTATGAAAATTCGCAAGAAGGAGAGAGTGCTTCTGGAGGCTGATGAGAAAAGGCTGGAGAAGCTGTTGATGGCATCGAAGGCAGGCCTTGAAGGCCAGTAGGTGAAGAAGACAGGCCAGCAGGAGAGAGGGGGCAGGGATAGAGAAGAGCGAGTCATGGCCAATAACAAGAGACTGCAGGCCAGGGTGGGGGACCCTCGAGGCAGTGGGTGCAAGGGTCCGGCAGGGTGTATTACAGAGTGAACTGGAAGAATGGAAAGGAGAGCCAGGCCACGAGCCAGGCCGAGGGGGCAGGAGGGAGGGAGCGCTAAGCTGTGAGCCCCGTGGGGCGATGACTCACCTAGGACACTGACGATGGTCACTTAATCAGGTTGAATTATTACAAACAACCACAGATGCTAAAGTCAGAGGGTTGAGAGCATGGGGTACACGCAGCAGTAACAGGGTACGGAAGGTGGTGGCCTGGGAAGGGTGAACCAGAATTCCTTCCAGACCCACTGAATTTGAGGGGCCCTCAGGATGGCTGGCTGGAGATGCCGGATGAAAACATCACCTGGCTTGAGACTGACTGGTGAGGGACAGAGACACAGCGCTAAGACTCGTCCAGAATGAGCAGAAATGTCAGCCATGAATACATATGTACAGGGAACAGAGAGAGAGAGAGAACAGAGTGAGGCCGAAACCTTCAAAGACCTCCTGCCTCCTTCTCATGCTTAGTTGACAGTAGTAGGAGGAAGGGCCGAGGGGTATTCACGAAAGGACACTCAGGAAGGGAGTTCTAGGGAGTCTAGGAGAAGGCGGAAGATGGAGACAGCCTGGAATGAAGCCCCTCGCGGGGGGAAGCCACGAGGACGAGGGAGAAGGGGATGCTTCCACCAGCTAAGGTGCTGGACATCGCCCCTGGAGTTCTCACACCCTCATTTCCCCAAGTTCTGAAGGCTGGAGTTGGGGTTTGCCTTCAGCCATTTTCCATTTCCTTAACAAATGTCTGTCAATAGCTGTTTGTTCCATCTATGTTCAAAGGGTGTCCTGGTTGCTAGGTGATGTGAGGCTACCTGAAGGCCACCCCTCCTAGAACTTCCACACCTGGTTCCCTCAGCCGATGTGCTGGTAGCAGGAGGGATGAGGGGGGAGGGGAGGATGAGAGAGAGAAGCTGGGGTCTATCTTTCTCATACTCCCCACTTACGCAAAACACACTTTCAGTTTACTCTATATGGAGGAATGTACGCATTAAATCAGCTTATGTGTCACAGACTTAGAAATCCTGTCGATAAGGGAGATTTTAGTAGAAAGTCACTCCTCAGGTTCAAGTCAAATGAGTGAGCACAGAATGTCTCACAGCTTACCACCCAACTTGATTAACGCCCGCACGAAAGCTGAAGGAGATGCAACACCATCTAGCCCTTGTAGACGCAGCCAGGTCCCAGGTATGTCCCACAGAGAGCGTCCCAGGGCACAGCGGCCCATTCTCAATGGCACGAGTTGGTAGGTCTTGAGGGTGGGTAGACCCTATAGTGGATTTGTTTCCCCGTCCTGAATTGGCCTGGGCTCCACCTGAAGTTGCAGCTCAGTAAATGTTTTTAGAACAAATAAATGTCTTTCAGCAACCGTGTACTTTGCTCTAAGGAAACGCAATACAGGAAATACCAACAGAAAATCTGAGATGTAACTAATTACAAAATTCTTCCTTTGGTCAAATAATTCACTGTAGTTTTCCTTAAAAGTTGACTGCTAATGCTTATATAAATAAGCTCAGCACAGGTGGGAGGAAAGCACGCGGTGGGCATGCGTGCTTTAGCCCACACCCTGCAGGCAGCCTCAGGGCCCTAGCAACCGGAACGCGCCCCTGTCCCAGCTACCCTTCCCTGCATGCGCCTCTCTCGGCATCCCCTGCCCTGTCCCTATGGGCTTTGTGCATGTCATTTGAGTGTATTCAGTGTCTCCTAACTGGAGAGCATACTTTCATAAAGGAGTCTAGTCATCCTCTTTATTAGGACATACTAATTTGCTCACTAATAACTGAGCACTATAAAATCAGATATCAGAGCAGCGATCTGACCTCCCCAGCCTCACAAGCCAGCGCAACAGGCTCTGAACTGCAGTGGCTGCAGAACCCGAAAGACAAACAGGGTGACAGTGGGGAAGTTCTTACTCAAATCTAAGTACGGCGCTGCTTGCTGGTCCAGAGGCTGAGATCGCTCGGGGAGACGGTGCTGAAACATTTCTTTGATGCTGTTCCTAAAAAAAAACCAAACAAACAAAAAAAAAAACAGGTCCTGGCTTGCTCCTGCCAGGGTCAGCCAGCAGGTGAGGAGAGAAGCAGGGATAGGCACTGTGGTATAGAACAAATGCTCGTTTTGCTTTCACCTTTCAGAAGGATCAGTATTTTCTACAAATTGGAAGAAATTCTGTCTTTGTTTCGTAGACTGGCAAACAGGCCTTATGAAGCTGAGTTTCTTAAACAATTTCCCACCAACCTCTTGACCACACTGGAAAGGAAAACTCATCAAGAATTTCTAACATGCGGTGTTAGAAAGCATTTTCAACAGTTCGTATCAACAATACTGACTCAAGTTAACTGCAAAACTCTTCACAGTTTGCCAGCTGCTTTCAAATATATTCTCATTTAAATGTAACAATGGCATGTGAAGAGCATCAGCCACAGAAGATCTTGCTAAAGACAGGTGATGTCACAAGGGTGAGGACCAAATAAAGCAGTGCGGGTGGGTGTGTGGCCAGGGCAGAGAGGAGACCGGAGCATTGCTGGTTCCCTGGGAGCAGCAAAAACCTAGTGATAAAAATCAAAAGAGGTCCTTTCATAAAGCAGAGTTTATCGGTAGAAGGGGATAAACAATAATGGTTATCTTACTGGGTTGTCTGAAGACTAAACGAGTTGATTTATTTCAAGTGCTTGGAACAGGGCCGGGCACATAAAACAACACAGAGCGATAATTATTTTCTATTACAATTAACAGAAAACAAAAGAAGGGCACTACAAGACAACATTTAAGAAACTCTTCACAGGACAAATCTTTTCCTGGGAACCCACTTTCCCTCTTAAAACTGAAGAATGCCAAGAAAAGCACTGATGACTACAGAATTAATACATTTTCACCGAGTGAAATAAATTAAGGCAAAAAATAGGGCTCATATGTTAACAATTTTTAAAATATCATGCCTATGAAATTCGAGTGTCCAGAGAGCATACATTTCATTGTTCTAAATTCCACTTTGATTCAGAAAACTAAGTGGCCTGAAAAGGAGACACTTGGGAAAACTGAGAGCTGAGCATTTCTAGAGAAAATATTCTGTGTTATTCAGGGCAAATGGTCACGATGTCTGCTCTTTGCTGAGCGTGTGCCTTTTTCTCAGGCCACCCACTCGATTATTAAAATCATTCAGTTCTTTCTGCGACGCTTTAAAATAATAATTGCCACAGTCTACAGGTGCTCTCCGTGAGAGTCGCACTTCAACAGTCTCGCGATGCGACTGCTGTGGGTTCCCAACTCTGAGAGCACCCCTGAGCACCTCCCTCCTCTGGTCTTCCCACCGCCCACTTCACCCCACCTGGCCGAGATGCAGCTCCCTGCTCCCTAAATGCCCATTTGTTTCCTCCCCCCGCATACAATTCAGCATATCCTCCTGGCTCTCATTTTTATTGGCAAATGAAGTTAAAAGTAAATGAAAAGGCAAAAAACCCTACCCCAGTCTAATATATATCCATATATCTATATCTATATATAAAGAAAGATAATTCTCTTTAGGTTTCATACATACCCACTCCCTTCTGGAACTCTAGTTTCTTTCTGGAACTCCCTTCTGGAACTCTAGTTCTTTTGGAACTCTAGTTTCATATACAAGATAGGACAAGCACAGATAACTTGGGCATGTGCCCTCTGTGAAGAAAAGTGACTTTAAAAATCTTTGGTGCTGGGCTTCCCTGGTGGCGCAGTGGTTGAGCGTCCGCCTGCCGACGCAGTAGACACGGGTTCGTGCCCCGGTCCGGGAAGATCCCACGTGCCGCGGAGCGGCTGGGCCCGTGAGCCATGGCCGCTGAGCCTGCGCGTCCGGAGCCTGTGCTCCGCAACGGGAGAGGCCCTAACAGTGAGAGGCCCGCGTACCGCAAAAAGAAAAAAAAAAAAAAAAAAAAAAATCTTTGGTGCTTTATTAGACTGGACATTGCCTGGGATTCTAAACTCTGAGGGCCACAATAAACTCAGACACTACAACTCAGGCTCTGAATTCATAAGAATTTTCTCTGTGGGGTGTGTGCGTGTGTATCCTTTTAAACAACTAGCACCATTCAGAATTCTAAGAAGACTAAAATCAAACATTCTTCATATATTTTCTCAGTTTTAAGAAACTTGGGGCCATGCTTCATATCTAATGTGTGACCCCGAGGGTTAAAATACAGGGCAAAAGCTCATCAGGTTGTAGTGAGTTTTCGTTACTGTTATCCAGGAGCACCTATAAATCAGGTGGAAGGCAGCACGCGACCCACCCTTGTACCACATCCTCAGAGTTCCTGAAAGGTCTGCAGGACCAGAGCAGGCAGCCAGCAAGGGGTAAGAGAAAACTGGGAACTGAAAATTTGGGGGGGGGGGGGAGCAAGGAAGACGGAGTAAAAGGGGGAAAGGATGAAAAAGAAAAGGAGGGAGAGGTCAAGAGAACAAAGACAGCAGAAGAGAGGAAACCACAGTGCTGGACCTCTAAATCTTAAACATGCGCTTTCTTTTGCATGCCGTCTCCCAAAGAGGGTGTGAAGGTGTCTGCATTTTTCCGGGGAAACCCGCATGGGGAGAGTTTAAGCTGCACACAGGGAGACACGCCAGGGTATGGCAGAGGCAGTATAAACCCAGGAGGTGACACCATCTGGTGTGAGCAGGACTGAAGGTGTCTTTTATTCTTTATGTGATATTTATACTTTTAGGAGCTTTCACAAGGCAGTCCCAGTCTAGATGAAAGTAATTTCGTAACCTTAGAGTCTCAGTTTTTCTTTCAGCTTCCTGAGGATCCCCTGACGGTCACCGTTAAGGAGGAGTCCACTCTAGGGCACCTGTCCTTGAGGAAACCTAATGGAAATGTATCCGACCACCGACTCTCGCTGAGGAACCGCAAGAGGGCTCCTGTGAGAGTGCTGGGAAGTTAAACTGCCCCCACCGTCAGCTCACCTCTTAAACTCCTCAAAATACACGGCTGCCACTGCTTAGTGGAAAAGACAGCATTAAAACAAATTCCCCATCAGAACCAAACCAAACCAGACCAAAACAACTCTCTGATTTGGGAATGTAATGATATAAAAGCAACTTGGCAGAAACATATGGTTGGCTATAGAACAAAAAGAGCTATCTGAATGCCAACTATTGCCTCTTAATCCTTTAATTAGACCGAGTCCTTCAGCAGGAAGCACAGTTCGCTGTTACTGAAAGAAATCAAGAGCAAATACAGACTGTGAGAGACCTACACATACAAGCACGTGCACATAACGACGTACTCACACGAAGGGGAATAAATACGGTGGACTCAGAGTCTAAGAACGAAATGTATTTGTTTCTGAGAGCCATGGTTTGGGACACTAAGAAGTTCTGGGAATCCGATTTGGGAAAGCGTGAGGGCGAGATGCAGCAGGGCCAGGCGTGTCAGAGGCTGTGCGCGGCTCCCGGAGTGAACCGGCTCTGCCATCGGGCCAGGGAGTTTGCCCCAGCAGCACCCTGACAGCTGAGAAGCCGGGAGGCCCTGGCTCCAGAGAATTTATTTGGAACCTTTCTTCTTTTTCCTCTTCTTTTTCACTGGTGTTTCATCTAGTGTACCATCCTCTGCTGTCTCAGCTTGCTTCTGTCCCCTTTTCTTTTCTTTCCTGTTTCTGGGCTTCGAGGGAGGGTCCCGGTCATCGAGTGGCGCCACGCAACCCTCTCCACCCTCAGAAGCAGCACCAGAATTCCCGTCCCAGCGGGGGTCTCCCAGCTGCCACTCAACTTGGTCTCCCTTCTTCTTGGCCTTGGGGTGGGTGCAATTCTCCACACTTTTATCTTTCGCCTCTTTCTTTCTTTTCTTCCCTGCTTTCTTTTCCACTGGGGTCTCTGAAGCCTCTGGCCCCACGGCCGTGCCCTGAGCCTTACTCTTGCGCTCTGCCATGCGCCTGGCAAAGTACTCGCGGATGGTGAAGGCACTGGTGGTCATGGGGGAGACGTCAGTCTCCTCTGCAGCGTCGGGACTGAGCTGGCCCTGAGGTGGGGAGAAGAGTAACACCGGTTACGCATCAGCTAGTCACTCACCACCGCCCGGAGCCCGCATGGCTGGGGGGGCCGGGCTCCCCCTGGACCCCTCGCCGGCCGTCGGGTAGAGCTGAGCCGCACGGTGCAGAATGCAGTGGCCACGCGCACCAGCTGAGGGCCGTACGGGTTGGGAGGCCGGGGAGTCGGAGGCTAACTTCACAAGGTAGATGGTGAGTCGCCTGGACGCCATTCTGACAGAATGGCCCCTTGGCAACAACCTTATAAATGGCAATGAAGTTCCTAGAGTCTCCATCAGAAACAAGGACCCTAAAAGCCCGGAGCTCTGGCGTGTCGTCAGACACCTACTTGGTCTCGCTGTGGATACACAGGCCTTTGCGCCCTGACCCACAAGCTCAGACACCACGTGTATATGGGAGCCCCTGCTAAACCAGGAGCCACGTGCCAGCCTCGAACCTGGTGTGTCCAGAGCGTGGCCCTCTGGCCGCTCGAGAGAGGAGGCACCGGGGCTGGAAGGGCCCGTGTGCCCCCTTCCTCCCGGAAGGAACAGGAGAGCTGGGGTGCCCTCTGCCCTCAGCTGGGGGTGGGAGACATGAGACGCCCCCCCCACACACTGCCGTGAACTAGACACCCATGGCTGTGTCCGTCTGCTTCTAAATGGAGGAATTACTCACTCATAACCGCCGGGATTAAGTGTGGTTTACATTTTAATTTTACATAAATACACTCAGTTGTAAGGCTTGAGAAGGCTTGAGAAGAGGAAAACAAAAATGCTAACTTAATAGGCTGGGATAAAAATCAAATGCTGGTATCACACCATATAGGTTGTGGCTGGCTGGCAGTAGGGAGATGAAAAGGTGTGCGTGAAAAAGGAAGCACCTTCAAATGGAAGCATATAAGGACTGTGCTTTAGGTAAGGTCAGTGTCTGGAATAATTCTGCCCACAGTCTTTTAAAATAATCAAACCCTTAAACAAATACACTAAACTTAGGTTTTCATAATTACCTGGCTTCTCCCTTCACATTCACTTATTCACACAGCACGAGATGGGTGGTCCGACCCTTTCATGAGGTGGGAAAACAGTTTTCTGAATAAATCAGTTTCCAAATTAGGAGTCTGCAAATTATTCTGAACTGGGCGGGCAAAGCTCTGCTTGTGCAGCTAACTTTATTACAACCACACATATAACTGGACCACGTATTTTCTTGTTACAGCAGCACTCGAAACCCGGCTCAGTGGGATCAAAGTAGTGTCCCGTCTGAAATTTCGGCTGAATCAGTATTATATCAGTGGGCAATTGGGCTCTGAATGGCCGCTGACCCAGCAAGCTCTCCCCAAAGGGTACCTTACCAACAACATCACAGCTTATCTAATCAGCACAAACCTTATTTTACTCAGGGCTAAAAACACAAAATCACGTAGTCAGTTTCTTAAATTTCAAAAGGTAAAATGCAGAACATGTGGAATAAACCAAATGAGCTTTTTAAATGTTAGCTATCAATATTCAGTTTGGGCTGGAATCCCATGAGGTAATTTTGAGAAAAATTTAAAAGTAGCTGCCACAGAAGCCAAAAACACAAGGTCACTTTGTCTTTCTGTTCCTCAAATGTTGAAAAAGAGCTGAAATTTTGCACAGCAGGATGAAAAATCTTCTCAAGGCTCTCCTGATCCCAGCCAATCCCCGCCTGATGGACGAGAAAGGTCTTGCCTTCCGTTTAGTAACGGCACACAGCCACACATGGCACGTCTCCATGAAGGAGGCCTGTTTACATAAAATAGGTCTCACTTAGCTTCACAGTATGAAAGGAGTTTGTCTTACGTGGGCCACCTCCTCTGGAGTGTATCTGTGTCTCAGGAACTCAAATTCGAGTCATAACCTATGGCTCCTTCCTTGCTCACCTGTTTATTACCTTCTGAATTCCTGCTTTTAACAGTTAAATCACAGGAACTAATTACTGGTATTAATCACACTTTTAATTACTAGAAAATACAAGATCATTTTTGAGTCACTTGTTGAACTCTGCGGGTCTTTCTAATCCTAGAAAATAACTCTGCTCGTAATCAAGTCCTCTGGTGATAAGGATTTTAATAATCATGGGCCACTGCACACCAAGCTCAGCGGGGCGTGGAGACAAGCCAGAGAGGTGCCAGCACCCAAGGAAAGTGGAGGCGAAACAATGACTTGCAGGGGAGAGTGGTGGGCAGCCTCCCACACTCCAGGAATGTACCTGTTTTGAAAACCATGGAAACAAAGGAGGAATAGGTTGCAGACCTGACTGCTGTAGAAGCAAAGCCCAGGTCTCATATTTCATGACTTTATAAATCATAAACCCAGTTTTACTACAGTGATTACAATCCCTGTTTCTATATTCTCAGCCATGAATGCATGAATGTGAACAATGTACACCTTTTTAAGAAAATGAATACTTTTCATATCTGGTCTCTTCTTCAAAGTAAACAAGTACTGAGAAAAGCACCGGCAACTTTTTAGTACTCTGAAATAGCAACAAACTCGCTTCTTCCCACATTTCCACTAAACGTATAATGCAACCCCCCCCACCAAAAAATAAAAAATCTGTAATACCAAATGTGACTTTCACTGCTTCATAAACTTTGAGAATCCCAATTTGCTAACAGTGTTCTAAAATCTAGTAAAATAAATTTACAAATAACTTGAAAACTTCCTGTTCCATGCAAAATACTAGCAAGGGAGGTATGGTTAACTAATGATCTTATCGAACATTTGATTTAAGCTTAGGGATTTAGGAAACCTTTTCTTTTAAAATTCCAATTCCTGCTATTAACTAATGGAGGGCCTTAGATAAATCCCATAACCTCTCTGGGTCTCAGTTACTAATCAAGTCAAATAAGTAGGTTAAATTAGACCTGAAAGTCTAAAATTTACTGAACTATGAAATGACATTTGGGCTGGCCATCCCTCTGTGACACCAGACAGCAGAGGAGGGATAGTGAGGCTCTATAAGCAGGTAGCAGATGAGCTCAGCTCATAGGCCACTATCACCCCAACTGTCAGGCCAAGATGCAGGAGTGACAGCAATGCACCTACAAGCCCATCCACAGAGAATATTTTACACCACCTGTAAGAGAGCATACAGCTGGAGAGCAGATCTAGTAATACTACTTAGGAGAAGAGAAAGGGCCAAATACTATTTTGCAACGAATAATTTGTAAGCATTCATTTAAAAGAACTGACACTATATATTAGAAGCTAAAATCAATAAAAGCAAAAAACTGGGGTGACTACTAACTGGAATATGAATCTATTTTAAACCTAAGTCCTGGAAATCATCCTAATATTTCTAAGAAAGGTAGAAAGAAGCTGGAACTTTTAAAATGATAATAAATTCCCATTTTGTACTTAAGGTTTTGAAGGTTCTCTTTTTAGATACCTTGGCTTGAAAGTCTCCACTGATCCTTTACATACCCTAAAAATTTGTGTTCTCAAGAGGCAGAGAGTCGGGAAAATACCAATGAAGCTATCCAGATGGAAGCGGAAATGTGATGGGTTTCTGGAATGAATGACCTGGCAATCTCTCCCTCAGCTTCATGCCTCTACAGTCTAAGATTCCTTAAGTCCTGCTTGAATGCCAAGAGATAAAATAGCTGTCCAGTCACGGCATACGCAAGGACAGTCAGGCTTTCCCCTGGGGACAGTGAGGGATAGAGTCTCTATAGTAGGAGCTAGGTAGGGGTCTCTCTGTAGAACCTCCAGCTTTTCTGTTGGCCTTGATGTCCCATCAGTTCATTGGTCTCCTCACTCAGCTGGGGAAGGGACATGTCGCCTGCAGCTGTGCATATCCGAGGCCATGCAGTGCACCTAAGACGAAGAAGCTTTCCAAAGACACAGTTCGGTCAATGAGGGGAAACGGTAAGGGAATCAACAAAACAGTTTAAAAGATCTCTCCCTAAATTTGTAATATATCCACTACTCTACCTCCCTTTTTGTTAATTAAAAAGAAAGATCCAAAGCTACATTGAGAAGCTTGAATTATTTTCCATATATTTTAAAAGCTACCATTTTAAAAATATAAAATGAAATAGTCTGTGTTGTTCTAAAAACACTGTTTCATGGGTTAATCTTGTCTGTCTCAGAAAACCCCGCAGTGTTCTCATTTCTTTCAGAACCTATGAGTGTACAGCCTGTGTTTAAAAAAACATTTGACGATGGATTTTCCCAAGTGACAGCAAGGGCCTTAATTTCTACCCCAACCAATAAACACTCTGAGGGTCAGAACCCAGGAGGACTGCTCCCCAGCTCACAGAACCTCAGTGGCTTAAAGCCAGAAGAGCCCGGCGGAACTACTCCCTCCATCATGTGTGGAGACTTGACCCAGAGTGCCCGCAGCCCGGTGCACTGAAGAAAGCGGCTATCATTTCTTGAATGCCTTCAGTGTGGCAATCACTTATTATCGTATGTCACCTCACCTTGACAGGGGTAGAAACTGAACCTCAAAGCACTTAATATTCAGAAGGCCTGACGGTGGGAACTGGCAGAAGTAGGATTTGGCCCGAGGCTGCCAGACGCAGAGCCCGTCCTCCCTCCACGCCCTCCACGCCAGCATCCCAACTTCCGGCCTGCATCACACAGACCCACTTGTCACTGTTTCTCTCTTCAGAAATCATCCCAACACTGAAGTACGTATCAATTGGTCCATGCTCAACTTTATGAGGCAGAAGTTAACTGATGCTAAAACTTCAGGTCGAAAAAAAGGCCACAAGAAATAGATACTACTTTCTAAATGGAAAAAAACTCTATTATCTAGTTTGCAATTCATATAAATAAAAAAATAGCCTGAAACCAGGCTTAAGAGTTGTTGTTTTTTGTTGGTTTGTTTGCAGTACGCGGGCCTCTCACTGTTGTGGCCTCTCCCGTTGCGGAGCACAGGCTCCGGACGCGCAGGCTCGGCGGCCATGGCTCACGGGCCCAGCCGCTCCGCGGCATGTGGGATCCTCCCGGACCGGGGCACAAACTTGTGTCCCCTGCATCGGCAGGCGGACTCTCAACCACTGCGCCACCAGGGAAGCCCAAGAGTTTTATAATTAGAGCTGGAGAATCTTAAGGCCTCAACCTATCTCTGGCCATTCTGAATTACAAATGGGGTAGGGGTGGGGGGCGGGAAGAGTTGGATGCAAAGGACACAAGACCTTGCAGAGAGAGACACTTAAGAAATTAGCTATCATATACCATAATCATCTCAGGTGCCTGAAAGATGCATGTCGTCTTTTCTCAAATGGCTACAGAATGTCATGAGTTTGTTCTTCGCTTCTTTTAGGTACTCTGCCTAGAGGCTTTGCAGCTCAGTGAGCTGTCCGCTCAAGCTCTTCTGGGTTCCCAGTCCTCGGTGTCATTCAAACATGTCTACTGAGATGGATTAACAGTGAATTGCCCAAATATAGAGGATTCTCTTTATTATTCTCAGAAGAATGTTGTTAGTAACTTTTGGGGCAGGGATCACAGCAGTTTGGATAGAGAATTCAGAGAGGTGTTTGGGGCAGACGCACCACAAGCATAAAATCTTACCAGTTGTGATAAGCATACAGTCCAGGATGAGCTTTCGAAGGCACAACGCTTTAGCTCACCAGCCTTTCTCATATGTCACTGCCGATCTTAAGTGACGACATGATTGAAGTCTTTTGATTTCCACGTTGCGACACAGGCTACAACAGTAATCCTTCAATGAACTTTCTCATTGAAAGAAAAAGCAGACAGCCAGAGCTCAAGGGTAATGGACTTAGCAACAGGGTCATTAGCTCTGAGAACTACTGCCCGTGATGAACAAATGCACACTTCCGCCCCAGCCTGTGCCATCAGCTTGTGCTGCGTTAGTCTGTGAAGAGTTAAGAAAGCTTGGCAAGTGAGTAGTTTGAAAGAACACTTGCGTCTTCTCTACACTTTACGGCAGGACAGCTCTGACAAACCCAAGTTATGTCTTGATGTCTCCTGGGAGGCAGAAATTGCGCCCGTCCACTTAGGACAGCGATGAATTCAGGTATGAAGCCATTTCAGGTATGAAGCCCGTCGAGATGGGGGCAGTGCTGAGGTGAGGGGGTGCCAGGACATGTGAGCACAAAACCCTTCGCCAACAGAGGGAGCCGAAGGCGCTGCCGCGGTCGCCTGTGATGCTCCCCGCGACGCTCTTCCAGATTCTTCATACACAGTTGTGTGCGTCACTCCCTTAAAGATCAAGTGCAAAGCTGCCTCCTTCAAGAAGCTGGTCCCCTGTGAACAACCTCCCTTGGTTACTACTGTGACTAGCAATTGGTTACTTGTACTTTCTGGTTTTGTATAATTTGCTTTCTAAGCATCTTCCCAAGGAATTTTTAAGTTCCTTGAGGGCAGAAATCATGCCTATTTCATTTGTGTTCAGCACAGCCTCTAATGAAGAACAAACACGTGGTGAGCGCTCCAGGAAAGCACAAAAGACACCAGCCCCAGGCAGATCCAGGCTGGGAAGCACTCCCAGCCCCCCACTGAACCAGAAGCTTTGTATTTGTCAGCACAGATTCCCCTGCGTGCCAGGCGGGGCTCCTGACTAGAAGGGGCTTGGAAGGGTGGCAAGCAAAGAGGGAACCAGCATTTTGCAGTGGACAGTCTTCCCACCCAGATGAAACCACACTTCTAATCAGATGCCACCTTGCCTCCCAGTGCAAATCGCTCCGCTAACTTCTGCAGGTGCATCCCAGTGCCTTTTAGTGTGATCAGCCCATCACTCCCTGTGGCCCTGAGCGATGAACAGCTCAGTCAAACGATCCATACATGTCTCTTCTGGTCTATTATTCCACATGTCATCAGGTCACCTTCTGGAAGATTAGGTAAATCGGGAAAATGGGGTGCTGTGTTTTATGGAACTGTCACATGCATGATGTGGGGCGGGCTGAACATCAGCAATAAAGTGACATGCGTGGGTTGTGACTGTTCTCGCCATCAAGAGAAGAGGCTGGAAAGCAAGCGAGTTCTAGAGTACATCCAGGCAAAGTCAGGAGATCACTCTGAGAAGACAAACAGGTGGATCAAGTTCCACGAGAAGCCCCCAGCGGCAGGCTGTTAAGGTGCAGCCTACACGCTATCTTGAGCTGATCACACAACCTGGGAAGCTGTGCATTCCCGCGAGTCATCAGAATGGATTGCCTCCAGAGGTGAAGCAAGGAGCGATCAACATGTTGGTCATAAAGCAGAGACTGTGCGACTATGTCAGCATCTCTTCTCCTGCTTTCTATGGCACCTTTTTGGTTTCCACATGATTGAAAACACTGTTTCACTGACAATGAGCTATGTTTGCACTCACAAGAAGTTTACTCAGGGGTAAAATCCGGTGCTTTTTTCAAGATACCATTCACTCACTCACATCTGGAGTTAGGATAAACACACAAAGTCTCAGAAATAACCAGCCTCATGGAATCTGCCTGGGAAATACAATCACTTGCTTAGCAAGCATCACAAGAGTTAAAAACAAATACAAGACTCCACTGACTGACGGGAAGTTTTGACTTGAAGAGGGGTTAAAAATAAAAAAATACAACAACAGAACTAGAATTACACAGCAACTCTTAACTTTATGTGAGTGTGTACATGTGTACAGTGTGTGTATGCTCATGCAAACAGGTTCTAGGAACCCAGGACCTGTGCAGGGGTTCCAGGAGGGCTCTCTGGCTGGCACGTGCCCCGAGGGCCAAATCCGGCTGCCCCCGATCAGAATGGTTTTTACATTTTAAATGGGGGGAGGGAGGGGGAGAGAATCAAAGGAAGACTATTTCATGACATGAAAACTATGTGAATTTCAAATATCAGTGTCCATAAATAAAGTTTTGAATTTCATCAGTAAGAAAAATTTGTTTTCTCTCTAGTATATAAGTAAACATAACAGATGCTATGTAAATATTTGCTGAATGAATAAAACTTATTATGAAATACAGTCTGCTTTTTGGAGATGTTAGATGCACGTGAAGTATATACACACACACGGAGGTGGTTGGAGGGCTCTGGGTTTTGATGAAGTTCTCAATCTCAGTCTCTTGTTAACTTACTGAATTATGCTAGTGAGGGATAGAGAGGGCTGCCATCTGCCGTTTGATTTCTGGCAGACAAGGACGAAGTTTGCTTATGAAGTGATCTGACATCAAAGAGAACTCCCGACCCACTGTAAGCAGGCAGATACCTCTCTAACGTTAGGCATTAGAACCCTGCCTGGAATTTACAGACTCAGATAAATGAACTGGACAGCTCAGAGAAGATAATGGGGAACTGGAAGGGACAGAATATCTTGCTTTTCCCTGAACAACAGCAAAGAACTACAAATAATGCCAAATTCCTCGTAGGAAGGCCAGTGCTAACAAAGCTGTTCATTTTTTTTTCCCACTTGCCTCATGAGCTGCTCAAATTACCACTCATTACAGAAAGCCAACATAAACGTGCTTTAAAAGGATGGTTCTCTATGGCAACAACCTCTCTCAAGTAACTGACATCAGAGCTACTGACAAGAGTCATACAGCCTCTGGGGAAAGAGAGGGAAAAGAAAAAAGGAGCAGGTTTCCTGCCTCCCTCAACGGTCTTAAGGCCTGGAAAGTTGCAGTGATCCATGTGACAACATTTCACAACACATCGGCCGTTACAAGATAAACGAGGCTCCTCCAAAGCTAGAAATGATCAATGTGACATAGGTACCAAGTTCTTTGATTGAAGCCTAAAAATAATCCAAACTGGCTATCATTTATGATTCTAGGTCAACTGGTTCTGTTCCCTGCTCTCTGGAGACAGGACAAAAAGCTTTTGTAAGTAGTTGAAGCCTAATGCCTGAGCCTCCAAAAGCAGAAGCAGAGGCTGACGAAGGGCCTGTCTCTTCCACCTTTACTCCACTGACTTGAAAATCGCTTAGGAATCATTAACAACTCAAATTTAGGCTCCTTATTATAGAAAGCATAGCATCTTTTGAAGATTTTAGAGAACGTACTATTCTGAAACAAGGAATAGGGTATGAATAGTTATTTGGAATAAGAAGAGAAGGGTAAATTAATTCAGGTGAATGAAGTTACTACTAAAGTCCTCTCCCTCAGCTCCTGTATACTATATGGGATTAGTCGTTATATTGACCTCTTTTTAACTGACCAGAAACTAAAGTAACAAATATTTAAAAAATACTTCTAGGAGTAAATTTGGTAGGGCAAAATAATTCTATGTTTAAAGGATATTTAAGTTAGTAAGAATAATTAGATAAAATCCTGAAATCACTGAGTCGTGTAATAAAAGTAAATTATACAAAAAAAATAAGATCTTGAGGAGGCTGAGGTCCAAAGTTGTGGCCATCCAGTCCTTCATAAACATCCACTGAGCAGCTCCAGCAGCTACTGTTTACTTGACCGGGGCCGGGGCCCAGGGAGGAGCTCCCATCTGTGGGAGACACACAGTTAAAAAAAAAAAAATTATAAAAAGGTCTGGGTAGATCTCATGTAAGTGTTCTTGCCACAATAAAATTTAAAAAAAAAAATGCAACAGGAGAATTTATTTTTTAGAATAGACAGAAACTAAACAAGAAAACCAACTACAATACAACTCCATTCAACAAAATCTCTAACCAATTAAACCGAGATTACAATTCCAAAGAGTTCATAAAAATTAAAATTATTACTGCTATTAAATAGATAATTCTCATATATTATTATCATATATATTTAAGTATATCATCTCTTAGTTTCATGCAAGCTATAATTTTATTTTATAAGCAAGAAACCTATTAAGGAAAAAGAACAAGTAATACTGCCTCCTTACCTGCTCAAAATCCAAAAAAGTTCCTTAAAGCAAGACCTGCCTCTTGTTTGCAGCCCATAACTGGCTCAGCCTCTGTGGAGATTCAATACCCTGCATCACAGTGCTTCCCAAACTACCAGGGGTGAAGGGCCAATTATTTTTCTTCTTAAAATCTCCTATCTATTATGGGCCAAGATTTTTGTTAAAAACAAAAAAATTAGAAAACAAAATTTCAAAAAGACATATAAAACACAAGTTCCAATTTCTAAAAATTAATCACACTACTATAAAAGTTTCTAAATGCTTACTCTCGATTTCTGTCCTGTCACGGGCTGGCCTGTGGACGATACTTTGAGCGGCACTGGTATAAAATACTCAAAGGAAAGTAAGAAAGGTGCTAAGTTCAGTGTAGTAGAAGCGCCCATGACCTGGGTGTCAAGAAATCTGACTCACATCTGAGAGAATGTGTGATCTTGGACAAGTCACTGTACTTTCTGGGCCTCGAAGCAAATCGTTTGCAAAACAAGGAAGGAGGGCTACTCGGTGACTTTTTTCAAACATGGTTTTAGCAGTGCGTGTCTTTCTCCAGACGAAATCTTAAACAGAAGGCCAATGTGTAACATACCAGGGGAACAGTGGTTGAGGTGGCGTTAGGGGAACGCAAAGCTCATGTCCTGACCCTCCTCTCCCTTTGTAAGGCCCCCGAGGCATCCTTGACGAACTCTCAGGGCTTTACGGAATACAGTTTGAAAAGCAACAGCTATGTTGTTAGGGTCCATTATAATTCTAACATTCACTGTAGCCTAGATAATTTCACAGCACTCAGTAACAGGACACTAAGAAACTTGCAAGAATAAAATTGGACCTTTACTATTATATAATAAGCACAATTCTTAAGGTGTCATTAACTTTTGGAATTCCAACAATTGGCTGTTTGTGAGCACTGGCCAGTGACCAATGTCTTCCAAAAATGGTAACAAAGTATCAAGCCTGGTCTCTTCTATACTGTAAAGTTTTATGTTGCAAACTGGATCTTTATGAGGATCCAGATGACTGAGGATGAAGGTGAGGTTGACTGACTCTTCTGGGTCTACCTGGTGAGGCTCCAAGGAGGACCCAGAGGGGAGATGGTAACACCTACACCCATGTCACCAGTGTCCCTACCACGGTCACTCCAGACTATAGCATAAGAAGCGAAGTATCACCTCACCAGCCACCAGCTGCGCTAAAACCCAAAGGAAGGTTCCTCTTCATCTTATTTTCATTACATCGCAGGATGAAAATCTGGGAGAGAATGTTATTTCTGCTTTCCTGCCGTAACAGAGGGGCAGAAGGAAAAATGAACCAATATTTCACTCTTCTCCTCCAACACTGGGCCATCTAGGTATCAATGTTTTCTTATCACAAAAGCTCTTAAAACCATTTGCTTGATCTGTCAACAAACAAAAAGCCAAATCTAATCCTTTCGGGCAAACCTACAGAAAGTCTAACCAAACAAAACAGCCCAGTGACTTACAGCTCTGGTTGTTTTGGTAGCCCTTGCCCTCAGCCCTTGCTTCTTTTTCTTTTCTTCTGCTCTTTTAATTCATGTCTTATTATGAAGTTATGTTTGTTGGTCTAGAAGACAACATACATTTTTACTGCTACTAAAACAACCTCCAAAAAAAGCAATGACCCACTTTCTCCTTTCTGGCCTTACAGAAAGTAGAGGCAGGCCCCCAAGCCCCGTTTGAAGTCCTTGCTTCCAGGAGATGGTCGGTTTATGTCTCTTGTCTGAGGACAGGAAAAGGATGCACTCTCGGCACCGTGTGCTAGACAGAGATAAGACCAGAGATTTCTGTCCTCAGCACCTTATCAGCTCTTCCTGCTACTTTCCAGAGTGGACAGCACCATGACTGGCAACAAACTAGCCTAAGGGGGGCTGGGTGGTGAGCAGCTTGGGGATTGGAGGGAGTGAGGTAGGAAGGGGTGTAGAATGAAGAAAAGAGGTGAGGTTTTTAACATACCTTAAAATGGTTTGGCTCAAATAAAACTGTCTTTTAAAAAAACCACAAATTTTACATCTCATTTTGCTAAAACTGCAGCAACAGGGACAGAAGTTTTTACAAGAACTTCCTTTCTGGTTGGAATGCACCACCACCTTCCTTGCTTTGAGCGCTGCCCCTAACTGCTTTGTGCTACTGGCTCCCGGGCACGTAGCACAAGTCCGATCTGCTTGTCGATGTTCCAGCCAGGGGTCTATAAACCAGAGGCTGCAGAGAGAATGCTTCCTACAGGCACACGTGCCTCCATTCAGACAACCAGTGTTTTCTGGGGCCACTCACCACTCCATTTCCGTATCGCAAAGAAACAAGCAAGGCTTTGAGATACTCTTCCAAACATAGGAGGATGTCACTGATGACCTCTTTGGGGAACGAGGCTGCTGGAGCAGCTAAACTGGGCTGAACTGAGCAAGGTAATTTAAATCAGTTATGGCCTCGGTGATTTCTAAGGAACTCATGTGAAAGGGCTACAGATTTGGCAGTCTTCTTCTTTTTGTTAAGTAATGTATTTAATTTTATTTATGTGGCTGTGTTGGGTCTTAGCTGCAGCTGTGGGATCTTTGTTGTGGCATGCAGGTTGTGGTGCGCAGGGTTTTAGTTCCCCGACCAGGGATCGAACCCACGTCCCCTGCATTGGAAGGTGGATTCTTAACCACAGGACCACCAAGGAAGTCCTGGCAGTCTTCTTTTTAAAATGTTTTTAGCATGTAAATTTTCAAATATAAGGAAAAGCAGATAAACTAGTATAATGAACACAACGTACCCGTTACCCAGCTTCAAAATTTATCACAACCACCATCACCATTATAACCATCTCTACTCGTATTAGTTCAGAGCAAATCAAAAGTATCATATACTTTATAAGTATTTCAGTATGTATCTCTAAAAGACAACAGCTCTAAGAAAAATCCACAACTATATTATCACATAAAAAATTTAACAAAAATCCCTTAACATCACTAAGTATCTAGTCTGTGTTCACATTGACTTTATTGACTTTTAAGTTATTTCTTATTATAATTTATTTGAATCTGTTTCCTAATAAGGTTCATATATTGTGATTGGTTGATATGTCTCCTGTCTCTTTCAGACTATAGGTTCCCACCCCCTGTCTTTTTTGTTTTTTTCAAGTTCTTGCTGATGGAACCAAGCCGTGTGTCCCACAGAATTCTCTCAGAATCTGAATTCTGCTGAGTGGATCAAATACCATTTAGGGTCACGTCAAAAGAATTTAGGAACCAACTTGAAGAGGTTCTCACTGGGCAGATGGAAATCTAGAAGGAGGCTTATTTTCCAGCACAAGTCGCCTGATGACAAACTGGGAAGGATTCATAGTTAAGTGAGCCTGAGAAACAAACCTGTGCTATTCCTCCCTTCAGTTCATAACGCACACCATCATCTGAGAGATCGGCAGTTGTTAAATTTCAGAATTTCCAAGGCTTATTTCACTTTGGAACCCTTTGGGGTATAACACCCCTGGCCATCCCATGGAATTAGCATACTTATGCTGAACCTACTCTGAGACGGTCTGCTCACACAGATACTGCCATGATCTGGATAAAATGAGTAGTTCTCCTAAATCTTTGATCTACCTTGGCCTGTCTAAGGGGGTGAGCTTTTACCAAAAATGGCAGACACCTGGTAGGGAGGTGAAAAGAGGACCAGGTAAGCATTCCGTTATGAACAACCAGTCTGCTAGGTGACTTCGGGAGAAAAGGCTAGCTCTTCCCTAGCTATCCCATTATTGAAATGGGAATATCTGTTCCCAGGCTTAGTCAGAAAAATCACTCTTCCACCTTGGAATAGACGGTGGCAGAGAAATAATATGTCCTAAATCATGCCAAGTATGTAGGTATCAAGGTTAAAGACTGCCTACAATATAACCATATTTTCTCCTTGGGATTACGTGCAAGCAGTAAGAGCTGCACGGTCTCACCAGCGGGATAACCAAGTAAAGAAGAAAGATCTGGAAATCGGGTTCCGTGTAAAAAGTCTGTGCAAAGTTCAAATTACAGCAGTGAATAATTTACAAAATAATCAAGAGAATAAAAATGGAGAACCTAATCAGGAATCAATGGACATATAACACAATTAAAATTTAAGAAGGCAATTTCTTAAAAAAAAATGAACCTGACTTTGCAACAGGTTGCTTGAATCCTTTCACAGAAGAAAATTCCGAATGACTTTAAAACACTGTAATCTGACTGTACATAACCTAATGGGATATACCCTAAGGACAAAAAGAATTGGCAAAAAAACCCTTTTTTTTAAAAACCCCTCAATGTACTTTTTTTTTTGATAATCAAATTATAGATGTTATTCTGTGACTACAGTACATACAATGGGAAATAAGCAAATGAGTAACGTGATATTTTAATGCTTTTTATTTCTAGAATTGATAGATTCCAAGAATCTTACTGTGGATAAATAAAGATAAAAGATTAATGAGGTTAAGTCTTGTGGTCCTGAATTTGAATAAGCAATATGAATATAGACTCATACTTTATCATCAAAAAAAAATTACAGTTCTATCAGTGTTCTAAGGCCCAGGAACAAAGACCAACTTAGTAGCAGTGAGCAACCCTACTGCCTAGATTTGGCCTCTAAATATCATTTACCACAAAAAGGAACCAGGGAGAAATGGATGACTCCAAATCTGGGGCAGCAAATGTACAAGGTGGGTCTGAAAAATCTTATACCAGGTAGAAGGAGTGATCAAATACCATTTAGGGTCACGTCAAAAGAATTTAGGAACCAACTTGAAGAGGTTCTCACTGGGCAGATGGAAAATTTCATCATAAAAAATAAAGATGACAGGGCTTCCTTGGTGGCGCAGTGGTTGAGAGTCCGCCTGCCAATGCAGGGGACACGGGTTCGTGCCCCGGTCCGGGAAGATCCCACATGCCGCGGAGCGGCTGGGCCCGTGAGCCATGGCCGCCGAGCCTGCGCGTCCGGAGCCTGTGCTCCGCAACGGGAGAGGCCACAACAGTGAGAGGCCAGCGTACCGCAAAAAAATAAAAAATAAACATGACAAATGCAACACATTGGAACATAAATATATTTCAATCCATGAGTGATACAGACAAGGAAAACTCATTGGTCCCTTTCAGAGAACGCTAAAGAAGCTCTTCCATTTGAAAACTGGTAAATAGAGGAAATAAACAAAATATTACTTATTTATTACCCCTAGGTAATCAAATAGTAGATATGTGAAAATCTCTATTCTAAATTTCATTCTAAAAATTAGGGAGGAAAAGAAAGAGATATGGAGAGGGAATCTACAGATTGAAAGAAACTTAGAGATACATCAACCAACCATTATATGTGAACCTTACTTAGAGCCTGACTCAAACAAAGAAACTGTGAAGAAAACTAAAATTGATGACATTTATGAAAATTGAAACTCTGAACACTTACTGATGATAGTATGCAATTTTTACCAAGTTTTACAGAGTATAATAATTGTCTTGGAGTTATACATTTTTAAAAAGTCCTTTATCTTTTAGGGATATGTCCTGAAGTACTGAAGTGTTCGTGGGTGAAATGTTATGATTTCTGGGATTTATTTATAGTAACACAGGGGGGAGAAGTGTGTAAGTGTATGGGGTGCTTGCTCGTCTCTACCCACCTTTACAGTCTAGCCCTATAAATGTGCTTGTTGCTCCCCAAAGGCCCTTTGCTTTTTCAAGGATCTGTGTCTTTGTGGGTATGGTTTTCTTTTCTCCTTGCAAGGCCTTTCAACCTGGCAACTGCTACTCCTTTAAGACGACACACATACGTTACCTGCTTTAATCTCTGCAAGGTGAATTTATCACTACATCACGCGTGTCCCCAGACCTCTTGCACAGCACTCAAGGCCTTTGCTCCAATTGATTCTGCACATCTCTGACTTCCCAACTAGACTGTGAAAATGGGTTGTGTCTTATTCGTTTAATCATTTGTCATTCAACAGTGCTCTTGGATGGTAAGGAGAAACATCTGAGTTAAGAAGAAAAAGGAATTGGAAGGGTCTGGATCAGGGGAACTAGAAATGAAGAAAGCAATTAAAATAACATTACTCAGAAGAAGAATGATGAAATAACGATAGATTACACTGCAGGGAGTCGTGACCAAGCCTCGAGCCTCTTTATATATAGCCTGTTATATAGTTATATAGCCTGTTCTACAGCCTAAACTACAGGATCTAGTAATTGGGGTCCATTAAAAAACAGAATAATACAAATGCTATGCTTTTGACTCCCTAAAAATGTAATTATCATCTTAACAGGGAGGAAGGGATGGGATGGGCGTGAGGGTGACAATCTCAAATTAAATAATTGCTTTAACTAAATGAATAACGTCACTGTTTAAAAAGTACATCATACATTTTTAAAAAAGCTTTTCTTAGGATCACAAAGTAAGCAGGTAAACAATTTCCAATATGAAACTTTAACAACTTTGGAATAAGAATTAGATGAATATCTAAAGCTGATACTCTATTTACAGGTTTCAGTGATACATAGGAATAAATTAACTGTACTGATTTCCAAAGTCTACTCAACAATTTCCTATAAAAGCTACCTTCCTTTTAGAAAGGGCACTGACATGACTGTTCAGATTGTTCTTAGGTAAAGTACCTTCCCCAGGTCAGCTTTTCTGTTTGAGAAATAGAAACCCCACTAAATCTAGGTCACTAAAATCAAGACATAAAATAAATTTAAGTACTTGTTAAAAGCTATGTAAGGGACTTCCCTGGTGGCACAGTGGTTAAGAATCCGCCTGCCAACATAGGGGACACAGGTTCAATCCCTGGTCTGGAAAGATCGCACATGCCGCGGAGCAACTAAGCCCATGGGCCACAGATACTGAGCCTGTGCTCTAGAGCCCGTGAGCCACAACTACTGAGTCCATGTGCTGCAACTACTGAAGCCCACACACCTAGAGCCCGCTCTCCTCAACAAGAGAAGCCACCGCAATGAAAAGCCCGCGCACCGCAACGAAGAGTAGCCCCCGCTCGCCGCCACTAGAGAAAGCCCGCGCGCAGCAAAGAAGACCCAAAGCAGCCAAAATTAAAATAAATTTATATATATATATTTTAAAAAGCTATTTAAAGTTCAGGCCCAGAAAATGCTTCAAAACCAGTCAAGTAAAACTGAGATCCTCCATTTGATTTTAAGAGTTGGAATGAGAATTATAAAAGGAGTCCTGGACAAAGGTCAGGGGACACAAGTGACTGCAGGCTGGCTGTCACTACTGCTACTACGATGCTTAAAACGACTCCTTCTGATGCAGAAAAGATAAACTTGTCAAAGGACACCAGATGACAAAACAAAACCCAAACACTCTGGCCTTGTGCTGTTTGCAGAGCCTGAGCGCTGTTCAAAGAAATAAAACTCCCAGTGAACTTCCTGCTCGTGGCTCACTGGGCTTCAGATAAGAAGTAACAGAACCCTGACTAACAGAAAGACCTACCAGCGTGCTGACTCCCAATAAACACAGAGAACTTATTTATCATTTACATCTTATGGAGGAAAAAAATTACCTGGAAAATTCCTGTAAAGCTTTAGGTTAAAGATTGAGTTTTAAATAGAAATTTTTGGCCGTTATAAAGTGGATCCAGTGGAATTACTTAGGATTACAATTTAATGACCGATAAACATTGAGAACTGTATTAAACTACACCTAGAGCTACTAGTGAAATCTTACTAATTTAGGGCTGGGTTTAAGCTTCTCACATTATCTCTATGGCCTAGTAAATAAACAAATCAGAATCCTCCTTAATACTTTACTTTACAACCAAAGTCTACAAAAGACAAGATTCTTAAGCTCTATCCAATAGTGTTTCAGTGATCAATTATCCAGATGACTTAATTACAAAATAGTCTAAATTACAAAGAACTCCTAAGGCTAAGATACTTATTTAAATTTCTTAAAAGAAATGCTTTCAGGTGGCTTCAAGAAATTTAGGAATGCTCATTTATAAATATTTGCTGTACTAATTATAATTAGTTCTTATCAAAGCAATCCCACTGAAACAGTTTAAACAATAAGCTGGGGTTGAAGCTGTTTTTCACCTATGGAACAAAGGTTCTTAAACCCCACACATAAATAAGAAATGAAAGAAAATCTTAAATACAAATCCTTTTCACAACACTGAACAAACCAGTGTTGGAAGATCAATTTTTAAGTACCCAATTTATGAGTGCATGCTGTGGTATATGTCTATCTACATCTCTCTATATATGTGGGTACACACCTGCCATGTGAGGACGGAGTAATGCATCCTAAGAGGAACAAGCAATGTACCGTGAACAGCTCTTTCCTCCTTAGCTAGACAAGTGTTCCAATTTGTTGCCAGGGAAATCAAATTGAAGATGGCAGGATTGGTTGCCTAAAATTTCTGGGCTGGGTCTATTGCTAGGAGATGAAGGGATTTTGTATGGCTAACATGTCAGAACTAGGACACGGTCAGCAGCAAGATTAGGCCATCCATTTTAGCTCTGAAGGTGCACAGATTCCACAGGACCTGAAATGTTCAGATTATACTTAGGTAAAATAGCTTCCCTGTCTATAGAAACAGAAACCTCACTGAATCTAGGTTACCGAAGTCAGACACAAAATGAGTCTAAGCACTTGTTAGAAAACTATTTGGAGTTCATGATCCTAGTCATTTTTTCACATTTTCATTAATCCAAAATGCGCTGTAATGCTTTAGAACTATCCTTCATCACTTGTTTCCTTGTCAATGTATTTGAAGAGTCACTGAAAGGAATTAGTCAGCAGTGTTTGGATGGCCAGAGAAATGACTACTTTCTCAGTTCCTCTGCTGTTCTGTAGTAACTAACCATTGTAAGTCTGTGATGTGACATCTGGTGGGAGAGGATGCCTAAGTTAGGTACAATTTATCATGTGCAACCATGGCAAGAGCCTTACATTTTAGGTGAATTTCTCAGGGCCACTAAGCCTGACAATTAACTGCCAAGGCCACGTCTGTGAATGGCGACACTTTCTGAGGTCAATGAAAAAGTGAAGAGGCCCTGATATTATTCCTTTACTCTTCTTTCGCATAGTTTGTAGCGGTTTACTCTTCTTTCGCATAGTTTGTAGCGGTTCATCTGCCACAGGTAAACAGGGGAATAGTCATAGCAAAACATGGAAGTTGTGTGATTTTTCCTAGGCCAGGGGAGCCAGGGCAGTGTGTGTAGAAACATACTCCCCGAAGGAAAGGAAGTAAACCCCAAAACTCTCAGTCTGGCTGCTGCTCAGGCAGGCTCTATTTTCAGAAAATCAAAACTAGCTCTGGCAGCAACTGCTGTGCTGTATCCCCAGACCCGCCCTTCAGGACTGAAGCGTTTGCTCCTGGGTCAGTCCTCTCTGGGAGCAGCCACCTGGCGTAAGGTCACACTCCCATTCCCGGCGGGCAGGGGCCCGGCCCTAGTGACTAGTGGTCACTGCAGGGCCGTGAAGGCCCAGCATCCTGCAAAGATTTGGGGTGATTCTGAAGAGGTCCCTGTGGAGTCAGCAGAGGACTTGTGACTACATCATGGCAGCCCAACTTCTCCCCGTGCCCGATCCTGATTCCTCCCCCCAGGCACCCCTCCCAGCTAAGACTCCAGAAGCACCTCCCAATACATTTCCTTCATGCTAATTAATGTCCATTTGAAGGTCTGCTTCCCAGGGAACCAACCTTAATGGCGTCCCCACAGCTCAGAGCTCCACTTCCGTCCTTAGTAACTCACCACCTATAAGCCAATGTGTTCATTCTACTGTTTTTGAGCATTTTAAAGATCCCCCGAACTAGTCTTCCTGGTCTGAGTGAATTATCTCATGAGGCAACTGTGTGTGTGTGTGTGTGTGTGTGTGTGTGTCAGAGAGAGAAAGAGGTGGTGTGGCGAGGCAGGCAACGTGTGTGGTCTTGGTTACAAAACTGCATAGGTTTTAGCAGTTTACCTCTTACCTGATTTTCCCCACAAGCTCTATCATTCTTAACATGGCATTTTGCAAAATGTAACATTTTTCAAGAACACATATATTGTGTTATAACAGGGATGCCTATATTTGACATTATGCTTTATAATATTTGTTACTGGATGTTAATACTTTGGAAGAGCTTACAATATTAACTACTGTCTTTGTGAGTACATTGTGAGTTACATGAAGGCAGGAACCATTTACCTGGTAAAGAGCCAGGCAAGAGGCTCCTAAATGATAAAAGAGGTGTCTCAGGGCTTCCCTTGTGGTGCAGTGGTTAAGAATCCGCCTGCCAATGCAGGAGACATGGGTTCGAGCCCTGGTCCGGGAAGATCCCACATGCCGCAGAGCAACTAAGCCCCTGCGCCATAACTACTGAGCCTGCGCTCTAGAGCCCGCGAGCCACAACTACTGAAGCCTGCACACCTAGAGCTCGTGCTCCACAACAAGAGAAGCCACTGCATTGAGAAGCCCACACACCGCAACGAAGAGCAGCCCCACTAGAGAAAGCCCGTGTGTAGCAACGAAGACCCAACGCAGCCAAAAAGAAAATAAATAAATGAATGAATAAATAGATAGATAAATTTTAAAAAAAAGAGGGGTCTCAGCAGGGATGGTAATTTATGTTATAAAAGGATTCATTGTAGGGTTTAAAAAGTGAATGTATTAAATGTATTAAAGGATGTATGAAGATGAAATCAACAAAATCCAGAGTATGGAAAATCCTATAAGACAAGAAATTCAAAGTTTCTTCAACAATAAACTGCAAAGAAAAAAGAGAGGAGTAATTGGAACTTATAGGTTAAAAGAGTCTAAAAGACATTATCAATTAATTGCAATATACAAATCTTAGGATTCTGATTCAAACACACACACACACAAACTAAAAAATTAAGAGGCAACTGGGAAAACTTGAACACTGACTGGATTTGATGACATTCAGGAATTGTGGTTCATTCTTCAGGTATGATAACGGCACTGGGATGGTGTGTTTAAATAGTCCTTACCTTTTAGGGATGTATAATGAAATGCTAAAATCAGATAACAAGATAGAGTGATATGATGTCTAGGAATTGCTTCAATAATTGGAGAGAAAGTGGGTGGAGTACAGCTGACATAATATTGGCCCTTGAACTGATCATTGTTGAGCTGGGAACAGATAGGTGGGGACCCTTACTATTCTCTCTACTTTCCCTACACTTTAAGTTTTCCATAATAAAATGTTTTAAGGAGTGAATGTACGTCTTGTCTGCCAGTATATTAGAACTGTCTCCGGAGTGTAGTGAGTAACCCAAGGCACCTACTCGTGAGTGAAAGCGATCACTAACTGGCTGGACTGAAGCTGGCAGTTCCATTGTCCTAAGAGATACCACCTCGGGCTCCCACAGAAGGGACAAGGCAGAGGGGAACCCAACCGAGGCAGAAAGGTAATCCCATCTGTGCACTGACTCGGACGGGAACACAGAAGCCAGCAAAGCGGTGTGTTTCCCATATGAGATCATGGATTGGCCACCAAGAGCCACTGCTAATGTTAGAACAGGGTTTTTCCCTGAAAGAGTCACAATTCCTCTTGCTAGCAAAACAGGAACTGAGCCTAACAGGAATATTATGTAATACCAGGGAACTGAGGAGACTGGGAAAAGCAGGATGAGGGGTAGAGAAGAGCACAGGATGAAGGTGGAGGCGGGGAATGGAAACTGCTCGTGGACTCGTTAAAGGGGCCCAGCCCAGGACGGCTTCCTGCCAGCCTCACCCCTTCCAGCCAGCTCCTTCTTTCCCTCCATTACCAGGCAACTTTTAGGCCACCAAAACATGCTGGGGGAGTGAAAAAGCCTATCTTCTCCATAGCTGACAAGCAGGACTGAGGGGATGCTAGGCAAAGAGAAGAACAGAGGGCCAGCAAGGTGGGGAGGCAGGCCGATAAGCTCCCTCCACTGTCAAGAGAGCAGCGGTCCAGCGAGGCGCCTTCAGAGCACAGCCAGGGAGCTTGGGGCCCATAAGCAGCACGTTCCTCAGGCTCCGCGGCAGAGCTAAAAACGCAAGCTCCTGAAGAGACAAAATGTGCGAATTTTTAAAAAGGTGCACCACAGTATGTACACGGTGATCCTGCTTTTGAGACGGCCAGGAAGTGGTGGATACCATCTCTAGCACACGCACGGTCCTCCACACCCCAAGGTTTAATTATGGTTACCGCTGGGTGTTTGGATCATGGCTTTTTTCTTCTTCTTAAAGCATACCTATAGGCAATAGTTTTTCTACAGCGAATATTTACTGCTTTTATAATAAAAAAGTCATCTGAAGTTTTCACACACACACAAACAGAAAACCCCCCACAAGCTTAGGGCAGAGCGCTCTTTCCTCCAGGATAATTGCACTTAGGGCAGACTGCTGTCGTGCCAAGTGGCAGGTGTGGCCCTTGACTCTGAACCAGTCCCAGGAGGCATTTTCTGAGTTCCCTCTGCCACTCGCCCAGCTCCTTGCTTCATCCCTTTCATCTCCAGATGGTCCCTATGCCTCTCTCAAGCTTCCTCCCCGCCAAACCCACCAGCTCCTGTCTACGAGGATTCTAATGAGACCCAAGGAAAAAAGCCTTCAATCACATGAAGTGACAGGAGAAAGTAGCCAAATTACAACGAAGGAGGCTTATCAGGAAGACACGGCTCCAGGGAAGAAAGGCTTTGGCAGACGTGGATAGGTCCACAAAAAGAGGACCTCACAGCATCAGGTGAAGCGTGAAAAAGACCAATTAATAGAAACAGCAATGAAATGAGAGGCAAGTGAATATACAGCGAGTGGGAACAAAGTTAAAAAGTGTGACTGCAGGGAAGGCCTAGGACGACACGCACATTTTGCAAGCCGGTACTTCACTGCTGAACTGATCAACACACACAGAACTGCTCCTCCCTCGGCGTTCCTCAGCCCAGGGAGCCACACTACCATCCATTCGTGCAGCTGCCTGAGCCGAGTCAGACCCTGAGTCCTGGGGCATCCACCCCACCCCCTGGTATCACTCAAATCTGTTCCTTCGCTCCAGCTCTCTGCCACAACCTTGGCTCAGGCTTTCCATGCCTCTTTGGAACAACAGCCTCTTCACTGAATTGCCTATTGCCTCCTCCTCCTGCCTTCATTCTTACTTCCATATTTCCTGCAGCCAAAGGATCTTTCTAAATTGCAAAAATAATCATGCCCCTTCTATGCCTCAAATCCCTCAGTTGCTTCCAAATGCACGCAGACACTATGGTCTAAGTTCCCGGCACGTGTCTGCACAGGGTTGTCTGGAAAGCCTTGTCTTCCAGCCCACTGCACTGAAGAGCGCCTGGCACACAGCACACACTCAAGAACTGTTCATGATTAATGAAGGAAGTAAAGCATATTCACAGTAAAATAATCTTACTGATTGAATTTATGAGAGATTTGCAAATGGTGCACCATATGCAGACAAGGGACTCTTGCAGGTTTGACGATAATTTTAAGATCTTCAGACTAACAGTTTATCAACAGGTGAATGTAGTAGAAAAAAGGCACTAATTAAGGCAGGGGCCCCCAACCCCAGGGCTGCGGACTGGTACTGGTCAGGGCCGCACAGCAGGAGGTGAGCAGTGGGCGAGCGAGCGAGGCTTCATCTGTCGCTCCCCATTGCTCTCATTACTGCCTGAACCACGCCCCCCACCAATGGAAAAATTGTCTTCCACAAAACCAGTCCCTGGTGCCAAGAAGGTTGGGGACCGCTGAATTAAGGGACAGGATAGGATTGCTTTAATGTGAGATATATGGCCTATAGTGTACATGACTCTGATTAGCAACAAACGGCATTCTATGTTGTGTGTGCATGTGTGTATACACATCACACATATATATGATATAGTTATAACCTGTGATATTACTTATATCATAACATGTATTACTTATAGTTGTAATTATACATTACAACTCAACCTCTTCCCCAGGTAGGCATCTCCCACGCCCATGTGGACGCTGACTCTCCACTCAGACTCCCAGCTCCATTCCACACTGTCTTCTTCCCAAATCATGCTCCCCTGGCTGTGGCTCTCAGTGCACTCACTCTTCCAACCCTTGTAACATCCGTTGAGTGCCTACTATGTGCTAGGACTTTGCTAGGGATAGAGATCTGCCTTCAGGAGCTTCTAGAAGCGTAAGCTTGAGTAGTTCCTGCCCTCAAATACATATCTACTAGTGTCTGCATTCCCTAAACTATTTTAATGAGCATATTGTCTATATAATCCTCTATTAGCTGGTCTACAACATGTTTCAAACCAAATTATTATTTATGACACAAGAGTTTTCTGAGCCAAGAGTTATGTTCCTGAGCCCAGTTTGTTCAAATGTCTTGCGCTATTTTCCCACTCAAAAGCTTCTAATGGGCTAATGCTAAAAGAAGAACACACGGGTCCAGTGGAACGTAGGCACCTGTTTTAATTTTTATAACGAAAGGTCATTAGTCTCAATAACCAAACAAAAAGGAGTCTATTTTCAAAAATAAAAGTAGCAAGAGTTTACAAGTCATTTAGCCTCAGGGATCTCTGTCAAAGCAGCAACATGAATATAGTTAATGAACGTTGTTATAACAAATCATGGTAACACTTAAGAGCATTTTAGTATACTCCTTATTACCTGTGGAGATTTAACTTAAGATAAACTTAAAACAAACATTATTGTAATGGATATCTATTAACAGATATCTATTAACACATTCAAGCAAGGAGCAAAATAATTCAAATGGGTGTGTGGGAAGCTACGCTGCCCACACAGCTTTTTAATAAGAAAACTACATTCAAAGATTTAGGAATCTGAACAAATATAAACTGTTAAAAAACGCATTTGCTCGTTGCCTAGCAGTTGTTTGTCAAGTAATATAATACCTCTCTTCATTGATTTTTCTCTTCAAAAATGAGAATGCTATGGAAGGGCAATGAGGGGGTATTTTTCTAGGAATGGACTCATTAAGAACTAAAGTTACCAATGCTCACTGATTGGTAATTTATCACCAATTAAAATTTGCAATTACAAATATATTTAAAAATATATAGATTCTGTAAACATTCACACAAACACCTCCTTTAACCAAGAAGAAGAGGAACTTTTGTTTTCTCACAAGAAGTAGCTTTGTTATACATTTGCTTAAGGCGGAAACAATATTGCAAAGTAAAAAGCATCAAACCTTTTGCCTATTATCACGTTTAAATGAGTGGGAAAATAATATACGCATTCAAATTAGACTTTTAGAATTTAAAACTAAAATCCAAGTGCACCAATATTTTTAAGATGGCATTTTTGTGTGTGTGTGACATCAAAAACAAAGTGCTCTGAATTCTTGCCAGGAAGAGAAAGACCATTTATTTACTGTATTTATTCAGGGCAAACTTCCTTGTCCATGTCAGAATGTGAAATTTAACATTACTGAAGAAGAGAAACAGTGATAAAGGAGGTGGAAGTCAGAAATAAACACATCACACCTTTCCAAATATTTAAAGAGGGTCAACGTTATGCCCACTTAGAAAGTGGGTATTCATTTAGAGAATCAGAAAATTCAGAAGTTTCTTGATTTTAAAAGTGAAAAATTCTAAGATTAATTCACTCAACAACAACAGCAAAAATCACTTGGACTGGGTAAAGTGCTAATATCAAAGAAAAAAAAATCACCAGACCTACATGGCTAAGGGTTATCAAACCTCCACCTCAGCCAAGTAAGTTCATAGAATTCCTCTGACCTGGTTACAGACGAAGGACTTGGCTCACTCCCATGCAGTCTTTCTTAGCTGCTATAATCAATGAGTCAGAAAGGGTCCTTTATAAAGGTGCCAACAAAAATGTTCAACAATCAATGTCACCTTAAGTAAAAGAAAGTCTTTACCTTGTAACTTCATGACATACTTTATAGTCACTACTTATAAAAAAAAAATCCAAGACTCTCAAAGAATACTATATTACCTAAATAGGTAAAGTTAAAGTGATCTCACATTTTAAAAAATTAAAATCTACGATAGGGAATTCGAAATATTATGATAGTCACCAAAAAACAACCAAAAGGCCCCTACCCACAAAAATCATTTGAATCCTTTTCATGCTACCTTAGCGTCCTTCCCTTTCAACTGAACACATAATTTTCTTTTTTTTAATGCTTGTGGCAGCTTTTTTTTTTAATTAATTAATTTTTGGCTGCGTTGGGTCTTCGTTGCTGCACTCGGGCTTTCTCTAGTCACGGCGAGCAGGGGCTACTCTTCGTTGTGGTGTGCGGGCTTCTCACTGCTGTGGCTTCTCTTGTTGTGGAGCACGGGCTCTAGGCATGAAGGCTCAGTAGTTGTGGCTCGTGGGCTCTAGAGCGCAGGCTCAGTAGTTGTGGCGCAACTAAATTGTGGCTTAGTTGCTCCGCGGCATGTGGGATCTTCCCGGAGCACAGCTCAAACCCGTGTCCCCTGCGTTGGCAGGCAGATTCTTAACCACTGCGCTACCAGGGAAGTTCCTGAACACAGAATTTGTGAGGGTGAATAAAATGAAGTGACTCCTTCAATTGCCTGGCATGGTTTAAGCAAAACTATTATTCCCACAGAAGAAAGGTAAAGGTATTTCATGAAGAGAACTTGCTGAAGAATTTGGATGCCAAGTGGTGAAAGAGCTCAGAGATTTGGAGAAACAGTGGGCTCAAGTAAGAATGAGATGGAAGGTGTCTAGGGCTGCAGGTAATAATGGTGAGTACAGCACATCCAATAACCACTGAATGCATGAAGCAGCTTGTTTGCTCTGGTAAGAAAGGCTTCTACGAAACTATGCGCAAAAACCAGGTAGAGGGCAGCCTGGGGAGGAGGGAGCCCATCTGAAGTCAAAGACTCTAGCCAGGTGAGGGACACTGGTGTCCGCTGGGCCAAGTGGAGCTGACAGGAATTTTGATTTGGTTAATTTCAACCAGAGTGGAGATAATCTGTAAGAATCTGATGAGTCAGAACTTTTCTACCTTATATTCTAGCCTCCATCCTAATATTCACTTGCTCATCAAATCACATTCCAGAGAACAGAATGGGAAAAGAAATGACAATAGTTCTCTGTTATACTGAAGACCCAGCTGGTGAGGCATGGCTTGGACACTGCTGTTCTATTCGTTTAGTTTTATTCTGGTAATACATTTTCTTTAAAACATAAAATGTTTAGGACATAGGAAGACCTAGAAAACTAACTTGTTAACTTCAGATAGATTATAAAAATCTGTTACTCTGCCTACTAGAGCAGTGTTCCTCAGCTTGTTTTAAGAGGCATAAATAGGTGGTTTTTCAAAAAGAGGCGTCCACAGTCAAATAAGTCAGAGAAGCTTTGAAGATACACCACATCCATTACCACATAAAAAACTCTAAGAAGGGTGTAGTAAAAAAAACAAAACAAAACAAAACTTGCTTTATAATTATATGTTTCATCAGGTGTTTCCCAAATGTATTCAAACATGTGACATGACAATCATCAACCCCCAGCCCTCCCTTCCCCCCTCAACATCTATTAACACCATCTAGTGCTGTAGGGAATACCTTTTGGGAAACCCTGCCCTACAGCAATGCTGACAGTAAGAACCAACGAGAATAAACAGTATCAAGGCTTGAACTAAAGCTGATCCAGTCTCTGTATCCCCTGACTTCAGCACAGCTCCCCCACGTCAATCTATAGCACAGGATGGCAGAACTGCAGCAAGGATGCTGCTGAGTTGAAATCAAGACACCTGCTTTACAGCACAGGTCCTGACACTGGTTTGAATCCTCAACCAGGTCACTGAACCTCTGAATCTTCCTCATTTTTTTTTTTTGCGGTACGCGGGCCTCTCACTGTTGTGGCCTCTCCCGTTGTGGAGCACAGGCTCCGGACGCGCAGGCTCGGCGGCCATGGCTCACGGGCCCAGCCGCTCCGCGGCATGTGGGATCCTCCCGGACCGGGGCACGAACCCATGTCCCCTGCATCGGCAGGTGGACTCTCAACCACTGTGCCCCCAGGGAAGCCCTCTTCCTCATATTTAACACCTGCCTTGCCTACCTCTCAGGGTTGGTATCTAATGATGTAGAATGAAAACAATGTCGAGACGGTACTCTAAACCAAAAGCCCCATAAGAAATATGGCATTGTTATCGTTGTTGTTGAACGACTCCCTGTCTAATAAAAAGGCTCCAGTTTAACAGCATGGACCTTCTGCATTTAGCTCAAACCTGCCAGGGTGAGCTTGAACTGGTCAGCTTCTACTGTTCTCAGTGAAAGTTTTGAACACATGGTTACAGGAGGCAATATGGGAGGCAATATAGTTGTTATCCAAAATCAACAACAACAAAAACCTTCTAAAGACAAACAAAGCCTGAGTCATGTACATTATTGCAGTCTGGGAGTATTAATACACAATTATTTTATTCAAAATAAAAAAAGAACCTCTGAATCAGAGATGTAGAAAAAAAAAATCTAAGCACAGATGGCTGGGACCAGAGACGTCTGAAATTCACTTGTATTCCTAGCGCTTCATCATCATGACAAAAAGCTCCAAAGCCATCTTTTGGCAATTTCTAGTTAAACTGAGGAAGAAGAAAACTAATAGCATACTTCCAGTCATAAAGAAATTAATAAATTTCTTTAAACAGTTGGTAATTACAAAATGGTACAACAGCAACTAACGTCCTTTCAGTTTCTGATGGAGAGAAGAAATCTTCATTAACACGTGTTGGAAAAATCTCAGTCTTCCTACAATGTGTTTAGTTCTAAATGATGGATTAACCCAAAACAAGTGCTACTTTACTTAGTCAGAAATAAAAACAAGTAATTTTTTATTGAAGTGTAGCAGACATTCAATATTGTATTAGTTTCAGGTGTACCACACAGTGATTCCACATTTATATACATTACGAATTGATCACTACGATAAGTCTAGGAACAATCTGTCACTAAACAAAGTTGTCACAATATTATTGACCACATTCCTTATGCTGTGACTTATTCTATAACTGGTGGTTTGTACCTCTTAAACTCCCTCACCTACTTTGCCCAATCCCCCAACAACTCTCCTCTCTAGCAACCACCAGTTTGCTCTCTGTATCTATGAGTCTGTTTCTGTTTTTTGGTTCATTTATCTTTCATGTTTTAGATTTCACATATAAGTGAAATCGTGCAGTATTTATCTGTGTCTGATTTATTCCACTTAGCATAATACCCTCAATGTTGTTGCAAATGGCAAGATTTCAGTCTTTTTTATGGCCGAGTAGTATTCCAAAGTGAATAGATACCACATCTTTATCCATTCATCTATCATTGATGGACACTTAGGTTGCTTCCATATCTTGGCTATTGTGAATAATGCTGCAGTGAACATAGGGGTGAACGTATCTTTTCAAATTAGTGTATTTGGTTTCTTCAGATAAAAACCCAGGAGTGGAAGTGCTGGATTGTATGGTACCTCTATTTTTAATTTTTTGAGGAATCTTCATACTGTTCTCCACAGTGGTTGCACCAATTTACGTTCCCACCAACACTGCACGAGGGTTCCCTTTTCTCTACATCCTCACAAACACTTCTTATTTGTTGTCTTTTTGATAACATCCATTTGACAGGTGTGGGGTGACATCTCAGTGTGGTTTTGATTTGCTCTTCCCTGATGATTAGTGATGTTGAGCATCTTTTCATGGGCCTGTTGGCCTTCAGTAGGTCTTCTTTGGAAAAATGTGTATTCAGGTCCTCTGCCCATTTTTTAAGTGGGTTGTTTATTTGTTTGTTTGCTTGTTTATGTTAAGTTGTATGAGTTCTTTGTATATTTGGGATATTGACCCCTTACTGGATAAATCATTTGCAAATATCTTCTCCAATTCAACAGGCAGCCTTTTTGCTTTGTTGATAGTTTCCTTCACTGTGCAAAGGCTTTTTAGTTTGATATAGTTTATTTCTGCTTGTATTTCCCTTGCCTGAGGAGACATACCCCAAAAGGGTTGCTAAGACTGATGCCAAAGAGCATACTGCCTATGTTTTCTTCCAGAAGCTTTATGATTTTAGGTCTTACATTTAGGTCTTTAATCCATTGGGTTTATTTTTGTTTCTGGTGTGAGAAAGTAGTCCAGTGTGATTCTTTTGCATATAGTTGACCGATTTTCCCAACACTGTTTATTGAAGAGACTGTCTTTTCCTCACTGTATAATCTTGGCTCCTTTGTCATAAATTAATTGACCATATAAACATGGGTTTGTTTCTGGGTTCTCTACTCTGTTCCATTGATCTATATGTCTATGTTTGTGCCAGTACCATACTGGTTTTGATTACTCTAGTAATACAGTTTTGTAGTACGGCTGAAATCAGGGAGAATGCTACCTCCAGCTTTGTTCTTCTTTCTTAAGATTGTTTTATCCATTTGGGGTCTTTTGTAGTTACACAGAAATTTTAGGATTACTAGTTACAGTTCTGTGAAAAATACCATTAGTATTTTGATAGGGATTTCATTCAATCTATAGATTGCTTTGGGTGGTATGAACACTCTAACAATATTAATTGTTCCAATCCACGAGCACAGGATATCTTTCCATTTATTTGTGTTGTCTTCAGTTTCTTTCATCAGTGTTTTATAGTTTTCAGACTATAGATCTTTCACCGCCTTGGTTAAATTTATTCCTAGGTATTTTATTCTCATCGGTGCAATTATAAATAGGACTGTTTTCTTAATTTCTCTTCCTCATAGTTCATTGTTAGTGTACAGAAATGCAACAGGTGGGCTTCCCTGGTGGCACAGTGGTTAAGAATATGCCTGTCAAGGCAGGGGACATGGGTTCAAGCCTAGTCTGGGAAGATTCCCACATGCCGCGGAGCAACTAAGCCAGGGCGCCACAGCTACTGAAGCCCACGTGCCTAGAGCCCATGCTCCGCAACAAGAGAAGCCACGACAATGAGAAGCCTGCGCACCTCAACGAAGAGTAGCCCCCACTCGCCAGAGCTAGAGAAAGCCCGCGTGCGGCAATGAAGACCCAACGCAGCCATAAATAAATAAATAAATAATTTTTTCAAAAGAAATGCAACAGGTTTCTGTATATTGATTTTACATCCCGCAACTTTACTGAATTTATTCATTACTTCTAATAGCTTTTGGTGGAGTCATTAGGGTGTTCTACATATAGTATCAAGTCATCTGCAATAGTGACAGTTTTACTTCTTCCTTTCCAATCTGGATGCCTTCTATTCCTTTTTCTTGCCTAACTGCTGTGGCTAGGACTTCTAGTACTATGTTGAATAAAAGTGGTGATAATGGGTATCCTTGTCTTATTCCTGATCTTATAGGAAGAGTTTTTAGCTTTTCACCACTGAGTATTACGTTAGCTGTGGGTATGTCACACATGGCCTTTTTTATGTTGAGGTATGTTCCCTCTATACCTACTTTGTTGAAGTTGTATCATAAAGGATGTTGAATTTTATCAAATAATTTTTCTGCATCAGTGAGATGATCATATGCTTTTATCCTTCATTGCATTAATGTGGTATATCACATTGATTGATTTGAAGATACTGAATCATCCTTGCATCCGGATAAATCTCACTTGATCGTGGTGTATGGATTCTTTAATGTACTATTGAATTTGGTTTGCTAATATTTTGTTGAGGATTTTTGCATCTATGTTCATCATTATGTTTTTTTGTAATGTCTTTATCTGTTGATATCAGGGTAATGCTGGCCTCATAGAGTGAGTCTGGAAGCGTTTCTTCCTCTTCAATTTTTTGGGCAGAATAGGTATTAACTCTTCTTTAAATGTTTGGTATAATTCATCTGTGAAGCTGTCTGGTCCTAGACTTTTGTCTGTTGGGAGTCTTTTGATTACTGATTCAATTTTTTAGTTTCATTGATCTTTTCTATTGGTTTTTAAATTTTTATTTATTTTATTTATTTATTTTTGGCTGTGTAGGGTCTTTGTTGCTGCGTGCGGGCTTTCTCTAGTTGTGGAGAGTGGGGGCTACTCTTGGCTGCAGTGCACAGGCTTCTCATTGCGGTGGCTTCTCTTGCTGCGGAGCACGGGCTCTAGGTGCGCAGGCTTCAGTAGTTGCAGCACGTGGGCTCAGTAGTTGTGACTCACACGCTCTACAGCACAGGCTCAGTAGTTGTGGCGCACGGGCTTAGTTTCTCTGGGCACGTGGGATCTTCCCAGACCAGGGCTCGAACCCATGTCCCCTGCACTGGCAGGCGGATTCTCAACCACTGCACCACCAGGGAAGCCCTCTATTGTTTTTTAAGTCTCTATTTCATTTATGTCCACTCTGATCTTCATTATTTCCTTCCTTCTACTAACTTTGGGCTTTGTTTGTTTTTCCATTTCTAGTTCCTTTAGGTGCAAGGTTAGGTGGTTTATTTGAGATTTTTCTTCTTCCCTGAGGTACGCCTATATCACTTGAAACGTCCCACTTAGGACTGCTTTTGCTGCACCCCATAGATTTTGGAATGTTGTGTTTCCCTTTTTATTTGTCTCAAGGTATTTTTTTAATCTACTCTTTAATGTCTTCATTGACTCATTGGTTGTTCAGAAGCATGCTGTTTAGACTACATGTGTTTGTGTTTTTTCCATTTTCTTTTTCCCCTGTAATTGGTTTCTAGTTTCATATCACTGTGGTTGAAAAAGATACCTGATATTATTTCAATCTTCTTATATTAACTGAGACTTGTTTTGTGACCTAACATGTGATCTATTCTGGAGAATATTGCATATACACTTGAAAAGAATGTGTATTCTGCTGCTTTCAGATGGAATGTTCTCTCTCTCTCTTTCCCTCTTTTATATATATATGTATATGTATATATATATATACACACACACATATACATACATATATATGCATGTATATATATTATTATATATATATTAAGTCCATCTGGTCTAATGTTTTGTTTAAGGCCAGTGTTCCATTAATTTTCTGTCTGGATGATCTATCCACTGATGTAAGTAGAGTGTTAAAAATCCGTACTATTATTGTGTTATTGTCAATTTCTCCCTTTATGTCTGTAAGTATCTGCTTTATGTATTTAACTGCTCCTATGTTGGGTGTGTGTATATATCTAAAAGTGTTATATCCTCTGGTTGGATTGATCCTTTTAGCATTATGTAATGCTTTTGTCTCTCATTACAGTCTTTGTTTTAAAATCTATTTTGTGTGACATATTCCATTTGCATGGTGTATCTTTTATCCATCCCCTCACTTTCAGCCTGTGTGTGTCTTTAGATCTAAAGTGAGTCTGTTGTAGGCAGCATATATATGGGTCTTAGTGGGTTTTTTTGTTTGTTTTACCCATTCAGCCACTCTATGTCTTTTGATTGGAGCATTTAGTGCATTTACATTTAAAGTAGTTATGGATAGGTATGTAGTTATTGCTATTTTGTTCATTGTTTTCTGTTTTTGGAGTTTTTATTCCTTTCTTCTCTTCTTTCCTTGTGCTTTGACGACTATTTTTAGTGTTATGTTTGTAACACTAAATTTGTATGTGTTACAGGTTTTTGATTTGGGGTTACCATGATGTTCATATATAACAACCTATGTATACAGCAGTCTATTTTAAGTTGCTGGTTGCTTAATTTTGAGCACATTCTAAAAGCACTATATTTTTACTCCCCTGCCCCACATTTTATGTTTTTATGTTTTTCATGTCATATTTTACATCTTTTTATTTTGTGTAAAACTTAACCATTTGCTTTAGATATAGATGATTTTGCTGTCTTTTAACCTTCATACTAGCCTTATAGGTGGTTGATCTGCTACCTTTACTATATGTTTGCCTTTACTAGTGAGATTTTTTTCTTTCATAATTTTCTTGTTTCTAGTTATGACTTTTTCTTTTTCATTTAAAGAAATCCTTCTAACATTTCTTGCAAGACCAGTTTATTGGTGATGAACTAAAGGAGTTAAAAGTTAAAGTTCAGCTTTTGCTTGTCTGGGAAGCTTTATTATCTCCCTTTCAATTCTGAATGATACCCTTGCTGGGTAGAGTATTCTTGGTTGCAAGTATTTTTCCTTCAGCACTTTGAATACATCATGCCAGTCCCTTCTGGCCTGTCAAGTTTGGGCTGTAAAACCAGATGACAGTCTTATATGGGTTCCCTTGTACGTATCTAGTTGTTTTTCTCTTGCTGCTTTTAAGAGTCTCTCTTTGTCATTAACTTTTGACATTTTAATTACAATGTGTCTGACAGTGCGTCTCTTTGAGCTCACCTAATTTTGGGAACTCTGTGCTTCCTGGACTTGGATGTCTATTTCCTTAGCCAGGTTAGGAACGTTTCAACCATTACCTCTTCATACAGGTTTTCTGTCCCTTCCTCTCTCTCTTCTCTTTCTGGGACTCCTATAGAGCAAATGCTAGTATGCTTGATGTTGTCCCAGGGTTCCCTTAAACTATCCTCAGTTTTTTAAATTCTCTTTTCTTTCTGCTGTTCCTATTAGGTGACTTCTATTACCCTGTCTTCCAGATTGCTGATCCATTCGTGTGCATCCTCTAATCTGCTCTTGATTCCTGCCAGTGTGTTTTTCATTTCAGTTATTATAGTCTTCAGGTCCAATTGGTTCTTTTTTATATTTTTTATCTCTTTGTTGCAGTTCTCACTGAGTTCATCCATTCTTCTCCTGAGTTCAGAGTGCATCTTTATGATGATTACCGTAAGCTCTATCTGGTAAATTTTGTATCTCTGTTGCGTTTTGTTTTTTTTGTGGGGTTTTGCCCTGTTGTTTCATTTAGTCTCCTCATTTTACCTGTCTGTGCTGTTTCTATGTATTAGGTATATCAGCCATGTCTCCTGGTCTTGAAAGAGTGGCTTTGTGTAGGTGTCCTGTGGGGCCCAGTGGCGCAATCATCCTGGTCACTAAAGCTAGGTGCTCCAGGGGTATATCCCACGTGGGCTGCAATCTTCCTGCTACAGTTGGGCCACGACTGCTATGGGCATACCGATTGGTGGGGCTGGCCCCCAGCCTGGCTGTCTGTGAAGCCTGGCTGCGGACTGCTGTGGGTGTACTGGTGTGCAAGGCTGGCCCTGCAAAGTGGGAGCTGCTTTGGAGGGGTGCCAGTGCTAGCTGAGGTGATCTGCCAAGTGAGGCAGGGTGGGAACTGCTTTGGAGGGGCTGGCTGGGGTGGGGCAGGCAGCATTCAAGGGAATGCTGGGGTGGAGCATACTGTGTTAGCTAGGTTGATGGATAGTGACAGAAATGGCATCCATCAGTGCTAGCCCAGATAGGTGGAAGAAGAATTAAAAAAAAAAAAAAAAAAAAGGCACTAGCACTTCTGTCCCTGGAGGAAATTCAACCAGATCCCTGCCCCCCCAGCAGAGCCCTAAAATTATCAATGAATCTCCCTCTTGTATGAGTACTTTTCAATGAGCCAGGCACTTTTCAATCTATTGCCTCTGTGCTGGGATTCAGAGTGAGTGAATCATACATGAGCCCTGTAAGAGCAGAGGCTCGGTTTCCTACAGCCCTCCAGCTCTCCTGGACATTAGCCCCATTGATTTTCAAAGCCATGTTATGGGGGTTCGTCTTCCCAACTTCAGGTTCCCCAGGCTGGGGAGCCCTACGTGGGGCTCGGACCAGTTGCTCCTCATGGGGGACCTGCACGGTTGTGATATCCCTTCAGCTTATGGGTCATCACACCCATAAGTCAGGCGGGTGGATTCTGACTAGACCACATCTCTGTCCCTCCTACCCATCTCAATGTGGCCTTTTCTTTATATCCTTAGTTGCAGGAAATCTGCTCTGCTAGTCTTCAGGTCGTTCTCAGAGATAGTTGTTCTATATGTAGTTGTAGTATTGGTGTGTCCACGGGAGGAGGTGAGCTCAGGATCTTCCTACTTGCCATCCTGATTCAGGACCCAAAGCAAGTATTTTTAAGCTGAGAAAATATGAAGTAGTTGCCTTGATTTCTCATGAGTAAAAGCTATACTAAAAATGAAGAATAGATGGTGAGACAGAGTCCACTCTGGATTTACCCTAGCAATGGATGTGCTTCTGAGATGACTATAAGACATAGGTAGGTAGGCTTTTTTTGAATAAATTGGTCAGCCAAATTTTTGGAAAACTTAACTTCTCCCAGAGTACATGTGATCTGGGTAAAGGTTTTCAGGCCCACTAAAGTATGTGCATATGTGTGCGGCTCAAATACTGAGAGAAGTACAATGGTCAGCCCCAAGGAGTTACTGAAAGTTGACTTCCATACCCTCCACATCCATTTGCCCTAAACAAAACTGGTGAACGAGGTATTGTGGCTACATACTATTTTTACCAGTTTTTAACTAGCACATGGTTAAAAAAGGAAAAGTCAATATGAAGGTATACTTTCAACTGATATATACATAAAAGAAAACATAAAACGGAAATTACTAAAACGGAGAAAAAATACAACTTCTTGGTATCACTCAAGCTTACAGCTAGGACTCCTGATTATGAAAAGTCAACCAGGAGATTCAAAAGCTGTATACTGGTGCGTACTTAGGAAAATTCCTTTGGCAGCAAGCTGCTGGAAACTGAAATCCTTCCACAGCCTCATGAATTGCTTTTGCAACTCTCTCAAAGGGGGAAGACCACCCTAATTTCAGAAAGGTAAATTCTTTCAAGTCTAATGACCTAGTCAGTGTTTCTGAAACTGCAGTTATCTAGGGGCCTGTTAAAAAATAATTATTTCTAGAGGCCAGCCAATCTACAATATGCATTTTTAACAAGCTCACTAGGTGACTCTTCTGCCTGTTAAGACCTGGAATTGAGAATGGGAAGCAGTGACTAAATCACTGCTTAGTAGCGCCTCCTAGTGTCAGCTTTTCAGAAAATACTCGGTTTTCCCAAACTGTGCACAAGAAGCAATTATTTGATATTAGAACAACAGTCATCACCCAGATCTTCAGTACCAGTGGTCAGAAAAAAGGCTTGCCCTGATGGGGAAAATCCCTCCCCTCTCCTTGCCTGTTAATTTGGTTAGGGATTATCTATGATGCCTGAGGTTCATGTTTTGCCAGCACATCACTTTCTGCTCTCTCTTTGTAAGAAAACTTGCTCCTTCCGTCATATGAATTGCAAGAAAGTGAGAGCTCACACCTAAACACACTTCTACAGAAAATAAGAGATGAGGGCTCTTCCTATTTTCTTAGAAAAATGATTAAGTGCAGCATGATATTTAAAATGTATTTGAATAAACTTCGATATTTAGAGAAAGGTTTTCTACTTTTGTCCACTTTTTAATTTCAGTGCAGTTGTAATCTATTCTATTTGGACAGAAGAAAAAAACTACAGAAAATGGTAGGCCCAGTTACATGTCTGACAGACCTGCACTTGTGTTTTTTTTTTTTTTTTTTTTTTTTTTATGCGTTACGCGGGCCTCTCACTGTTGTGGCCTCTCCCATTGCGGAGGACAGGCTCCGGACGCGCAGGCTCAGCGGCCATGGCTCACGGGCCCAGCCGCTCCGCGGCATGTGGGATCTTCCCAGACCGGGGCACGAACCCGTGTCCCCTGCATCGGCAGGCGGACTCTCAACCACTGCGCCACCAGGGAAGCCCTGCACTTGTGTTTTATACTATTAACTATACTTGAATACGTTATCAACGTAAGACAGTTTCAGTAAAACTGACAAGACTTCAAAATGTGTGTTCACGCCTGAAGCACTTCGTTGTTGTTGCTTTTACATTACAGGATGAACAGTCCCCTTCAGGCCCCAGAGGCCTGACAGTTGCTGGGGAGACGAACGGACCTGTCTGCTCTTGTTTCACTTTTCTCCAGCCTGGCTCTGCTATTCACCTTACTCTGTGTTCTGTAGCTGCCATAAAAGATTCCAGTTCATTCCCACTGCATCTGCCTGGCTTATGAAAGTCTGTCTTTGACAGAGTCTGAAATGCACAGGTACGTGGCCTAACCTAGAGGAAGTATGCAGGGACAAGCACAGATACTTGGGCCAAAGCCAAGTGGGCAACAAGCCCACAGCTGTCTATTATCACCCACTGCCACTCTCAGTTTGGGCGGAGTGGACAAAACATGCGTGTCTGCATGCGTCTGAGTGAAGGGGCCTGGCATCCGAGCAAGCAGCCAGGGTCCATGGGATAAGAAGTCAGCTGACAGGGGGTCAGAGTACAATGTTTAAGGCCTACGGACTTGAACATGGATCTTAGAAATTTTATCGGGGAAAACAGTTTTTTTCCAAGTTAGGGTGACCTCCAACAAAGCTGAACAGGGAACTTGCTCCAAACTAGGGTCTAGGAAAACGTTGCTGGGCTATCTGTCACTACCTGACTCCTGGAAAGCTAGTAAAATTCCTGTCTAAGGTGGTAGAACTCACAGGGCCGAGTCAAGACTGAGACCAGGTGTGCAGCAAGCCTGCACTCTGCCCACTCTCCTACACCGTTTACCATTCGTTACTTCTGTTCTTTAAGACTTTCGTTCTTCTTAGTTTAAATTACATTTTTCTATCTAGACTGGTCACTTCCACGAAGTGAGACCTTGGGCACAGGGACATTACCTAGGAAGAGTCTGTTATTTGGTACGAACCTTGAGGTTGCATGACTGCTTTGACACGGCAAATGTGTGAACGAACCAGCCAATTTAAGGGTGACCCTGTGGCTAAACTACCTTGATGCATTTGGATGTCACCACAGGGTTCTACACAATGTCAACGATAATTATTTTGTGGTTCTTTTACTGCAAGTGCTGTTATGAGTAAACTGGGTTTCTCTTAGTCACAGTTAACTAAAACAATAGAATGGAGTTTATCTACAGGAGCTGGTTGAGAATAAAGGACAAATGCCTAAGGTTACACCACTCTCTCGCCTCGCCTCCCCACGGCCTCCAGTCACAGCACTTACTGAGGCACTCGCTTAGCAGGGACAATAAATCCACCCAACTCTCCTTTCTGCACAGCAGACCCTAAGTTTAGGTAGTCGCCACCTTGCTGGATCCTTGTCATAGGTCTTTTCAGCTCTACATTTTATTATCATGAGCTCAGCAAGACAGAGACAAATACGTTTCGTGTGTATACTGCTACTAAAAACAGAATGCTAGAACATATAAAAACTTCGGTGAATTCTTCCTAATATCACAGATTAATCCTGCCTCATCCTGCAGAGAGAGCAGGTGGGGATGAAGAAAAAAACGGGATGGATTTCCACTGAAGACTTACAAAACTGCACCTCAAACTCAATTTCTCATATACTAAAGTAGGAGAAAATAAACACGATCCAGGTTATTTGCCTGTACTTACTTCCTACCATTTCAAAGATAATGACACTCTTTACATTTGCTTTACGTCTTAATGAGTCTCCAAAATGCGTTCACACACACACTGTTTCATCCATACTGTCCAGGTGAGGAAGCAGAAGCACAGAGCAGGTAAGTGGCCAGATAGCAGTGTGGTCCCTCAACCAGAAGTGAAGAATGGAATCCTTTCACCCCGCCTGTGGTTGCACTCAACCTCTATGGACCTCAAGTCAAGGGAGGACCTAGACGGTCCCTTACAGTTCTAAAACCCTACAACTTGCTCAAAGTCGCACTGAGGGTCAAGTGACAGAACTGGGACTTGCACCTAAGACTTCCAGCTTTTAAAACAATCAATACTCACGGAACTGTGCCAAGCCCCCTTCTAATAAATAGAACAACTGTTATCATTCCAACCCAATCCTGGATGCTTTGAGCTTGTGATCAGTGTCTCAAGAATCCTAACTACCAGCCAAACAAAAGCATTTCTATCATTGACCATGGATTTCATCATTGCCCCGTGAGAGACGCTGCTGGTCACAGACTGAAAGTGGTAAAGAAAACATCGTATCATGCAAGGGAGCCACTGAAATGTAGCCAACTTATGGCACTGTCCCTCCAGCGTGAAAGGGAAGTAAAGGACATACAAGTCATAAATCCCATCACATACAGTCCAAGGAACTCCCTCCCCAGGAGCACACGGAACAACTTTTCAGGAATAAGCTCAGGGAGTGGACAATGCCTGGGTCACCTGGACTGGTGAAACAAACCTCTGAGACTTCACGCAGTGTGTTCCTCACGCACCAAAGACAATTCCCTCAGAACTTCTTGCTCCACGTACAAGGGTAAACTTCACTATGAAAACAACTTTCACTCGTGGAACACCAATCTAATTTGGATATTCCAGGCTTGGAAGAGCTTTGCATTCCATTCCTAAGTCCGATGATAAAACCACCATTTTTTGAACTTGCTCCCATTCTGGGACTGCAGTCCCTTTGCCAGAACCCAAATGATGACAAAAACCTATGAGTTACCCTACATTCCTAAATCTTCCTTCCTGCTTGCTACTCCCAGATCTAGATTTCCCAAGCAGGCACGAGTAGACAGAGGACAGTGGGCCCAGGAGGAACCAAGGACTCTACTGTTTCCACGCCTCAACTCTGTCCCACACAATCAAGAAGATGAACCATAAGTAAGGAACATAGCAGACCTCTAGGTATGGGGGGGAGGAAGTGCTCACAGAACAGGGGAATTACATTCTGCAAAAGAATCAAAATATCTATTCTCTTGTGGCAGGCATCTTTCATCCACCTTTATTCCCTCTCACCTCCAGCTTCCATCCTTGATTTCTATTAATATTAACACAGATGACAAGAAAACTTATTGAAAGGATTTAAGGGAGGAGCAAACTAGGTCACATTATGACAAAAACTGGGAACTAACAACTTTGCACTTGAAGAATGACCATGACATTGTGAACGCACCACATGAAATAACTGAACCATTCTTTGAGCAGAGCTAAATAAATGTTAAAGAATATTATAATCAGTAGGTTCCCCAACAAATTTTGTATTATGAAAACTTTCAGATCTCTACAAAAATTGGTGAACTCTCAATATTCTTATCAACAGTTAATGAGGTTCTGCCACATCATTACATCATTCCTTTGTTCTTTGCTAATGTAATTTTAAAGCAGTAACCAGAAACTTAACAATGCTTATATGTACTTTTCAATTAAGAAGCAGGAAAATTAACCTGCAATTAAAACAATACATTTGGATTCCCATGAGTATTAAAAAAGTTCAATCTGTCTAACTCACAGTTACCTAGTTTCTTAGTGAGCAACTATTAAAGATACCGGGCCAGGGCCTGCGAATGGACACAAGTCACGGCCGCCGTCTAAGGTAGAAGAGTCAGACAGACGCTATTAGAAGGGTGATGAAGAGGTAGCACACTGAGGCAGCACACATGGAGAGCAAATTCAGATGGATGCAGAGGTGCGTGAAGCAAGAGGCTGTGGAGAGGAGCCCCTTCATGAGGGTGTAACTATGACGCAGGCCCCCCGAGGGCAGGGACTCCTGTCTGCTTCGTCACTGCTGCATCCCTAGAGCCAAGAACAGTGCCTGGCACAGAGGCATTTAGTAAAAATCTGCTGAAGCCGTCAATGAGCCAGGACTTTAATTCCAGTGGCTGCTCAGCAGAACAACTATGTGTGCCTCCTCTTCCTTCCTCAGTGGTGGGAAGCAGGACTTGAACTGCACTGGAAGGACTCGGACAGGCAGAGTGGACCAGGCGAGGGCAATGGAAGAAGAGGCAGTGACGTGGGGAAACAAAGATGTAGGACAAAGGCTGCCTGGGGCTGGCTGGGACCGTCCTGGGGGAGATCTGCAGCGTGGGGCAACAGGCGTTAGCACTGGGAAGACAGAGCAGGGCAACGTGGTGGAGGGTCTGGGGTGCGGGTGTTTAAGGGCGTGTGTGTGTGTGATGTTGGCTATGACTGAGCAGGACAGTAACACTACAAGAGAGAGATTCTGAGGAAACTGATGATAATAGGACACGCTGAAAAAAGGAAAAATTGAGGTCAGGGAGACCAGTTCCGAGAGAAATTCAGGGGTAATAACGATCAGGACATCGGTAAACATGGAAAAGCAGGATGAATGCGGTAGGTATGTTAAACATACAAAATCAACAGGAGCTGGTGATGGTCTGAAGGGATATGAAGGTAAAAGGAAAGAAAGAGGGGCTTCCCTGGTGGCGCAGTGGTTGAGAGTCCGCCTGCCGAGGCAGGGGACATGGGTTCGTGTCCCGGTCCGGGAAGATCCCACATGCCGCGGAGCGGTTAGGCTCGTGAGCTATGGCCGCTGAGCCTGCGCGTCCGGAGCCTGTGCTCTGCAGCGGGTGAGGCCACAACAGTGAGAGGCCCGCGTACCGCAAAAAAAAAAAAAAAAAAAAAAGGAAAGAAAGAAATCAAATATCATACTCAAGTCCACTATTCAACTGTGCAGGGTAAATAAGATGCACAATGATGAAAAAGGTGCTTCGCGCTCTTACGTTTTTCCCTGCGACTTCGGGTATGTGTTTCATTCACTCATCGTCATTCTCACCTGGAGTGACCCCGCTGATGCCTCAATCTAAAACTCAGGACCAGAGAAGTTAAAGGCTTGGCTCAGAGTCACAAGTGTCACTGCCAAGAGAGATCTAAGACTAAAGAGGAGATACTCCTGTCACTCAGTTCGTGACTCTTTCCACTTCAACATCATACTAGTTTCCACTCATCTTTCCCAATAGAGCAACTGTAATTCTAAGAAAGGCACACCTGCAGCAGGTGAGGCCCATCTCTTCTGGTAGAACACCTTGCACTCTTTCTGTGGGAGAGGAAAATGGGAGCCAGCAGCAGACACGTGACCCATGGCTTCCTGCTGCCTACAGGAATCAGCCCAAATGGCTTCCACACCGGGCTCGCAGCAACAACAGTGCACTTCTGCATGCTCAGAGTACCTTCTGCAATCCACTCGCACATTTCTATGGGCTGAATTAGGAACTGCATGCTTCCATGACACACTGTAGACAACTGAGGCGTGCAGCGAATGACTTGCACTTAAATTCACAGGAAGAACGAATATTAGAGCTGAAGGAAAGGAGGGTAACGACAAATACACAACCTCCTTCACTTCAAAGCGGGGGCTTCTGCAGTCTCATCAGGCTCACGTTCTAATGGCTTGAGTAGGAGACACTCATGAGGATGAGGATGAGGATGAGGGAGTGGAGAAAGAAGAGGAGGGAGTGGAGAAAGAAGAGGAGGGAGGGGAGGCCCACAGGAGAGCCCTGGGGCAATCTAAATTTTAGATTATTTCCAGACGCCTCACATAAGGAAGTAAATCTGAATAGCAAATAGGGTAAGCTTTTGTTTTTTGTTTTAAAATTGGAATAAAACTAGGGTCAGGATTTGAAAACAACACCCCTGCCCAAGTCTTTTGAGACAGAACAGTTTACAATTTGGAACTGATGGATGAGAAAAAAGGGTTGTTAAATTTTGAACAAATTTTCCTTTTGTTGTGAAAGGCTTGGATCTTAGTGTTTCTAACCTTCTTTCCTTTAGTAACTATTAGCTGAATATCCCTATCCTCTTATGGAATGGGGAATAGAGATTTTTACCTCTAAAATAAAAATGTGTGAGGAGACAAAAGGTTTAATCTTTGGTAAGACTCAACTCGAGAGGCTCTGCTACACAGAAGCTCCGCTAGGTTGCAGTTGGACGGCAGGGTGAGACGGCCGCCCAAGAAGAGGGAGGCCAGAGCACATATGCAATGACCTCCACCCATGTTCCCCAAGCAAGAGTGCCTTCTAGAGAAACTGAATCCACTGAAGAAAAGACCTGCAAAAATTCTGACATCTGGGGGTTCCCCAAGGAAAAAGCCAAGTTGCCGTGACCACTCCACACAGCACAACTCACCAGCTGAGCGGTGCTGCCTGAGCAGCTCTCAACATTTGCTCACTGACTCTGAAATCAGCGCAGACAGCAAAAGAACGTCAGGCTGTGGGGAAATGCTCCAGCAGGAAAGAAACAAACCAAAACCAAAAGAGAAAAGGAGCTCGGGGAAAAAGAAAAACCACCTGTAAATCTCATAACATAATGCATTCAGAGACAAGGGAATAAATTATATTCATGAAACAAGAACAAGATGCTATTTAAAAATAAAGGGACAGTCAGGTGATGAAAAATAGCTCTGGGAAATTAAAAATATGAGCATAAAACTTAAAATTTTAATAGAAATGTTGGAAGATAACATTAAGAAAATCTCCCCAAAAGTAGAAAAATATAGAAAAACAGGAGACAAAAGATAAGAAAAATCTGAGGAATAACCCAAGATGTCCACCACATAACTAATGATTCCAGAAAAAACAAAGGGGAAAAAGTAATCAAAGAATCAATAAAAGGTAATTTTCTAGAACTGACAGAACATGAAACGTCACATTGGGAGGCCTATCAAGTGTGTCTGGTGACTAAAAATATCCAACAACTCACATTTCCACAAGATTTTATAAATCCCAGGATAAGAAGATCCTGTTTTCTCTGGATATATGAGATCCATATATCATATATATGGAAACAGATATATGTCATGGATAGAAATAAGAACAGCGAGAAAACAGATATATGTCATGGATAGAAATAAGATATATGTCATGGATAGAAATAAGAGAAAGCAGAAAACAGATAGATGTCATGGATAGAAATAAGAACAGCACCAACGGATATCAGAAGACACTAGAGCAATGCCTTCAAAATTCTGAAAGAAAATGATTTTCAGTCCAGAATTGTATACCCACACAATCTGCCATGGCATTTTGACAGAGATTTTCAGAACTGCATGCCTTCCCAGAAAGCTGCTGGAAGATGAGTGAGGAGACAGACGCAGGATGCAGGACAGAGGAGGTAGCAGGAGCAAAGTGGAGGGGAATGTCTAGGATGACAGCGCAGAGCAAACCCAACAAGCAGTCCAGAGTGAGCGGGCAGAAAGGGTCCGGGGAGGGCGGTCTCCTGGGGAAAAGACTGAGCTGACAGGTTATCAGACACGTGTGACACTGCAGAAAGTTTTATATGACATGGCTAGTAGAGGGCACGGGGAAAATTACATGGTTACGCCTTTCATTCCCCACCAGAAAACAACACAAAATTGTAAAAGGAAATATAGTTATGGTACACTACTTGGTTTAGCAGTGAACAGTATTTACATAGTCATAAAAATATAAACACCAAACACTAAAATAACTAGTAAGTATAATACATCAGTATTTTGAATGGTAAAAGGCCTAAATCCTAACCTACCAAAATAAAAGTCCAGGTAATGTTAGACTAACACATCAAGAAAGTCAATGCAAGATATGTGCTTTAAATATGAAGATAAATACCATGAGATAATTGCCCTATAAATACCACACAAGATACCATGTAAGAAATGAAGGTGCTGTAGGAAGCAGGCTTAGGAGGTAAGGAGGCAAGGGGTACAAAAGATGAATGCTGATTTTCGTGATGTTTAGGGCAGCTTAATTTTTTAAATCTACGTACATATATTACTTTGATTAAAAAAAAACAATGAATATTTAATGAGTAATCACGCTGCGCTGGAACTGTTCCAAATGCTTTATAGATGATATCACTTAATTTTCACAATTCTATTAGGTGAAACTATTATTATCTCCGTTTTAAAGATGAGGAAATTAAAGCACAGAGAGGTTACGTAATCTGCCCAGTGTCTCACTGCTAGCAACTGATGGAACCAGGATTCAAATTTAGACAGTGTGGACTAAAATCTGAAGATCTTAACTTTGAAGTAAGCCAGGAATATTTATAATCCATAATTTTGGAAAAAGCTATCTGATTTTCTTTCACCTACTGATAAACCTAGACAATCAAAACCAATCAGACTAACAGACGTGAGTAAGGAGAAGGCACTTATTTTCTCATACCTAAAATCCTATATTTTTCTATCAACAACAACAAAAAACGCAGCCTAAACAGCAAGAGCAGCAGAAAAGGGAAAGTTGGAAAAAATTGCAGTCACACAAACTATAGTTAAAAAATGACTAAGTTTCCTTGATATATGAATTTGTTGGAAAACCATTTATCAACAGCCTGTTTCTCTCCAGCAGAGTCCCTCAAGCCAAGAGCCATGTCATTCCCCTTTGACTGATTAATTAGCCAATCAGGGGACATTTTTCATTGTGAGGCATGATGGTTTATTCCAGCTAATGTTTGGTCTCTAATGGCGACACATTAAAGCCAACTCGGCTATTTTACCCTGTGGAGTGACCAAAAGGAAAGGATAGAAGATAAATCAAAAGAGCTCCCTTCAGTTTCCCTTCAGTCCTTAACAAAACCCCCAAGGAGCAAATGGCTGGAGGAAAGATCCTCTACCAATAAAGAGAAAAAAACAAAGAAAAGAAAGGTGGAAACCCGTTCAAGCCAAGGGGGATCCTTTCCTGTTTCTGAAGAGCAATAATTTATTCTCTGTTGATTAACAGACCACTGATAGAACAGGCACCAAAAAGTCAATATCTAGCTCTTCTTGCTTTTATCAAAAGCTGTGCTCAATAGAAAACTTAGCTCTGCAATGCTTCTTCCTCACTTGGAACGATTTCACCTGCACTCTGAATTAGACGAGGCTAGCGAGGAACCTGATCGAAGGCGCTATTTATACACCGACCTCACTGCAGTCAGGCAGCTGCCCACCGTGCTCCAAGTTCTCTAAGCTTCTTACCCTTCTCCACGCCCCTGACACGCACCAAAGCACGGAGAAGTAGACGTTCAAATATCAGCGGAATATGAGTTCCTACAGAGGACAGATGTGAGTATTCACATATCCAGGAGACAGGAAGCACATCTTAACCATCCTTAGTACACCGCTGAGCACACTCAACAAGACGGGTCTAAGCGGCCAGTCTCTGCTGTGCAATTCCGCTTGATTACAAACTAGCAGTCTGTGTCAGATGAGATCGCAAACACGTCTCATTTGTCCTGAAGAGGATTTACCACCTCCGCCATCACTGTTACTATTTTGTGAATCTCGGATTCCTGCTATGGAGAAAAATAAAGCAAAGGAGATGGTACAGGAGTGTCAGGGTTTTTTGTTGTTATTGTCTGTGTTTCCAGCTATAAACAGGGTAAATCAAGGAAGGCCAAGTGAGATGACATTTGCACAAAAACGTGAAGTAGGTAGGGGGCAAACATTCCATGCAGAGGAGCCGCCAAGTACTGAAACTTAAGGCAGGAACACTCCTGAACTACTGGAGGAACAGCAAGGAAGCCAGAGTGACAAGAGCAGAGCAGGCAGGGAGAACCAGAGGTGAGCATGGCAGCGACTGTGAGAGCGCGTGTGAGAGCCGCCAGGTGTGGGTGTGGTCACGCGGGACTTCAGGCCACTGTAAGGACTGGACTTTTACTCTGAGTGTGACAGGGAAACGTGGGAGGGTTCTGAACAAAGTAGTGACATGATCTCAATCCCATTTTCAAAAGATCACTCAAGCTGCTCTGGGAAAAATACTCTGTAGAAAAGATTCTATGTATTAGATTCTCACAGGTAACTTTTTACATCATGGTCAAGGTGTTTATATGGCCATCTCCTCTAGCAGAGGACCATGAATTCTGCGAAGGAGCTGAGTCCTATTGTCCTGTAGCTTCAGCAATTAGAGTAATGACTGGGACACACTAGGTACTCAATAAATAATTACAGAATGGTTAAATGTTTATAATTTTGAAGTTTTTCCTGCTTTTCCATTAATAAGTACCAAGAAACTATACTTTCTGTGGAAGAGAAGAAAACAGAACTATACATAACCTGTAAGAGAATACCTTTTGTGTCTCAGTAAGTAAAGATCATACTAGGTACAAAGAATCACGTTGGTTCAAAACTTAAAATCCTTGGTAAACTATTTACTATTTTGTCTTAGTTTTCATATCTCCAAGGATGTTTACGTTGCTTAGATGGATTTCAGTGAAAAGAAAGGATAGGATAATGGCGTCCTGATACCTCTTAAATAGACTGCCTTAAATAGACTGTCTTAAATAGACTGTCCCTCAATTCTCTGGTAAATGTCTGCAAAAGTGAAATTTTCTAGGACCTCTCTATATAATCTGTACTGTCCACACCCCCTTTAAATGGGAACATTTTTTCTATCTCACTTAATCTCTGAAATTCACATTAAAAATGTTTTCCCTTTCTACTGCTAATGGAAAGAGACTGATTTGCAGGATGATGACAGAAACAGTCCTGCTGGGTACAGGGGCATAAACTAGATGATCCTAAGGGTCTTTCCGTCCTTGGGATCCATTATCCTTATATAAACAAACAGACTCTAAAGGTACTAAAACACTATAAATCTTTTGGGACTAGCAACGGCATGAAATCCATTTTGTTAACTTCACTCCCATCCATCTCCATGGATACTCAATAAACGATGACAATAAAAAGCTTCCATTTCAGTTTTCTTTCATTTTTTAAAAGCAATGAGTTCTTTACACTCTAAACAAATGCCTATACCTCTCCCCCAAATTGTACAGGACATCATATTAGAAGGAAGATTACCACCTTAGTCATTACCTATCTTAAATGTTAATTGAAACAGAACTGATGTGCTAAGAAGTCCTCTCTAATGGCTGTAATGGCAAAATGACAACAAAAGCCTCTCTGCTAGAGAAATTTAAGGGAGGACTCATTGGCAATGAGTGGGTTTAGTCGGTACATTTATAGTAAATGTCAGTCAGCACGTGACTGTGTACACTGGATTAAAATGTTCACATTTCTAAGCTTTCAGTGGAAGTTATTACCATCATAACTTTGTGTGTGTTAATTCCAGGGATGACAGTGCTCTTAGCAGCAGCAACTCAGATGCACTGGGCACTGACTATATGCTAGGGACTTTGCTAAGAGCTTTACATGGCTTGTTATTTCATCTTTGCTAGATATGTTATCATCCCCATTTTATGAAGGAAGGAGCTGAGACTCAGAGAGGTTAAATAACTTACCCCAAATCACACAGTCTTCAAACTACTCATGGGCTCAAATATATGTTTATGAAACTCTGAAGTGTCTATTCTCAATACTATATGCCACTTAATGAGCCTAATTTAGAAGAAACCAAAGAAAGAGAACATTTCATTAGATGACATCATTTCCTCCGTCTCTTAGTTAAGATAATTCTACCAGGCTTACCATCAATGGATAATCACAGAACCGCAGAATGACGGGTCCTAGAAGAGCCATTTCAGTTATCTAGATAACCCCCACCCGCCCCCCACCCCCGCCAAAGGAACAGCTTAGAACAAGAACAACCATTTCATTAGCACACTATTTCTTTGGGCCAGCATTTCGAGGAAAAGCCTGGCTGGCTGGGTCTGCCCGGGGTCTCTAACGTGGCTACTGTCAAAAAGGGATTAGAGCTGGCATAGCAGGGGGCTGGCCAGGCACTTCTTGCTCTTTGTGTAGACTTGGGTACCTGCATCATTCTCCATGTCACGGTCTCTCCATGCAGGCTACTTTGGGCTCTGGGCTTTCTGACAATCTGGGGGCTCATGGCAGCTGGGCTGCTTACATGAAGGCTGAAGGCTTCGAGAGCAAGAATTTTAGCTGACAAAGCCTCAAAGGTCACACAAATCCCCACCACTACACGCAAGTCACAAGCCTGCCCACATGGAAGCAGAGGGGACCGGGCTCCATCTCCTGACGAGAAACCAGCAGGGGTCAATCTAGAAGAGTATGTGGAATGCGAGGCATCACTGAGGCTGCCTTTGGAAAACAGAATCTACTACAAGAACATGTAATTCAACACTCTCATTTTATAAATAAGAACATGAAGTTGACAGATAAAATAGGGATATCCACAACAACTGTCTTGACAGGATACCTTCACCTTGACACTCGCCATTTCTAGTAACTCTTTTAAGTCTTGAATCTCCAGGACAACTTGCTATTTTACCTCACTATTAGTTAATTTCGTATTTGAACACATCAAACACTTTTCACATTCATCTCCTGGATAAAGACCATAAGTAGATAAAGTCAAAACTGCCCAAGTACATGAGAATAAGGGAGAGGAATCAGGTAATGCTCTTTCCTTTGTAGTCTAGGAAAATGTAAAACTTCAAGTCAAGTACCTTTTCAAATGTGAGTATTTCATGTGTTCTCCTTCCTCCAGAATCAGAGAACCTTAGACTTGGAAGAGCTCACATGCACGTAGTTCAGACTCTCACCTATTACAAGAATCCCTCCAGGAAATTAACCACGAGGTACATCCTATCCAGCTGGCCAGCTCTGCCGGCCCATGCTGCCTCCCTTCTCTGAGTAGAAATCTTTCTGTGAATTTCATCCATCAGTACTAGTTCCTCCTCTGAAGTTTACCAAACAAATCTGACCCCTGAAACCATTCGAAAGTTCGAAGTCAGGATCTCTCTGTAGTCCAGGCAGAATTTCCTAACTGCTCATCTAATTGTTCCTGTGTATAACATGCTTTCCAGATACCTCTGTCCGTAATGCCATGCTCTGAACACATTCTTATAAAATATGGGACCCAGGCCTGAACAGAACAAATACAGTCACCAGTGCAGAAAACACCTCAAACACCTGCTGCTTTCAGCTGCTTCTAAAGCAGCAGCCCAAGCCTGCATTCAGGACAGTTGCCACACTGCATATTTTGGCTTAGGTTAAACTTGTGGTCAGGTTACATGTCCCAGGCTCTAAGGTAATTCTCATTCAACTGCTACCAGATTAGTTCTTTCCAAGGATGAAATGAGACTTTACATATCTTCACAAAATTTCATCTATTTAGTTTTGGCCAAATGTCCCAGCTTAGAGAGATTATTTTGAATCTTGATTCTGTTATCAATGGTCAAAACACTTGGGACTTCCCAGTGGTTAAGACTCCGTGCTCCCACTGCAGGGGGCATGGGTTCGATCCCTGGTCCGGGAACTAAGATCCTGCATGTCATGTGGCGCAGCCAAAAAATACACATGCTGACAAGAATTACTGACGTCATCATTGCTGGCAAAAAACAAACTATATAAATGTATTATTTATATAGTGTTATTTATTAGTATTAATAAATACATTATATTATTATAACAGTTACATTATTAAAACTAATGTTATTTATTAGTATTATTTATATAGTATTATATATAAATGTATTATTTAGCTTGTTTGTGGGCTTAGTTTAAATTTACCTCTGACTAAAAGGTTCTTCGTCATAAGATCACCTTAAGCAAGCACTAGGCTGGAAGGCTGCTCACCTTTTGAATGGTGATGCAGATCTGGGTGAGGCAGGAGGCAGAGTGACAGAGGTTTGCAGGAAGTGGGCACATTCAAATATAAGAGCCCACATCTGGTAAGCCATTTACAAAACTCAACCCAGTTCACAAATACGGGTTACGAACATGAAAATTCAGAACCAGTGAGAAACAGCCTTCATTTCAAAGGTGTTTCAAGTAAAAAATTTTTAAAAAAAAGAGAGAGAGAGAGAGACTTCTTTTCCCAGTGATCTTCCCCTCTGAGTTATTTAGGGTAGTCTATAGAACTAGAAGAAAGACTGGTCTAAAATACCCCATGAATTCAACCACCCAAAAGAGAAGAATCTGCTTGGAAGTTAGTTTTCAGATTTGACAGTCAGCAAGATATGGGAAAGGGGATTGGTGATGATTAATGAGAAAGGGACACAAACCACAATGAAGTCATGCTTTGGTTCAAAAAGCAAAAGCTATCAGAGGAATGCACGGCAAGTGATCATTAGCTGGGTATCCTGAGAGAACATAAGAAATACATGGTTTCTAATTCAATCAGGTTATAAAGGTGAAGAAATTGACAATTATTTGGCCCAAAGCCTATGCCAGAAGCGTGTTGTTTAGAGAAACAAAGTAGAAATGCTGGTAACACACTCTCAGTCCTCGCTATGGTTTAGGAGTATTTTCTCTAGTGATAAGGCTGAATCAGGAAACAAGCTGGATAGAGGAAGGAAACTGGGAAGGTGGGGGAGGGAAAAAATGAGAGAAGGGAAAAAAGAAAGGAGTATCAGGAAGTTCAACGAGATAGGAACTAACAGAATTTGTTTTTCAGTATCTCCAACTTCAACTTGCAACCAAGTGAGAAAAGACACACACACACACACACACACACACACACACACACACGTGCCTCTAACTCCCAGCAGGCACTGGCCAGCACAAGTACCCGCTGCAGGTCTCATGGGGCCCTAGTAATTTCAATTCCACATATTCAATCATTTCCTTGTCTCCGTAGGAAGTGCATACATCTCCAGTTTAGGCGTACTCCAATCCAGAGTTACCATCTTCCCATGAATATAGTCAGAGTGTAGTCCCTGAAGAGACAGGAAGGCTTTAACTTCTACTGCAATGAAAAACAGTCAAGCCTGTGAAAAACTATTCCAGAGTGAAATGCAATGTTGGAAAACCAAGTTCTGGCAAACAGGATTGATTTTTAAAAACATAAAATGGCATAAGCAAACATTCATTCAATAATCCTTCCTCAAAAATCTACTATGGACACTAGTGGGTTATGCTTGGCATTGGATTGAAATTAGTTGATGGAATTTTCCTGTTCTCAGAGAAGAGGGAGTTATTTACTGATCAAAACATTTCAAAAAGAAAAAAATACTTCAAATATCAACCATAAAGCTATACAAGCCATGATTTTTAAGATGAGTAACAAGTCTATTTTTTTAAAAACAGAAGTACAATGAAATTTCAATTTACTGAATCCCTACCGTGTGCCAAGCACTGAACAGATCACACACTGGGGACCCAGGAACAAGTACAGCGTAAGTCCTCTCTCTTTAAGTAGGTCATTGTCCATCCAGTGTATGTGACAGATGAGAAAGTCCACATGTAAAAATACAGTGGATCAGGCTTCCCTGGTGGTGCAGTGGTTGGGAGTCCGCCTGCCGATGCAGGGGTCGCAGGTTCGTGCCCTGGTCCAGGAGGATCCCACATGCTGCAGAGCGGCTGGGCCTGTGAGCCACGGCTGCTGGGCCTGTGCGTCTGGAGCCTGTGCTCCGCAACGGGAGGGGCTGTGGCAGTGGGAGGCCCGCGTACCGAAAAAAAAAAAAAAAAAAAAAAATACAGTGGATCGATTTCTTCATTAAATGTATAAAGGTCAGGGACAGAATAGAAGGCGTAATTTAAACTTCATAAACGTGTCCTGGACATCTTGAGTTTAGCTTGGGTTGTTGTTTTGTTTTGATGTGAATCTCTTTTTATTTCTGCATATTATAAGCAACTCGTACTACCCTCACAAAGAAAATTTTCTTTTTTGGATTGGGAAGAGTTTGTTTTGTTTTTATGCATAGTCCTGGATTTAAAGTTTCTTTAGGGTTCAAGGACTCCTGTGAAAATCAGATGAAAGCACTGGACTTTATATATCCAAACACACATGCAGACAGACCCACACACAAATTCTTTACGCAGTTTAAAAGAGTTCACCAACCTCCCCATAATGAGTGTACCCCAAGACACTGCCCAAGGAGCTCTCCCATGCTGACACATTACAGATGGCAAATCTGTCACATTATGATACACCCTATATTTATATATCACTTTACGGTTTGATATACTTCCAGAATTACTAAAGTAAATGACTTAACCGATAACCTTGGGCTTTAGAGACATCAAATGATCTAATTCTACAAGGCGTTCTCGAAAGACCCATGAGACAGAAGACATAAAATCTAGCATGGAAAAGTGCAGGAGGCAGGTCACTGAAACTACAATCAGCCCTTAAAAACCTGGGTATTGATCATCACTGATATGAGCAGACTCAGCATCAGACCGTGAGAGATCCAATGATCCATATACATGATATTCTATTTCAGATCAGACAATTCAATTAGCAACAGTGATTGCTGGGGGGAGGAACTGTGGTGGAGGGAGCATGACTATAAATGGGGCCAGCATGAGGGAGACGTTCGTGGTGAGGGAACAGTTCTGCATCTGAATTCGACAGTGGTTACAGGATCCACAAACGTGATGACATGGCACAGAACTACACACAGATCGCACCAACATCAGTTTCCTAGTTTTCATCTTGTATGATAGTTAATAAGATGTAACCCCTCTGTACTATCTTTGCAACTTCCTGTGGATCTATAATTATTTCAAAATTAAAAGTTTTAAAAAAACAAAAAGCAAAAAAACCTCATGACGTATTAATTAAGGGCTGCTAATGTTTTGGGGATATATGTGTGTGTGTGTGTGTATGTGTATTTAGAGCATTCAGTTCATTTGAGAGACCAGAAAATACACAAGTAACATGGTACCTATGCTCCAGGAACTCAAGCTAGCTTGTTCTTAATTGAGCCTGCCTACAGCTCCAATGACAAAGTAAAATGTTCCCAAAGCTGGCCCAGGCATTTGGTAATATGCTTCCAAACCCCTAACAGTTCAACTCTGATTGAAGGCAAGGTAGTGACGTTTTGAAACTTAAACTATTATTTTCAGCAAAATGAGAATCATTTTTCCACAAAGTTCTGTTAAAATATTAACTATTTATGTCTCTGGCAAAATCTCAAATAAAATATCTACATCATAACTAGATCATTAAAATGCAGATTTTTTTTTTAACACAACAGAAGTTAATTAACATTGGCAGTAGTGTGGTACAGGGGAAAGAGCACTGACTTTGGAGTCAGAGGGATGTGGATTTCAATCCCATCTGTGCCACTTCGGAGCCTGGTAACAGACCTTTCCGAGCCTCTGCAAAAGGTCGATAATGATGCCTACTTCATAAGACAGTTACGAGGATTAAACAGAGAAATGAGTGCCTAGCACAGTGTCTGGCACACAAATGCTTAATAAAGCTGTAATTTCTATGATCGTAACAGCCAGCGGTTGTAGAAATCAGCGGGCTGGGCTTAATGTGAGAGGTATGACGCTCCCCAAGCCTGATGTGGACAACGCCCAAGGTTCTTTAAACCTAGATGCAAAGACAGGATCAGTATCAGCACCTTATCCAAAGCACCCAGAGAGGTAGTACCGCTTTAACATTTCATACCACCATGGTTTCTGAGACTCCAGAATCTGACCTCCAGCAGCGCCTTGGCCTCGGTAATGCCAAAGATTGACTTGAGGCCAATGTTGCTATGGGGGTCAAGGGAGTAAAACAAAGCAATATTCCTGCCAGCTGAACACTGGAGCCAAAAGAGGTTGTGTTTTCAAACAGATCTGATCAAAGGACTCCAGCCCTCAGCTAGAAGGGCTGTTGTAATTAACATGGTAAGGTTTCTTAGCAACGGTTTACTTAGCAACAACGAAGGTACAGGTATGCCTCAATAAAAGCGAACTCAATATATGAAAATCCATATGTGTGTAAAAGACAAATTTAAAAGTGACTGCTTTACAGACAGGTGTTTTATTTGGTGCCTAAAAAAATGTGATTAGATTTAAGTACATATACACATGCAGGTGTGTGTCAAATGTAAAATACTGCAGAGATAAAAGAAACGAAATTGAGTTATTTGTAGTGAGGTAGATGGACCTAGAGTCTATCTTACAGAGTGAAGTCAGAAAGAAAAAACAAATACTGTATGCTAACACATATATATGGAATCTAAAAAAAAAAGGTCACGAAGAACCTAGGGGCAGGACGGGAATAAAGACACAGACCTACTAGAGAATGGACTTGAGGATATGGGGAGGGGGAAGGGTAAGCTGGGACGAAGCGAGAGAGTTGCATGGACATATATACACTACCAAACGTAAAATAGACAGCTAGTGGGAAGCAGCCGCATAGCACAGGGAGAGCAGCTCAGTGCTTGGTGACCACCTAGAGGGGTGGGGTAGGGAGGGTGGGAGGGAGGGAGACGCAAGAGGGAAGAGATATGGGGATATATGTATACGTATAGCTGATTCACTTTGTTATACAGCAGAAACTAACACACCATTGTAAGGCAATTATACTCCAATAGAGATGTTAAAAAAAAAAAAAAACACTGCAGAGGCCCCATGCGCTCCCTGCGGCACATGTGGCAGTGCCACCAGCGGCAGCGGCATCGCCCGGGAGCTCCTCAGAAATGCAGAATCTCAGGTCCCACCCAGCCCTTGTGAAACAGAACCCACAGCTTAACAAAAGTCCCAGAGGATTGTGTACACATGAGGATTGAGAAGCCCTGCTCTAGGCAATAGTCCTGACACTACAGCCAAGGCTCCAACAGGCAGAGTTACCCGTCAGGGCCTCTACTAGTGGTTCTCAAGCCTTACTCCTCATTACACGGCAGAATAAACACCTGAATCATCTGGGTAGGATATCTTTTCTTTTAATTAAAAAAAAACAAACAAAAGGGCTCTCTCTTTTTTTTACGTGCTGATGCCCAAACCCTAACCCAGACTTTGGATTTCATTGATCTGGGGTGGGACCCTGACAAGAGCAGTTTTTTTAAAGCTCCTCAGCCCATTCTTGTGCAACCGTGGTGGAGAAGCACGGCTCTAGAGCAGGAGCTGCACCTTGATAGGACACAGCCTCTCCACCAAGCAGGATCTTAAATGCATCAGCAGAATGAGAGGTTACGATGTGCCTGGATATCATTCTTGCACAAAACACAGAATTATATCAAGTTTGGTCTTCTCCACACCAAGTGTACCAAAATAGATTTTCCCTGGGCTAGTACTAGGGAACTGTTTCTGGAACTCCTCAAATACAGGGGAACGGCTCGCTTTAACCAGATCATAAACGACTACACCGCCAAAAAGTCAAGTACCGTGCAGTGCTGAAAAACCTTATGGCATCCCACACCAGTAAGCCCTCAAATAGATAGCGATCAGAGGATGAGAAACCTCTCATCTCCTATAACAAAAAGCTTTCCTGTGCTTACCACATAAATTCTTTTAAAGTTCTACCAGAAGCCCATAAATAATATTTCCTTCCCCGATCTGTTCAACTGTACAATTTCAAAGAGGATGCTGGAGAGAGAGGACGCTGGCTGGGGGCAATGAAGGCTGGCAGCAGGGAGAATCAAGTAATCCAAGGCAAGGATTCAGAAAAGCCGGTGCAGTGGGAATGCACGACTGGGAGAGCTGGGACAGAAAGACAGTCCCCGGGGACCCAGGGAGGGGTGTGGCGCTGAGTCAAGGCGCAGGGTGTGGCCAGGCGGGGTTGTTAGGGCAGAGCAGAGGCTCAGAGAGCATCCCTGAGGGTACTGAGGACGCTGGAAGGAGGGGAAAACTGAGATAAGCCAGGGGGTTGGTGAAGTCCTTGGTGAACCAGGCAGAGGGCCTAATCCACATCCCACAGGAACCAGGGAGGGGCGGAGCAGAGGTGTGACCAGAAGCTGGGTTGTCTGATGACCCTGGCTCTTTTTTTCAACAGCCTCCTGTGAATGAAGCATCCAGTGCAGCCTGAACTCGGGAGGCTCCCTCCCTAATGACCCACCTGCCTGGACATAACTCAGCAGAGCTGCAGGAAGTACCGCTCAGCAGGCCCCGGGGCCCAGGCCTCCCTCCTCTGTCCTCATGGCTACACATGAGGGGGCAGAAAAGTGCTGAAAGACTAGGAGTTTGGTCCTAACCCACAAAGGAAGTCACCAAACAAAATTTCCAATAACTGGTAATTCTGAAGTCTTTGAAAATTATATTAAGTAACAAATAGCTACCATCCTGGAAAATTTTCTGACAGTCTGGAGAAATGTCAGAAATAAATGAAACACGTCTTTTTTGCTCTGTAGTCATCAGGGCCTTGACTAGGAACCAATAAAGGAACGTGAGTATGACACATCAGATTAGCTGAGTAATAGTTACCATAGCTAGTGAGAGCAACCATATATTTCAGATTTTCATAGATATCAATAAGATCAATTTTAAATATTTTTATCCCATTATCTCCAGAAATGCATATTCTAAGAATCCTAATATTTTGATACGCAAACGACATCCAGGGCTGCCTCTTACAGTTGGAAATGGCACAAAGAACTTTGTGCTGTATTACAGAGCCCAATTTAATAGTTAGGATCATGAATTATGGATGCACCCCATTCAGGGTGCAGTTTAGTCACTCGATTCTTGTCTTCTAGTTTTGAAACAAACAATATTGTACAACGGAGGGAATACCACATCTAAATCCCTTCCAGATTCTCCATGCCGATCCAACACTGTCTCAAAACGCTTTTCAAGCGGAAGAGCCCAGGACCGAGCGTGAGTCTGACGGTCTTCCCCATAGCCGCGCTCCAGAGAGAGCTACGCGGTCTGAGCAAAGCGAGCAAAATGGCTGCCTGCAGCGAGCCCCTCCCTCTCTCGTGCAGCCGGGAGATGCTGGCCCCGTTGAATCCATCAGCAACAGGCGTTCTTCCCGGAGGTTAGTCTAGTCCTCACACCAGGAGGGAAAAAAGCCCAGAGAACACACATTCTTTTTAAAGTTCCTTATAATACATATCATCTATCAAGTATTACTATTCAGAGGACACCATTTAGCCTTTGTATGAAGCCTCTAGAAGGTTTTTTTGGTAACTGCCTGGAAAGTACTATGAGTAATAAATATACATAGTTCTATACACAGTTGAAAAATCAATCGTATGTGGTTTAGTACCTCGGGAGTCTTCTTATTCTGTCTTTTCCCAAAAATGCAGTCAAGATCTGTTTGGCTCCGAGACGAGAGATCCTTCCCTAGAAAAACATGACGCCTTCAGTAATATATTCTTTCTAAAATAAGGAATACAAATATAAACCGTGAAACTCCTGAAAGCAAGATGGGTTTTGGAAAAGAAATAAACAATTTTATAAACTACTGACCTTCTGTTTCCCCTTCACAGATTACTGCAATTAAATAAATTTAAAAATCAAATAAGTGAACCAGAACCCTTGATTTTCTCTTAATGTTAGAAACTGCCCTGAGAGCATGGAGATCGAGAGGAAAGCTCAATTCTACAGCAGCTCTACTACTGGTATGCCTTCAAGGTATGATTTCTGGACCTCTGGGCTCCCCACTTAGAAAACAGATCCTGTTTACTTCAAGGAGACATGAGCTACTTACTTAGGATTATGAAATGCAGGATAAAAAAAATGCTGCTAAGAAATGTAGCTCCAAAACCCCACATGAGCACAGGAACGAGAACATACTGCATTTGACACATAGAAGCTCAATAATTAATTGAATGAACGAAATTTTTTTAATAAATGCAAATAAAATTCATTGCATTAGGGTGAAGGGTTTCAGATTTTTCTCTTTAAATTTTTTTACTGTAATAGCTATATCATTTTTAAATAAAAGGATACATAATAAGAGTCGGAAATTAAATGGCTTCTGGCAAAAACAGTGTCCAAAGGATCCTTGATTCTTATTAAAAACCCTAAACTCTTTAACTTAATTTCAAACCCACAAACCAACTAATTTAAAATTCACTTCTACGGAATTTCCACTTCTACCAATAATACCCTGTGAGCAGTGGACCAAATCTAGTCCCATTTGTCAACTTCACGGTAAATGTATTCTAAAATGTAACTACTACGTATAAAGTCTTGAGGCTCCGGGGGAGTGAGGCTCTGGGTTAGACACCAGAGTCTTTGTTCTGCGTTGGAAGCCTGAGCTCCACTGTCACAGACCCACTTATCTTCTTGGTTTCCTGCAGCAAACTGACTTGGCAAAGTACCGTCATGACCCAGAAGGGTTCTAGTTCACTGACTATCACTGGGGCATTCAAATATGATATTGCTCAGTGACTCCATGAAATTAAAAAAAACAAACACCCTTCGATTTAATGCAAAACCAGGCGCCAAAACCAGTTTCCTAGGCTGCAGTACCAGACTCATGGGTCCTGTCAGTGCAACCTGTTCCTGCCAGGAGGACAGGCTCGTGCGTGGCTCTGTGCTGCTCTCGCCTCTCTTCCTGAGCTGGAAATAAATGAAGCTTCCTGGTTCTACCTGGTTATTATGTAGAACCCAGACAGAAGACCCCAAAGGAAAGCTACTCGACAGCAAAATGAAGCCTATCCCAGATGGGAACTCAGAAAATGAACCAGAAAAGCAGGGAATAAAACTGGTGGGGAGAAGTGGACAACGTTCATGAGGTCTGAGATCTATTCCAAGCTTTGCCCTCAGCAGAACCCATTCTGCATGGCAGAGCACATTCGGGTAGCAGTTTCTAGTTCAGAAAAAGGAGTTGTACTGAGTTCAAAATACGTGGCAGCCACCCATCCCTAAGCTAGCTCCTGAAATGGAAGAGATACCCTAAAAGAAATGCAAATGACAATCTCTTTTACAGCAACTGAACTAAAAGGAATGCTGCAGGGGTTAAGGAAGGGAGGGTACATGCAAGATGACAATTCTAAAACGGGATGTCAAAACACGAACACGCAGTGATGAAAAACAAATCTAGAATCAAAGGGAAAGCTGTCAAGCTAGTAGAGAATGTACCAATGAAGGCGCAAGTGTTTCTAAAGTTTTGGTGATGGGTTCTCGTATCAGAAATGTCTACCCTTTAGCAAAGTTCACTTAAGTAAATGTAGAAACCAGGATTGTTACAGGCCTTGCTCTGGATTTGATCTGGAAAACAAAACACAGAGAAGAATTAACAGAGACCAATGGAAAGGAACTTAAAGGTAGATAAAACTGTGAAGATGGAAGTGATGTTGAAATAGTTATTAGTTAATGGTCCTGGCTGAATAGTTTACAAATGTTATAAAATTATGGCCAGTTTTGAATAAAATATACATGTTAAAAATGAGTTTGAAAGTTACTGGCCTCAGTTCTGAATGACGGTCAAATCACAGCAAATACTGTTGATAAACTTGTCTCAGAGAAAATGACAGTCAAAAAACTGAACGGAATAGGAAGTATATGTTATCTGCCTGGATTTGGTTTATTTATCTACCAGTCTTCAACTGTCCGTATCATTTCAAGGACCGAGGAAAAAAGGTTCTAGTAGCCAAGCTGATGTAACAAAGTCCATGAAAGGATGATCTGATACTTTCAGAGAACAGCAGTTTATTTATGATCATTTTAGCTGTTTTTCTAATCATGAGGATTATCAGGTGTTCCTGTCTATCAGTGCAGCAAATTGGAAGAGAGGAACATGACCGCAGCCAGACACCCTTACAACACCAAGAAGTCCATATGGGAAGCAAATAAAACGATAAAAAATAAACGTAAGAGCTTAATAATCATGGAAATTTGGAACCTCTTAGTTTAAGGACAAAAGTCACAGAGAGCCCAACAAGCGCTAAGGCGAAAACTGTATTATAGCACTGTATTATATCCAGGACTCAAACAACTGAGTTTTTCTACTCAGAGTAAAGGGGCAAGGGTAAGGAAATGCAGGTTTGAGAAATATGTTTGTTAAATAAAAAACACTGAAGGGTTACGTAGGTAGCTTCACTTGCTTAGAAAATTTATTTGCATTCCCCAATCAAGAAGGATAAAACAAATATTATATTTTGATTTTGTTTTTTAATGAAAACACACAGGACTGATAATAAGCCTAGGGCAGAAGATTAAGAAAACTTCACTGAAAGGGTAATAATGTGAGAAAATCAGGAAACCTGAGAGAATCAGAGCAGGGGGGTAAAAATAAGTGAGACCCTCACAACCAATAATAAGACAGTCGGAACTTCTTAAAAGCCTGCAGTGGTGCTACTTCACAGTTAAATGTCAAAAGAGCCAGAGCCTGAAGAGGAAACGGAACACCCATCACCCGAGCCTGACAGCAGGGGGCCAGCTGGGCCAGGACACTACAGTCCACGTCCAGACCAGGAGCCGACTACACGGACACGCACTCTGAGTGTAGTTTCCTTGTTTAAGGAGTGAAGTATCACAAATTGTCACAGGAATGAGAAGCCTGAATAAACTACCACAGTGAAGCCACACAAGTACAGTGTACACAACCTTCCACCCACCCACTACATGACTGGGAGCAACAAGCAATGCTCTCTGGACAACGTCTCACTGTATAATATTAAAAACCTCGAAAACGGCTTTGGAGAAATTTATATTTTCCCTATTGTTTTTTCTCTGCAGATATGGCCTTGCCAAACATTTTTCAAATTAAAAGAAACCACTGCTGAAGTTAGGCTTTTAAACAAATATGGATGAAACTAACATTTTGAAATTATGTAATAAATGATGTCAAATTTAAATTATAAATTTAGGACTAGAGAAAGGAATAATTATGTATCAGAACTAAAATGCTACAGCCAATATTTAGGCAGTAACCAATTTTACAATGCTATTTGCTACTGTAATCTTTATCTTCACTCTTCACACCAGGCTAAATAAAATGCCGTCTTTCCATGTTTTAGTTTCCTGGACCATAGATGGAGTTACAGTATGAATCATCCTCATTAAACAAGTGAGTTAGTTACTGTACTACGAGCATACCCATGGGCAAAAATCCTTATCATCCACTATGCTGTGCACATCAAAATGTCCACACAACGGCATCATTTCTGGTAAGCTCTAAAGCACAACCTATTTTAGAACTCAATAATGACTTAAAAATCTTTCATTTCACAAAAATGGAAACTGAGGCTAAAAGAGGGGAAGAGGTTGAGTGATTTGTGTGAGACAGTCATGGCCAGAATCCAGTTTCCTGTGGCCTAAGATAGTCTTCCTTGGAGGAAACTGAGAGGTTATCATTCACATCCAGTGACAACAGCTGCTCTACAAGGAAAGATTTCTTTCAGTAAGTTAAAGAACTTTAAAATAAACGTTTGGGGGACTTCCCTGGCAGTCCAGTGGTCCAGCATGGAGGCGCTTCCACTGCAGGGGGCATGGGTTCAATCCCTGGTCAGGGAACTAAGATCCCACATGCCGTGCCGCATGGCCAAATAAATAAATAAATAAAATTAAAAATAAATAAATAAGTAAATAAAAATTAACTTTCACTGTGAATTGCTGAGATGGACGGTAAATGAGTATTTTCCTCACTACCTGGATTTCTGCCTCCCTCTATCTTTCCTATTTATTCCCAATCTGCAATTCCTCTATTTTCCACTCAATCTTCTCTGCTACCTTTGTTACAACATATGTTGAATTACCCTCCCTACATACCAATGCCCCCTGCTCCCCAAACAAGGCTAATAAATAAGCAAACCTCATTTTAAAAGAGAGAAAAGGAAAGCACAACACACCAAGCAGGCTGATAGGGTCACCTGGCAAGGGGGTGGCTTAACTAGTAACAGAAAGGAGATACTCCCGGCATCCATTAGATTAAAGAGGTTTATCCCAGCTTCGGCAAATGCTTCAGATGAAATCATGCATGCAGTCAGGTACAAAAGGAAAATGAGAAGATTCTATTCTCAAAAGTCAAAGCTTAAAAGGCTGCCATACTACCCAAAAGTCACAGCGCACTTTTAATTTCATTTGTGCTCAGCACCCCTCCTGCTGTATCTATTTTTTGTTTTTTTCCTATAGGGTCTAATGAGAAGGAGGGATATTTAAGGGGTTGGGTATGAAGGGACCATTTAGCCTCTCCCGACAAGGACAGAGGGGCCAACAAGGATTGCTTTCTGTCCTGCAGCAGGTCGGGGTGGAGAGGAACCCTGCTCAGAAGCCATACGGGAGAACGACAAAGGTTCTACCCTGACAGAAAGAAGAGAGGTTAACACGACGAGCCAGACAAGCCATACCTGCCGGGACAGGGAAGGGGAAGCCCCAGTCTCTCCCTGCACGCGTCCCCGAAGCCAATCGGCTCTCTCCTCCCTTCAGCTCTGCCATGAGCCCTCCCTCAAACCAAACCCAGTCTACCTTTTGGGGTCCTGGCTCCAAATGAGAGCCACCATTAACAGTTTAGAGTAGTGAGAATTCCAGTGCCCACTGCTATTCAGCAGGGTTCTAGGTGTCAGGGAATTCCCAATCATGCCAACGAGACTAAAGCAAAGACACGTGCTTTTCCTGGCATACAGAGGTAGAAACATACATCCACTCTCCCACAGACGAACCATCAAATGGTGACTAGATAACATAGTTATCATACTTACACTTTAAGTATATTAATGTAATAAATAACGTTTTGTGCCTGAAAAGTACACTTAGTACACAACACAGTTCCATGGGAACACATCTGGGGAGTTGATGAGTTTGTTAAATGGTTTCTTTCCAATACAAGACTGCCACCTAGTGGTTAAAGAGGACACCTGCACCCACGACTGACCGTGTAGGTACAGCACTGGGAAGGGAGTGGGGAGGTGGTGATGAAGGAAGACATGTTTTCTAACACTATTTTTGCAATGACCATGGAACACCTAAGTTAACACTACATGAAACACAGAAACGGTGTGGCATAATAGAAGAGTCAACTCGGGAGTGAGATTTTTCATACTGGAGATCTCAACATGGCGCATAATTCTCTAAATTGGCACATTTTAGGAGCTGTTCAACACCAACATTAAGCTCTGAAAAACAGGAAAATGTAAATAAAAATGTTGAGCGATAAATTAAAATTTTCTGATCTAGCCACATAAAGTCCCTTTTCTCTTCTAAACAGCAAGTTAGCTTCCACACTCAGCTTTTTACCAAAGGTCTGAAGCCGAATCTGGGGCCCACCTCAGAACGAATGAGTCTGCGTCTGCACCCTAACAAGACCCCCGGGGACTCACAGCAAGAGCTGAAACGTCAGCGCTGCTTTAGATCAATCCAGTCAGTGCGGGCCTCCTTCCCCATTTTGTAAGTAAAACAAGTGATGCTGGTGAAGAGCTAAAAATGCTTTAAGAAATCCAGTGTGAACACAGAGATTTCAAACAAGTAAAGAAATGCTTAAATTTTACCTTTTGTGAATTTCATATAATGAACACGGTTTTTGGAGATTTTGGACTTCTCTTCAAGGCTGAAAGATTTCTTTTCCTTGTTGTCTGAGGAGTCTTTTAAAAAAGCATGAAAAGCATTACATTAAACTCTCTGCATTCCATTCTCATTCTCTTACAGTGACACAGTCTTATTTAAATAAAATCCTATGAGACCTATTATTACTGAACTCTAAAAATGAATAGAAATATTCTTAAACTGTGTACTATGGATCTGGCAGGGCTATTCTCCAGAAGTTTATAACATCCTGGAGGAAGAGAAATGAAAACTTCTGTTCACACAAAAAACCTCCACATGAATGTTCATGATAGCTTTATCTGTGATAGTAAAATACTGGAATTAACCCAAAATTCCTTCAATGGATGAATGGCTGAGCAAATTCTGGTACTCCCTTATATGGGACACTACTCCACAATAAAGAGGAAGGAGCTGTTGATGCTGTGCAACAACCCAGATGGACTTCAAGGGCATTATGCTTAAATGAAAAGGTCAATCTACATACTGTATGATCCACTTAGACTGTAACGTTCTTGAAATGACAAAACTACAGAGATGGAGAACAGATGAAAGGTTTCTAGGGACAAAGATGAAAGCGGAGTTTGGAGGCTGGAGGGGTAGAAGGCGGGTGTAAATACAAAAAGGCATCATGAGGCAGCTCTTTTGTGGTGATGAAGCAATCCTATACCTTGATTGTGGTGATGAAGCAATTCTACACCTCGATTGTGGTGATGGCTACATGAATCTATACATGTGATAAACGTACAGAGCTACACACACACACATATACACACACAAATGAATGAAGGCTAAAAAAAAATAGTGAAAACTGAATAAGGTCTGCGTTCTAGTTAATAGTCAACATGAGTGTCAATTTCCTAGTTTTGATGTTATGCTACGGCTATCTTAGATGTCACCGTTGGGGGAAACTGGGTGAATGGTATTCAGGATTCTTTCTACTACTATTTTTGCAATTTCCTGTAAGTCTATAATTGTTTCCAAAAAAAAGTTCTTTTGAAAAGTGAATAAAGGTAAGACAGATTAAGGATAATCAAAAACAGATTAGAGATGCTAATCAGGTAGAGCATGAAGGCGCAGAGCTGGCACTGAGCCACTGCCTCAAACACCACATTTCACTGGAGGCTCGCCTTTCAGGACAAAAGCAACAACAAAAACAAATCACTGAGGAATAAACTCATGTGGTGACTCCTTTGACAAAACAGGAAAATGTGAGCCAGAAAGCAGTCTTAGTCCTTTGCCTGAAATATCAGAGCACGTAGATCCGGGGTGAGAGTCAGTGACAGGATTCTCAGTAGCTGCCTGTGCTCCCTCATCTTTATCTATTTGTCAAGTTTAGGTAGCAGAAAGAGCACATCATAGGTAGAAAAGAGACTGAATTTTCCTATGGTTATGTCATAAGGAAATATAAATACGAGGTTAGAGAAAGGAGAAAAAAGGTAATTTTCACCATAGTAGTGAAGCGAAACAAGCACATGTCCATTAAACACATTAGCTAAGGGTAATCCCTCCCAGGAAATTAGTCATTTCAAAAGCAAAGTGTAAATTACATAGCAAGGCTCTGAACGATGTTAAGGTAGATGTTTCAAGCTTTCAGACAATGCCTAGCACAGCTTAATCACATCAACAACCTGAAACATTCTCCTCCGCGGTCACTTCCCAAGATCAGCTTGGGACTTTTTCAAAAACATCCCACCAGGAAACTTTCTGCTCTTTTCTGTGGCCAAACACTTTACGTAGCACATAACAGTCTCAATTTTTTTTTTTTTTTTTTTTTTTGCGGTACGCGGGCCTCTCACCGTTGTGGCCTCTCCCGTTGCGGAGCACAGGCTCCGGACGCGCAGGCTCAGCGGCCATGGCTCACGGGCCCAGCCGCTCCGCGGCATGTGGGATCTTCCCGGACCGGGACACGAACCCGTGTCCCCTGCATCGGCAGGCGGACTCTCTACCACTGCGCCACCAGGGAAGCCCAACAGTCTCAATTTTGATGTTCCAAACACAAACTACCATGCACAGTACCAGCTTGAAGTGGCTTTTACCCACTGAAGGCTTATTAAGCACCAGGCGCTGGGCTGTAAGCTTTCTGTGCCATCCTGCATTCCATCTCGGCAACTGCCCTGGAAGGTAGCTGCTAAGACTAATAAGCCGACTTCACAGGGCACTGAAGCAAGAGGGCTAAAATAAGGCCCATCAAGGCGGTGGCTATGACGGAACTGGAACCCAGGCAGATCTGCATGAGAGCACAGATCCTTAACCTCCACACTGTGTGCCAGCGGAGCTGCGCTCACACTTCTGGGGACGTGAGAACCTCCTGGGAGCTTCGCCACCTTCCGAGCACACAGCCTTTCCAGAGCAAACCCGAGCCTGGACACGGCCTAGGGGAGCAGTTTCTACCTGGCTGTCCACACACACGCTTTCCTAAAGCTGCTCTGTTCTGTGTGGATGCATCAATCTGGTCCTCCTTCTTTGCTTCTCCCCTGCGTCCTCCTCCCACTTTACACAAGGGGAGCACAGCTCTCCTCTCACCAGGATCAATAAGGAACAAGCCGCAGTACTGGTGTCATGGAGGCGTCCTTTAATCAAAGCTGCAAACCCAGCACTTCCAAAAAGGTTTTACTGTTCTAATAATTACTTATCAAAATTTATTATTTCCTGGTTTTGTGCATTATAATCTACAAATTAATAAAGACAACCTAATCCAAAGTAAAAGTATTTACCCTTAGGCCTTGGGGCTATGAGAAATAAACCCAAAATTTATATGTATTTGTTTTGTAGCTGAGAAACATAACAGGGTAATGAATTTTTCAAAGTTCAAGCAAAAAATATATTAACATATTATGGGACATATACAAGGGAACTATTTCAGAGGAAAAGAAAGTAGGAAACATAATATCTCTGAATATTAAAGGACTTACTTTTCTGTTTCTAAAGAGATGACCATGGATATCAAATTGCTCTGGTATTTAACATCCACTGGATACATTTGGGACTGATGGAATGCTTTTATTTTAAAATGCCAATTTTCCCAATAGGCAGATATTATATTCTTTGTAACTATTTAAAGCTGTGATTAAAAACATTATAGATGTTGATCTAAAACTGTGAGATAGGGTATACTGTTTTTCGAAATTCCCTCAGGAGCCCTGGGAGCAAAAAAATTTGAAGGTCCCTGTCCTAAACCACACCTTCGTGGATGACAGGTTATCAGCATCCCAGTTTATTTCCAAAATATTTAAAATCACAAGGGACAAGATACCTGACAGAAGTAAAAAGCATTTCTTAAAACCATGACATAAGTCTATCAAAAAGCTGAATTGAGTCTGGGAGTAACTAATTGAGATAGGATAATTTTTAAAAATGAAATTTTAAAGAATATAGAGATTTTTGTGTCCCACAAAGGAATAAGGGTTATTTCTATAATCTTTGCAAGATTCTATGAAGAGAATAGTATAGAATTTCTGTTTAGTTGAAAGGCAAACTGTGTTGATTCGGTAAGCAATCTTAAGGAACTAAAAATATTATTATACCAGAAAAATATGTTACTAGGTTATCGTGTCATCTGCTTGTCAGCTTTAATTCAAGTAATAAAACCAAAAATTCATTTGGATGAAGATACTGTATTTACCAAAGATGACTTGGCAGAAAAATAATCTCAGCTCTCCTGATCCATTTCCCGGCCAGCTTTTCTGTTAAAGGACTATTCTAAAGGCTGGACTGTACTGAGTGAGACGGAGGCAGAGCTAACAGCCCTGTCCCTACTGCAGGGGTGCAGTACCCTCTAGTGGTCTTGAGGTGGAAGTTAACCTACAGATCAGTAACTCAGTCAATGATTTACTATACTTCTATGGCTCTCACAGAAAAAGACTCAGCCTGCACAGGTGAACCTGTGGATGGGGCTGCACACGGACAGGCACCACCACCTGGAGTCTGTTATGCCCTCGCCACCTTCCTGACAAATAACACAGGCTTCCCCGGGTCACTTTCAACACTTCCCTGACCGCCCTTGTGGGAATCCATCAGGAAGGCCCGGCTGCAGTGATTGTGCTCAGCCTGGGCAATCAGCACCAAGGGACCTGTCCCGAACCAGGGTTTTCATGGCTATTACAATGGCATTTCTCAGTTAGCAAACAGTAATCAAGATACCATCAAATTGGAAAAAAGTAACTTTCCAGCTATCACTGTCAAATCTCAAAAGCGAACTGCTCAAAATCTGCTTTCTCTTTTCCACAGCTCCAAAAATGAATCTCATAGCACCTTCTTTTATGGAATCCTGGTGTGATAATTTATGGGCATCCCTATCACTTGAAAAGTTACAAAGTATTCTCTAACTCAGTACATCAAAGGAGAAAGTTATGATACCAAACAAGGTGAGAATTTTCCCTGTTCAAGAATGAACGTGTGGGGCTTCCCTGGTGGCGCAGTGGTTGAGAGTCCGCCTGCCGATGCAGGGGACATGGGTTCGTGCCCCGGTCCGGGAAGATCCCACATGCCGCAGAGCGGCTAGGCCCATGAGCCATGGCCGCTGAGCCTGTGAGTCCGGAGCCTGTGCTCCGCAACGGGAGAGGCCGCAACAGTGAGAGGCCCACGTACCGCCAAAAAAAAAAAAAAAAAAAAAAAAAAAAAAAAAAAAAAAAAATGAATGTGTGGGGCTTCCTTGGTGGTGCAGTGGTTAAGAATCCACCTGCCAATGCAGGGGACACGGGTTCGAGCCCTGGTCCGGGAAGATCCCACATGCCGCAGAGCAACTAAGCCCGTGCGCCACAACTACTGAGCCTGCGCTCTAGAGCCCGTGAGCCACAACTACTGAGCCCACATGCTGCATCTACTGAAGCCTGCGCGCTTAGAACCCGTGCTCTACAACAAGCAAAGCCACCACACTGAGAAGCCCGCGCACCGCAACAGAGACCCCACTCGCTGCAACTAGAGAAAGCCCGCATGCAGCAATGAAGACCCAACACAGCCAAAAATAATAAATAAATAAAAATAAAATAAATTTATTTAAAAAAAAAAATGAACCTGTGAATGCCTCTAGGTAAAAGAACCCAGACTCAAGAGCTTCTGCCTCCATGACGATGGTCACAGTAAAGGCCACCTCAGGTCTGACACCTTAATCATGTCATTGAACCTATTTATGAAAAGTGATGGCCATTATACAACACCAGATTTTCATTAAGGTAGACGTTGATTCCTGATACTCAACTTGTTGCATCTGTACTCTTTAGTTAACCTTCATTACAGGTTTAACATGACATAAATTACTCTTGCCATGTTTTACCTCCAGAAAAGGGCCCATGCAATTTTCAGGAATCTTTTATCACCACAAACATCACCACACGTAGGAGTACTTAAAGTCTGTACAATTAGTTATAAAGCAAACCCCTCGTTACCACCTCCAGGGTTAGAAACAGAACACTACCTGCATCTAGAAGCATCCTGCACCCCTGTGCCTCTTCCTTCTGTAACAGGGGTTCTCAGCCTTGGAATTACTGCATTTTGGGCTGAATAATTTGTTCAGGGCAAGGAGGAGAGACAGAGCTGTGCTGCATCTCCGGCCTCCCGACCAATGTCAGCAACGTCCCCCCCAGTTGTGATCACCAAAAATGTCCACAGATATTGTGAAATATCCCATGGGAGGCAAAATCATCCCCAGTTGAGAACCATTGTCCTAACAGTAACCATTACCATGATTTTGGGGATAACCACCCTCCCCCTTACTTTTCGTTCTGGTTTTAACCATTCTGGGGGGAGAGGGGGTAATAGCCATAGAAAGTGCCTAAAGCACAATGTACTCACATACCTGTGTAACTACCAACTGGGTCAAGAAACAGAACAAGAATAACAGCCCAGGAGTTCCCCATGAGCCCCTTCTCAATCCCAAACCCCTCCCCCTCCCCAAAGGTGATCACTGTTGTGACTTTCACAGTAGAGTACTCACTTCTACTACGAGTAACTTTATAACAAGAGTTATAACAAAATAACTTTGTTTTAACAAAGTGACAAAATAACTTTACCACCCAAGTCTAGTACCTAAATATCATATTTCTGCATTCCATTTGAAGTTCTATGTAAGTGAATCACACTGCATGTTATGCATCCCACTTCTTTCAGTCAACATTGAGTTGATGAGAGTCTTCGACACCAGAAGCAAACTACCACCTGTGGACCAAATCCGGCCCACCACCTCCTTCTGTAAATAAAGTTCTATGGGAACATGGCCACACCCACTGGTTGCTGCTCTTGCTGCTTTCGTACTCCAACAGCCAAGCAGTTGTGACAGAGACGCTTCGGTCTGCAGAATATCTCTTTCCTTTGTGGAAAGTCTGCCAAACCCTGCCCTATACTCTCACATGTAACTTTACTTTATTCTTCATTTCTTTGTATTTACAAATGTGGCAGTCTACTTTTCCGTTCTATTGTTGGCGGACATCTGGGTTATTGCCAGTTTGGGGATACTACAGATAGTGTTTTAAGTATTCTTTCCTTCTGACTGAAGGATGTACATCCTTGGAAATTGCATTTATGGCCTACTGATGGTAAACTTTTTGTCTGAAAATTTATTCTTGAAAGATATATTTGCTGAATGTAAAAGTCTAGGTTGCCAGTTATATTTCCCTCAATATATTACTCCAATGTCTTTGGCTCCCATTGTTAAGACTGTTGCTTCTTTGAAGATAATAAGTATATTGCCTCTGGCTGCATTAAGAATCTTCTCTCTCTTTTGTGTGTGTGTGTATGCTGTTCTGCCATGATGCTATGTTGTCACATCTGTTATTACATTTGCGAGTAGAGACTTTTAATGTAATCTGCATGGATTCTCTCAATTTTCTTAATCTGTGGATTTGCTTTATCACCAGTTCTAGACAGTCTTCAGCCTTTATCTCCTTAATTTTTTTTTTCAAAGTACCATTCAGTCAGAACTCTTTTTTTTTAAACTTTATTTTAGTTATTTATTTTTGGCTGTGTTGGGTCTTCATTGCTGCACATGGGCTTTCTCTAGTTGCAGTGAGCAGGGGCTACTCTTAGTTGCGGTGAGCAGCTTCTTACTGTGGTGGCTTCTCTTGTTGTGGAGCACGGGCTGTAGGCGCACGGGCTTCAGTAATTGCAGTACGCAGGCTCAGTAGTTGTGGCTCACGGGCTTAGCTGCTCCGCGGCATGTGGGATCTCCCCAGACCAGGGATTGAACCTGTGTCCCCTGCACTGGCAGGCAGATTCTCAACCACTGCGCCACCAGGGAAGCCCCTATCTCCTTAAATTTTGCCTCTGTTCCATTCTCTCTCTTCTTGTGCTGCTGAACTTTTATTAGATATTAGATTTTCTCACTTTATCCTCCATCTAAACTTCTATTCCATATTTTCATCTTTCACACCTGCATTACGGATACTATCTTCTAATCTATGGTCTACACTTTCTTCAGCTGTGTCTACTTTATTACACCCAACAGCACATTCAGTATCCAAACCTGTGTGTTAGAAGCCACCTAAAGTCATCAATAATGCAAACTTATGAATACCTGACGGGAAAGAAAAAGCTTAGGAAACAAAGAGATTTGGATAAATTTTCAAATAAATCCCTCCTATCTTTGCTACTCTCTCTCAACTATTCAGGAACTGAAAAAAACTGGGAGATCTAGTTATTTTGGTATTTACTTCATTTCTTTCTCTCACACTAGATTTGAAGTTTCTTCAGAGGGGGAATGAGTCTTTTTATCTATTTCTGTATCCTTAGTCTTCAAATAATACCCTCAAGAAAGTGAAAAGACAACCCACAGAACTGGAGAAAATATTTGCAAATCATATGTCTGATAAAAGACTTGTACCTGGTATATATTAAAAATCCTTACAAGTCAACCATAAAGACACATAGCACAATTTAAAAATGGGCAAAAAATCTGAATAGATACTTCTTCAAAGAAGACACACAAATGGTCAATAATCATGTGAAAAGATGTTCAGCATCATTAGCCATTATAGAAATGCAAATCAAAACCACAATTAGATACACCACTCCCACCAACTAGCATGGCCATAATCAAAAAGACAGATAATACAAAGTGTTGGCTGAGATGCAGAAAAATTAAAACCCTCATACACTGCTGGTATCACCCAGCAATTCCATTCTAAGTATAAACCCAAGAGAAATTAACATATATGTCCACACAAAAACTTGTAAGTTAATGTTCAAAGTTGCATTATTCAAGATAGACAAAAAGTGAAAACAACCCAATGTCCTTCAACTGATGAACAAACTGTAGAATATCCATACAGTGGACTATTATGTGGCAATAAAAAGGAGTGAAGTACTGATACATGCTATAACAAGGATGAACCTTGAAAACATTATGCTAAGTGAAAGAAACCAGTCACAAAAGACCCATGTTGCATGATTCCATTTATATGAAATGTCCAGAATAGGCAAATCTTTTTTTTTTTAACATCTTTATTGGAGTATAATTGCTTTACAATGGTGTGTTACTTTCTGTTTTATAACAAAGTGAATCAGCTATACGTATACATGTATCCCCATATCCCCTCCCTTTTGCGTCTCCCTCCCACCCCTCTAGGTGGTCACTAAGCACCGAGCTGATCTCCTTGTGCTATGTGGCTGCTTCCCACTAGCTATCTATTTTACATTTGGTGGTGTATATATGTCCATGCCACTCTCTCACTTCGTCCCAGCTTCCCCTTCCCCCTCCCCGTGTCAAGTCCATTCTCTACATCTGCATCTTTATTCCTGTCCTGCCCCTAGTTTCTTCAGAAACTTTTTTTTTTTTAGATTCCATATACGTGTGTTAGCATACGGTATTTGTTTTTCTCTTTCTGACTTACTTCACTCTGTATGAGACTCTAGGTCCATCCACCTCACTACAAATAACTCAATCTCGTTCCTTTTATGGCTGAGTAATATTCCATTGTATATAAGTACCACAGCTTCTTTATCCATTCATCAGTCGATGGACACTTAGGTTGCTTCCATGTCCTGGCTATTGTAAATAGAGCTGCAATGAACATCGTGGTACATGACTCTTTTTGAATTATGGTTTTCTCAGGGTATATGCCCAGTAGTGGGATTGCTGGGTCGTATGGTAGTTCTATTTTTAGTTTTTTAAGGAACCTCCATACTCTTCTCCATAGTGGCTGTATCAATTTACATTCCCACCAACAGTGCAAGAGGGTTCCCTTTTCTCCACACCCTCTCCAGCATTTACTGTTTGTAGAGTTTCTGATGATGGCCATTCTGACCGGTGTGAGGTGATAGGTCATTGCAGTTTTGATTTCAGAATAGGCAAATCTTTAGAGTCAGAAAGTAAATCAATGGTTGCCTAGGGTGGCCGGGGGAAGTGGGGAATGAATACTACTGGGTACAGTTTCTTTTGGGGGTGATGAAATGTTTCATAATTGGTTCTGGTGACAACTCTGAATATACTAAAAGCTGCCGGATTGCACACTGTAAATGGGTGAATTACACCTCGACAAAGCTGTTAACAAAAGTGCAGCGACTCCCTGCCCCGCCCCAGAGCCCGCACGCTTAGCCGGTTCTTCTCATTTCCCTTACTACATGTTTCTCAATAATATTCTCATGCTGCTATTTCTTACCGATTTTCAATTGACTTCCAAAAACGGAACTAAGGAACAGGATGCAGTTTTAAATTGGCAACTGAGTGTGGACCTTGTTGAGAAGGTGCACAGAAGCTACCTGGGGGAAGAGTGTTCTAGAGAGAGGGAGGAGCCAGTGCGAAACCCCAAGGCAGGAGCACGCTTGGTGTATTCAGAAACCAGTACAGGAGTTGGTGTGGTCAGGATGGAACTGGTAAGAAGGGGGAGGGTAGGAGACAAAGTCAGAAAGGGAGAGGGTCCATATTGCGTAAGGCTGCAAGTCCGCTGCAGGGGCTTCGGCTTTTATCCTGAGCAGCACAAATGGACTTACATTTTAAAAGAATCACTCTGGCTGTTGGGCTGAGACACGCTGAAGGAGTCTGCGCGTGGACGGAGAAAGGTCAATTCAGAGCAGCAGCTCCCTGTCGGGGCATTCTGCCCAGGGGACACTTGGCACTATCTGGAGATATTTTCGGCTGCGACAACTAGGGGGAGGGGGTGCTAGTGGCACCTTGCGGGTAGAGGTCAGGGATGCTGCCAATCATTCTAAAATGCACACGACATGCCTCACAGCAAAGAATTATCTAGCCCAAAACATCAGCAGTGCCATGGCTGAGAAGACCGGCTTTAGAGGCTCCTGCAATAATCCAGACAAGAGATAACAGCTGCTCAGACCATGCTGGTTACCGTGCAGGTGACATGGAACAGTCAGGGTCTTAATATATTTTAAAGGTAGAACCAACAAAATTTCCTAGTGGAAAAAGTTCTTTGGCTGGAACAGCTGGAAGGATGAAGTTGACATCAACTGAAATGGGGAAGATGGTGAAGAAAACAGGCTGTGGGCTACGGGTGTCAAACAGTTTGCAGGGTGCAGGTGGGGGAGGTACAGAACTGGAGTCTGGACCTGCTAGGTGCCAGGAGTCGACGACACCCTGAATGCAGACACTGAGCAGGGCGTTCAGGAGAGAGGGTGAAGGAGTAGAGGGCAGTGTGGCAGTGGTCACCACACATCGCCCCGTGAGACCAGAGGGCATAAGAAGAGAGCCAGGGCCAAGGAGAGATGAGAGAGGGCCAAGGCCGGAACTGCGGGACCCCGGACATTGTCAGGCTGGGATAAGGGAAAGGCAACAGAGAAATGTAAACCGAATAAAAGCTTTACCTTATCATTCTCAAACTCGTAATGGGGAAAAAAGTGTTTGCTTATGACTAAGGTTAATTCAATGAGAATACCCCTAAAACATAAACAGAAATAACTATTTGTGAGAGCTACAATCAATTAACTTTCAGATATAGGATGCTTACAGTAAAAAAGAGTTGATAAAAGTATCTTAGATCGAGATTATGTCTTCTATAAGCCTAATGGATAAAAAGCAAAGTTTCCTTACCTGCTGTTTCCTGCCCATGGCAAGTGTTCAGTTCGGCCAGAAGCTGGTTAAAATCATCTTGATGAGCAATCCAGCTGTCCTGAAAATACCAAAAACTCAATTAGAGACAAGCCTGTAGTCTACCTAAGCTGCGATAAGATATATATTGGAATCAGGGAAATCTGGTAGTTAATGTGAATTTTTAAATGTTTCACCAAAATATTATTTTATAAATTTGAATGAAAAAGAAATAGTATAATTTGAAATGTAATTTATCTATATCATTATTAAAAATGAGGATCTTGGAAGCTTAAGCCCTGATTTCAAATGTAGATGACTTATCAAGTCAACTTATAGTCAAATAAACAACAGACAACCTGTGTGCAAAATGTTAAAATAAAGCAAAATAAAATATTTTTTTTCTCACTATGGGAAAATTATGTAGGTCAAAGGAAAAAAGCAGTGACAGATTTGAGGGCTCTCTTCTTTGCTCATTTGAGCTGAAAATATTTTGCCCAATTCTGCTTGCTTGCATCCACCCCAATTTCAGAAAACAGCAGTGGGGACGGGAGGAAGAAGGACTCCAGCTTCCCTGAATCAATCAGCACCCATTTATAAGGGGCTCAGTTAATAAGCTCATCGTAACAAAGACGACCTAGCTTTAAAAGAGAATGAACATCTCCAAAACAATATCAACCGGTGGGGAGCAGGGTTTCGATTCGGGAACTTGCCTCATGCATACTTTTTAAAGAATGCTTAAGGTTAAGGTATATTGAATAGGTTTACCGGGCAATGCTTCTCCTAAAAAGTTAAGTATATCTGTATATCCACCTCTTCAAAACTACCTTCAAAATCAACCTTACATAAACTCTTTTTTTTTAAATTGTCCAAGGTGTGTTTATTAATTGATGAAAATAGACGATATTGCTAAACATTCCATCTAGTAAGTGTGTGACATTCCAAACATTTTGAAGTACTGGTCTTGGATCTTGTCCTCAGAAATAGAACATTCCCCTGCGCCTTTTTTCAAGTGTATCGAGATATAGTTGACATAGTTTTAGGTGTACAACATGATGATTTGACAACATGTGTATGTTAAACTCTTCCTTTAGTGGTTTAAGATTTTAGCTGTTAGCCCAAACAATTTTAGCTGCTCCAGTCCACTACTCTGAGCTATTGAACTAAGCAATGTAACCCAGTTTACCTAAAGTAATTCCCCAGATTTCCTACCAGATTCTGTTGGCTGCGGAAATGTAAGAACAAAGCTTTCAGTTTAGATCCTTTCTACAGTGAGCAATGGTACTGAAAACGAAAGGCAGGGTAAGCCATGAACTTTTAATTACAGGGTCATATTTTCAAAGTGTCAGTGTTTTAAGGGGAAATGTGAATAAATTCAAGTGCTATACACCAACAGTCAGAAACAGACAACGGGACAGGAAAAGAATACCACTTTCTTTCAGTATTTCCAAAATGAAACGCCACCAATTTTAACAATATAAGCTAATATTACAACGCAGGTAAAGATGAAAATTCCTCTCTGTCCTGAAATGAATATTTCTTTAAAAAGAACACTTTTTGCAAAGTTCAGCAATAAAGCTTCTTTGGATCTCTTATGCATAAGCAAGTAAAGAATCCCATAGGGCAATGAGGCAAAACGATGACACGTTACAGATGCCCAGCAGCTTAGTTACGGGCTCCTTAGTTATCGAAAACATGTATGATACACGCTTGAACAGCTTAAAACTGATCAATCAATTTGACTGGATTAAATTTTTTACACTGACAAAAATATCAATTAAGCAAGGAAAACCCCCAGCAGACGCTGTTGCTCACTTCATTATTGATCGTAGCTCCTAGTCCCAGGTGGTTATTTTTAACTTGAACTTTAATATGATCTGTGGCTCCTTGCTCCTGAGCCCCTAAACCCTGTGGGGATTAAACACAAAGAGAGTTAGCATTTTTATCAGGTGTAAAAATACCTCTCTTCCTTCATCAACTGTTTGATTAATCACTAAACATCTAGGAGGCATTATCCTTGTCCTCAAAGAGGACACAGTCTAATGGATTCTTACAAGATTCTGTAGTATCAAGGATGCACTTACAATAATGAATGCCAATCCTGCAACCTATGACCCACTTCAAGGACCATGGAAACACTAGGGAGAACATCCTTTCTCTGATGCTCAAAAGCAGAGTGCTCCTGCCAAACTAACAGAAGCCCATCAGAGGCATTAAAGTCTATGGTGCTTTCCATTAAATAATTTTACAAAACAACACTGAGGAAGGGGACTCCAAGTCCCCCGCATCATTAACACTCATTTGTAAGGAGTCCCAGAGCGCCTGGTGTACTAAATGGCACCCAAGGTGGCTCCAGCACAGTGGATGGAGAAAAAATAAGGTGATATAAAGGGGCCAGACCTTAAGGACCTTGGAAGTTACGGGGAGAATTTGGATATTATTTTTTAAAACAATGGGAAACCACTGAACTTTTAAGCAAAGGAATGACATGATCTAATTTCTGTATTTTAAAAGCTCATTAAGGCTGCTGTATCGCAAATGGCCCAGAGGAGGAAAAGAAGGGAGTCAGGGAGGCAGCTGAGAGGCTGCTGCATTGATCAGGGCAAGCAATGGCGGTGGTTGGTCCAGGACGGGGCCCCGGATAGAGAGGAATAATGACTGGGGATTCGGGAAGTGAGAGAGGTCAAGGAATCAAGCACGACTCCCAGGTTTCTGGTTTGAGTAAGTTGATAGGGTGCTATTTGCAAAAATGGGGAAAACTTGAGAAGAAAAAGCTTTGTGGGGGGCGGGGGGGAATCAAGAGTTTTATAATAAAAATGATCTACTTGAGATGAGGACAGAGAAGGGACTAGGGCTGAACCCCAAGGAATTCCAAAGCTCAAAAGTCTAGAGGAGGAAGAGCCAGCAACAAAAATTTAGCAGTGGCTGGTAAGGTAGAACGAAAAACCGGAAGAGAGGGCAGTATTGTGGAAGGCAACACAGTGGTATTTCAAGGTATTTCAAGTCAATTATGTCCAATGCTGCTAAGGGATAAAGTAATGTGAGAACAAAAAAGGATCCATTGGATTTAGCAAGATCTTTAAAGACCTTGACAAGAACCATTTAAGTGCAGAGATATCAGCAGAAGTCCTACATGAGTCAGGAATAAAGGGAATGTGAGAAAAAGGAGAAAATGTGTAGTCTAGCTTTAAGGGTGAACAAAATCTTACTCTAAGCAACATAAAACTCTGATGGTTAAGTATGATTCCAAACGCAACTAATTAAAAGGCACCATTTATGAAAATCACAGCAGGTTAAACAATAAACAAAGACAGCTGACGTTTATGTTCAGTTCTAACTGTATCATCACAAGGTCATTATAATTTAATTATTTCTCCAAAATCACTTATTGATGCAAAATAAATTTCTCCCAGTCTCCTAAGGAAGATGTATTCTCCTGATCTGAAATCTCTCTGCATGGCTCCAATTTCTTTGCTCTTCCCCAAGATACCTTTCCTTTAGACCACCCCATCTTCTCTAGCATCCTCTGGCCAAACTTGGAGTCATCATTACTCCACGCAGTGTTTCTTGGATCCACAGCCCACTTCTGCTTCCGCCGACCTGTAAACGACAAATTATCTCATTAGCAACTTATCTTTCAAACCTGGAGAATACCTCACAAGTACCCACATACCTAAAGCATACACACGATACTTGCATAAATACAACAAACATTATGTCTTATTAGATACAGATATCAGATTTGGCATCCAATGGATAGTATCAGCTTGGATCATTTATCCTGGTTTCCCCAATAACTGTATATTCTGAACATACAAACTGACCTTATAAGATTAAAATAAAAATATTCCCCCAAATGTGACAAATCGAAACACATGAGGTACCATCAGCTGGGCCTTCCAATTCAGCAACTGGCAGCAACCTAAGGCACCTGTGACACCAGTGTCACCATCACCAGCAGCAGTCACCACAGACATACGTTAAGTGCCAAATGCCATCCACATATTCTCAGGTTCAATTTTCACAGTAACCCAATGAGGAGAGATCTGCACTTTTCAGATGAGAAAATCTGAGGCCTACAGAAAGAATGTTCCTAATGTCCCCAAGCAAAAAACAGAGTCTTTATACAAACCAAGGTCCTACCAACTCCAAAGCTTATATTTTTAATTCACAGCATACGAGTCATGATCTTGGGGAGAGTCACCCTCTGTGCAACCTACAGATACTAATCATCCCTTCTCACAGAAACGCCCTAAAGCCATATGACCCCTTCTCTGGGGGTCATCATCCATGTATTCTTATTAAAATATTATTCAAGACATATTCAAGGTTACAGAAACTGCAGCATAAAATCTTAATGCAATGAAATCCATTAACTATCGTGTTGTCATTTGATTAGAAAATGTAATAACTGCAAGTGTCAAAAACTGGTCTTGAAAAGAGTCTATGAAAAAAAGTAGTATCTTGATAAAATATGGGTCTAAGACTCTGAATTAAATAAGGACTGAAAAGTGAGAGTGATAAATGAAATTCTCTTACGTTTATATAAGGGAGATTTCTTACCTTACATAAGGGAGAACCAATAAAATAATATTTGATAACTAGAGAAATGCAGGATAAAAAATGTTTTTGAGAAACAAACTACTAGATTTTAAAAACGGGATAAATGACTGTGGAGAAGATGAAAGAAAACAAAATATAGTCCATATGGCAAGAGAAAACAAAGGAAATTAGCATACTTACTGAAGTGAAAATGTTCACTAAGATTAATTAGGGGAAAAAAGTAGGTTATAAAACTGTACCTACAGAATTATCCCAATTTTATAAACTATCAGAGAAAATAACTGCTAGGTAGTGAAATGGTAGACTGGGACTTTTCTATGCTTCTATTTTCTCATTTCTAAAATAAGAACACCAGTCCCAAATATCTAATCATAAGGGATGCCACAGACATTAATTTAGTAAATTGTTTTAAAAAACACAAAATATTATATACTATTGTCAGAGATTTGAAAATTTGGAGTCATGGTGGGAAGAGAACGGAAAACATTCTCATGAAATTATGCAGCTTGAGTTGCTGATGTCCACAGATGGCACTTCACATCTGTATATCATTTCATACTTTGAACTATTTTCACGTTCACCATCTCATTGATTTAAGCCAACCTAGTAATGAACATAATCAAAGAAGTTTTTAATACCCCCAGAGAAACTGATCAGGGAAAGAAACATAAATGAATAGCAGAGCCAGGTCTAATGTTCCCAAGTGCACGCTGAACTAAGCATACATCAAAGAATATTAAAACCACAAGAAATCTTAGCCACACTGGTTATACAGATGAAAAAATAGAGCCCACAGGGTCACACTCTAAAACATACTCCTTTCTGTAAGTCCCTGTTTAAAAAGAAATCCGTTGACCCTGGTGACAAGAACGTAAAGATATAGCGATAACTAGATCAATTTTGTCACTTCCTACCTCAATGACCTTGGGGTGAATTATTTTCCTCTGAACCTCAATTTCTGCCCCTGTAAAATGTGAATGGTGCCTTACCCACTCCGTTTTGTGTTCCCATTCCTCCACCCCCTTAGAGGATGCCGACAGCATTTATTTCATGGAATCCCTGTGTAGCGTCTGTTGGGTCTGTTAAATTTTAGCAGTTGTTTCTGCTCCTCGCTCACCAGACACTTTCAAAGATACCGGCCGGCTTTTCAGGGCCAAGGCACGACTGCCATCTGCTGGCCGGCAGCCTTAGCTACAGGTATCGTTCAGAAGTTAAACAGCCTCTCCAGAGGGAGGGAATTAACGAACTTCACAAAGTGATGGTAAATGTCAAAGGCAAACTGAGGCAGGTTGGGGCGTTGAGGCCAACATTCCTTCCATAGTAAGAGTGTTAGTAATTCCAACTACCAAAGTCAAAACCGCCACTGTCTTACTTATAATCACTCATTAACCCCGCCTCCCCTAAAAAAACGCTAACTTCTTGTGTTTGATGCTTCTAACCCCTTTGCTTTTCTTTTTCTTGATTCAATACACTTTCAAGAACCGGATTTCACTGCCTGAAGAGATTCTGCTGGCCCAACCGCCTCTTTTTAACCAGAGGAAGCTGAGGCCCGGAGAAGTGAAAGAGCCAGTCCGGGTTCCCACAACCGGTGTCCGGACCCCCATTCGAACCCACCACTCGCGTGCTCAGGTCTGAACGTGAGACCAAGCGTCCCAAGTGGGCACTCGCAGTCTCTCACCAGCAGACCGCAGCTAACTCTCGGGGAAGGCTGGGCTGGGAAATCTCCGCGGCAGCCAGGACGAGCCGAGCAGGGCGTCCGGGACCCCGTCCCCCCGCATCCCCCGGCCCACCGTGCGCCGGCGACCGGTGCCCACCGCCACTCGGTCCGGCCGCCGCGTCACCCGGAACCTTCACCCTCGCGCCCAGTCGGGCCTCCGAGCCCAACACTCACGCTCAGCCAGCATCGACATGTCGCCGAGTCTGTGTGACACCTTGGGCCTCGGGACCTGAGCGACGGTGGACACCGCTCGGCGGTCTCGCGGAGAAGCTAGAACCACGAGCCTCTCAAGCCCGGCAAATTGCAGCGGCGAAGGCGCGCGCTGCTGACGTCAGTGAGGCGCGACTCGCTCCTGGACCGCGCGGCGGCGAGTGGGCGGGGCGCGGGAAGCCTGGGACTGCGTTTGGGTGGATGCTGGGTAGACTAGCGGTTTCCAAGGTTTGTTCCAACTCCAGCGTTCCGTGTGTCTATGAAATATCTATAAGGATCATCCACTAAAAAGAGCTGTTATTAAGTTTGGAGTGGTTTTTTTAAATTACAGAATCTTGATATTTTAAAATTGTTAGCTGGGAGTAGATATTGCACTTTTAGAAATAAGGTGATTCAGTGTAAGACATTCCATCTTATTCTTCAGTCTCATGGCAGACCCGCATAGAGCAGGACTTCTCAAACTTTAATGTTTGGGTGAATCACCTGGGGATCTTGTTAAAAATGCAGTTTCTGGTTCAGCAGGTCTGGGATGGGGCCAGAGGTTCTGCATTTCTAACAAGCTTCCAAGGACGTGGATGATGATGGGCTTACTTTGTGTAGCAGGCCATTAAATAACCAAAGGTATGAGTGAACTCAGGGTTAAAATATACTCTTTTCTTTTTTCCTGTTCAAGAAAAGTGCTTTATGAAGAACACTTTATAAAGTGATGGTGATAAACGCTTTCAAAATATTTCAAAGAACTGAACCAAGAAGGTATTTAGGTAAGTCATCTATACTATTCCCCTGCCTTCGGGCAAGTAAAGACCAATATCAGGGACCGATGATTACTCTTTTTTTTTTTTTTTTTTTTTTACTAAATTTGTTTATTTTTGGCTGCGTTGGGTCTTCGTTGCTGCAGGCCGGCTTTCTCTAGTTGCGGCGAGCGGGGGCTGCTCTTCGTTGCGGTTCGCGGGCTTCTCATTGCGGTGGCTTCCCCTGTTGCGGAGCACGGGCTCTAGGCACATGGGCTTCAGTAGTTGTGGCTCGCAGGCTCTAGAGCACAGGCTCAGTAGTTGTGGCGCACGGGCTTAGTTGCTCCGCAGCACGTGGGATCTTCCCGGACCAGGGCTCGAACCCGTGTCCCGTGCACTGGCAGGCGGATTCTTAACCACTGGGCCACTGGGGAAGCCCTCCTTCTTTTCTATAGCTCTGGTAAGTCTCATGTCCATCCCTCCCATCCCCACACCGTTCACATGCGTACAATTGTAAAAGCTAGCTACACATTCTGTACAGTCACAGAAAGAAATTCTTAATGTGTTGCATTACATCTTTATATTCTATTCCAGATATATCACTAACATTTTATCTATAAAAGAAATAAAGCTGAATCTTGCCAGTTTAATTTAGCTCATTCCTAAAGAGGCACCAGTGTGACACAATGCAGGGCTGGGGTGGGGTGGGGGAGGGGAGGGGAGCAGTCAGAGAACATGACAGAGCCTAAATTCTGCTACCGGCTTGGGGTGAGTCCTTGGGCAAGTCATTTCACCTCTTTTGATATCACTGTTTCAATCTATGAAAAAAAAGGATGATCTCAGATTATTTCCAAATCTAAAAGACTTTCAGAGAATTACTTTAATCCAATCCGGCTGCTGTTACCCAGAGAGTGGAAGGCTCATCTCTCCCTGGAGGATTTCTCCTGCGGTCCTCACCGAATCTTCCTCAGGCCCCACAAGGAACACAAGTTGAGAAGCACCTACCCACCCTGAGATCCAGTACCCTAGAAATGGATGCTTGATGTCTTGCTGAGATTTATTTACCCATCCTGGGGGAGGGGGCGGGGAGTGTCTGGTTTTGCCAGGTTGTTCCCCCTGCAATCCGCTTTAAACTCCACCCCATTTCTGTTGCTTATGCCTCTGAGTAGGGGAATGTGTCGCTGATACTGTTTCTCTTAAGTCAACAAGCCAGTGAATGCCAACTCAGGACTCTCATCCTCCGGGCCTCCCGAGTAGTTTATCTTGTCCTCTCTTGCAGTCTTTGTCTGTTGTCAAAGCTCAAATAGGAAGACAAACCCTAGCCAACTGCTTTGTGCAGGGAAGACTCTCTCTTGACCCTAGTCCAGGAACACCTCCCGGCTCCCCGGCAGCAGTTCTGGCCTGCAATTCCTCCTCTGTTGATCCTCCCTATCAAAATGTTATGACTTCAGGGCTTCCCTGGTGGCGCAGTGGTTGAGGGTCCGCCTGCCGATGCAGGGGACACGGGTTCGTGCCCTGGTCCGGGAAGATCCCACATGCCGCGGAGCGGCTGGGCCTGTGAGCCATGGCCTCTGAGCCTGCGCGTCCATAGCCTGTGCTCTGTAGCGGGAGAGGCCCGCGTACCGAAGGAAAAAAAAAATGTTATGACTTTAAGCTTTAGCCTCCACAAAATCTGTAAAGCTCAACAATGGAACATCGTGTCCAGAGATCAACTCACCTAATGACATCAAAGGGAAAAAAATCTGATTTCCTGACTGCCTTATGATTTTTTACTTTATTGTCTTAGGTTAGCCTTCTCTAGTTTTGGAGCAAGGTGGTGACACTTCAGTCTCTTTGTCTTGAGGTTGTTTTAGGACTGTAGGTGGTAGTGGGGAGGGTGATGGGAGATGGGGGCAGGGAGATGCCTGCAAAGGGAATGCGTAGACACAGGGTTGGAGTTGGATGATGAAGGAGGATGGGCTGACTCGGTCACCACGTGAGAGGGTTTCCAGACCTGAGCTGCTGGCCGAGGACCCCTGTCCTGAGGGTGGGAAAGCATCATATCAGGCAGGGACTGCACCGTGGCAGTGATGATGGACACCCTGGGATCCCCTAGGAGGTTCCCTGAGCCTCACTGTGGCTCTCCCTGACCCCTCTGGCATCTTCCTTCCGGCTTCTGCTGCTCTCTGGGTAAGCAGTGCACAGCCCAGGGAGCTATGTCCACATAGTCTGTCCCCCCCACCATGATTTTCCTTGGTGCAGTAATTAGCAGAATGGGCTTCAAAGTTACAGAGTTCCGATCTGGCTCTGACACCTGCAAGTTATGTCTGCTCTCTGATTCCTCATCTGCTATCCCATGGGGTTGCTGGGAGGATTAGGTAGAAAACACATGAGGACACCTTGTGGGCTACAGCACTATAATACGGTAGGCAGCCATGGCTGTTTACCCTGAGAATTACGGGCAGGTCTTGGGTCGAATCTGCCCCATCCTTATTCTTCATGTTCCTCTCTCATCTCCTACCGAGCACCAGTTGTTGACCTTGGGCAGCTCACTAAATGTCCTGTGCATCATTTTCCACATCTACCTGATAAGGATAATGCCGGTACCTGCCTCGAAGGGTTGTGATGCTGATTAAATGAAGTGATTTAATGAATGTCTTAAACGAAGTTCTGAAGTACTGGAGGACAGTGTCTGGCATGGAGAAGGGACTCGAGAAATGGCTCTGTCTGTATTTGAGTGCACACCAAGGCCACCATCTTACTTTAAGGAAATCTCTGTAAGTGTTTTAGGGTCATCTTTTACTTACACAGAGTTCATTCACATTTGATCTCTTTCAAAAAACTTTGTTATGAGAGATACCATTAAGTAAATAATACCATTCGCAAAGCTGTAGGAGCCCCATTTTTTAAAATTCCACTTTAAAAAAATAAAAAGTATATATAATAGTCTACATATACATACATATACAGTTAGCATATGCATGGAAAAACTGGGGGAGACTATATTCCGAACTCTTAATACTGGCATCTTCAGGGGAGTGGGGAAAGGAATTACAGAAGACTTTTCATTTCTGCAATACATATTTGTATATCATCAGAACTTTTAAATCATAATAACACGTTTCTTCTTTATTATATCAGAATAGTTTAAATATATATATCCTATGTATTAATATGCATGCTTCCTATAGAAGTGTTGTCTGGTGGAGCAGACATAAATATCTTGCCTGGAAATTTAATCCCATCTTATCCACTCAATCCAAGACACACTAGAAACCTGTCACGGGCACAGGTGACAATAATCTGTCAACATTTTGGAAACCACTGGACACTTTTAGCATGTTCCTGAGGCAGAGACAAACGAAGAAGGAACCGTTGGGAATGATGTCCAGCGGTACAGCAGCAGACCCTGTGGACCTGTGGGCTCTGCCACGAGTCCATGTTACTTCAGACTCCCCTCAACCTTGATTCTCTGTGGCTTTCCAGCTCCTACTTCCGAATTTCTCCCTTTGGGGGATCTTTGACCTCCAGGCTCCCACTTCTTGATCCTGGCTCAACTTCCTTTGGTTTTCTGGTCCCTGATTCCTTGAGGACCTCTCCTGCCCCAGGTGCTCAGACACCACGACCACCTGTCTGGCTCCATTCGGGCAGCCCTGCCTGGCATTGGCCTGTGACACAACTCTGTGGAAATTTCTAGATATCTGAGAGGGAAGCTTCAAATGCGAAGACATCAGTCAAATGGCTTTGCAACTCTCTTCTGATTAAAATGACATCTGCAGTATTTGCAGGCAGGCCAGCCATCTATGGTCTTGGTCTCTGTAGATTCATCCAAGTTGTCGCATGTGTAAACAGTCTGTACCTTCTTTATGAGCAGCATTCCCAGGTATGGATGTATCACTGTTCCATCATCCACCTGTTGTAGGATATCTGGGCTGTTTCCAGTTCTGGACTATTATTACAAACATTCCCGTGTGTGAACATAAATACCCATTGCCTTGCAATAAATGCACAAGAGTACAATTGCGAGTCATCGGGTAATTCATGTTTAAATTTGTAAGAAACTGACAAAACTTTTTTTTTTTTTTTTGGCCACGCAGCCACGTGGCTTGCAGAATCTTAGTTCCCCGACCGGGGACCAGGGATTGAACCCGGGGCCACGGCCATGAAAGTGCTGAGTCCTAACCACTGGACACCGGGGAATTCCCAGAAACTGACAGAATGTTTTCCAGAGTTGCTGCCCCATTTCACTTTCCCATCCACGGTGTATGAGTGATCTGGTTTCTCTGCAGCCTCTCCAGCATTTGGTGTTGTCACTATTTTCGTTGTATAGTGATATCGTGTGCAAGGAAGGCACTCCCAGTCCTGGGCTGAGCGCTCCCTTCCTGTGGCACTCAAGGTCTTCATGGGACCACAAGTCAAATGCATGGACTGAAATCTGGGGACAGAGGCGATCAGACCAGGCCCAGACCACACAGGAAGCTAAAGAAGGAGCTGGAAGGAAGAAAGCGAGGCGGAAAAGCTGAGGGACGGGGCAGGGCACAGAAGAAGTGAGTCTAACCGGCCTCAGCAGCACTTGCTCGGGGGCCTGGGGCTGATGGGTGGTGTGTTGGGAGTAGAGTGTTGTGTGTGTGTGTGTGTGTGTGTGTGTGTGTGTGTGTTTGTGTGTGTGTGTGTGTGTGTGTGTGTGTGTGTGTGGTCAGCAAGCAGGAACTTGACAGTGGTTCACCCAGTTAGCCCCTCACCCAACTCCAACTGCTAGGGACCAAGACAGCCGAACTTGTCTTTACGAGTAACACAGAAAAGAGGGCCCAGAATCACAGATCCCCAAGTGCAAATCCATACGGCACAGGGGGAGACCCTGACATCCTAGACTCATATTCTCCATGTAGCTGAAAAGGGTCTTCGATATTGCCTTTGATGAAACCATTTAGCAAAACAGGTAAACACAATTTTAGGGAGGATTTTTGTCCCCTACATGGCCCCGTAACCTAACTTTTGATCGCCAGCCTGCATTCGGACTCCAAGAGCCAGTAGCCTGGGGTCTGGGGTTTTTCCTACCTGGAGGGGGGGGTGGTATCAGCGTATCAGGAGGCGGCCAGGGCCTGAAGGGCCCGCCCATTGACCTCCCCCCTCCCCCTGTAAGGTCTCTTCCTCTCCTGGGGGTTGCCAGCTGCTTCTGAGAAGCCTTTGGTCCGGTCAGAGGCCACCTCAGCTTACACTGCTGCCAGTAAGCACCCAGAGTTTTCCACTCCACAGTCATCTGTCCCTCCCCCTCCACGAACAAAGGAAAAGGCACACGTACACACATGTTATTAAAATGAACTGTTTATATATCTCAGTTGAGTCAATACATTATAATGTATTAAAATGGAAAGGTACAAAATTGAAATAAATACTTTCTGATTCATGTATAAATCTTTTTTTTTTTTTGTCAAGATGACTTTTATCGTCAGTACATGTCACAAGAAAACATTTAAAATGACACTGAAACAATCATTTAAATCATGGTGCATGGAGGAAAAAGGTAAAGAAAACAACTTTTGGCTTGTTTTGGCATGAGACCTTGATACAATTTGGGTTCCCCAAAACCATGTGAAGGGTGATAAAATAGAAATGCTCAAAACCGACTTAAAAAAATAAACAGGCTTTACAAAAACCCTCTTTTTGATGAACCCGGCCACTTCTCTACATGGTCTGCACTTAACAGTAGATACATTCAGTATTGTCCACGGGAAGACAGCAACTGCCTTTCGTTTTAAAGAGCTTGGTGGAGAGGCTGAAGGCGTATGCTGAGGTGAAGGTGGGTAGGATGTACAGGAGGAGAACAGAAAGTCAGGACGGTCTTCAGGAACGCCTCTGAGAATGGGGGTGCGGAGGGTCTCTGGAGCAAGTGTTGGCGCTGAGAGCATGAGTCCAGACCTGAAGCAAAGCAAGTGGGCAGGGTGGAAACAGTGGCTGCTGTGGGGCAGGGTGGTCTCCCCACCTGAGCAGTTCTGGGTTTGCCCTCAGCCTGGGAACGTTCCTGTCTCAGCAAGAGGCTAACCCAGCGCTCTGGGGACAGGGCTGGGACTCTTTTCAGGCACAGCATCATGGGGGAGACGGGGACAGGTGTGGGGCTTCAATGAATGCCACGGAAGGGGCTTCCTCCTCTGGTTCCCGTCTTAGGTGGCTGTTAAGGCAATAAGGACTTCAGCAAACTAGAAGTTAAGGGCAGCTAAATTCAGCCAGATTGAAGGCAAACAAAAGGTGAGAAAGAGTCCCTTTCTCCTCAGCTACCTTCCCGCCCCAAGCACAGGAGGTCTCAGCTCACAAAGCTCTGAATCTATAGTATGCGGTAGCAGAGGGCTTGCCCTTTGGAAGGCTCCATGGAAAAGAAGGCTCATCCCTGGCTTTGGGCAATTTGACCCAAGTTTCCTTTCTCCAGACTCTCTTTCCTGAGGTCCTCTCAGGAGGGCAAGCTATGGTCACCCAGCTGTTGAGTGAAAAGTGGAAGCACCAAGGTTCACGCAGAGTTAGGGCAAGTCCTTGGCCACAGACCATCTGGCCCATCCCAGTGGCCTTGAACACTGTGTGTCCTGGAAAGCAAGGCCTGATGTTCGAATGCTCCAGTGAGACCTATGCTCAGCTGGAGAACAGGACTAGCCCTTCAGGGTTCAGAAATGTTCCCCCTACATCAGATGGAATGACGGCTACGAAGCCCGTGGGAATGTGAGGTCCTGGGAAGGTTTGTGAGCTCATGTCTGGGTCCTCAGGGGAGTGAAAGAAGCTCCTTTGACCTGAATCCACTCACAGGGAAACGTACAGAAGACTGAACAGAACAGATGGAAGAATCTTTTCCTTTGCCCTTGTTCTGGAGTGAAGGAAATAGACCTTGACATGCTACGGGAAGGATAAACCTTAACAGTTGCCTCCATTCTGGGCAGGCTGCTGGCAAAATGCAGGGTAATTTGACTGCTGAGGCCTAGAATTGAAGAACTGACTCTCAGGCAGTTGCTAAAAGGTACAGCTACTCACTCCAGCAAATGTGAGGTCAGTAAACAAGGCAATATCCCCTCTATCCTGTAGCACTAGGTTACAGCCTAACGCCAGAGCTCTCCGTGAGATGCCTGGGGCCCGAGGATGTAGTGACTTGGACACAGTGGCAGCTGGGATCTGATTACTCAGCACCCCCTCAGAAGGGGGCATTCATGGGGACCCGATGTGCAGAACGAGAAATGCCGTCTGGGGGCCAGTGCCCTGCCTGACTTTTCTCTTGTGGAAGCCGTATGATTTGGGTCCTAAGCAAAATGGGTAACATTTCTTCCAGGAATCCAAGGATTATAATAACAAATCTATAATAAAGTCAATGTGATCATCGAGCTGTGAGGGTACAGATGAAACAAGACTGGTCAGGAGTTGATCATTGTTGAAGCCCATTGGGAGTTCTGTGGGACTTCACTGTACAATTCTGTTTTCATTTGTGTTTAAGTATGTTTTGAAATTATCCACAATACAAAACAAGGCCCCTTGGACGTTCTCTAACTTAACCCCTCATTTTCCAGACAGAACCCAGTGGTTAAGTACCCAAAATCACATGGGGAGTTCATGCAGTACCGGTACTAGAACCCAGCGTTCTTTCTGCAGGGATTAAGATACATGGGCTGGATTGACATACTTAAATCAATGTCAGGTTCTTGAGCTCTGCTCTTACCACGCTGAGAAGCAGGGTTTTTTTTTGTTCTTTTAAATCCTGCCAATTAGCCCTAAGAACATAATAATAATGGTAAGTACCCTTCTCCCATAAAGCCACAGTGGCACTTTCTGTGAAGGCTCTCTTTGGTCCCAGCATTTCAAAGGGAAACACTGTCCCCTAAGGTTTCCTGGGACAAAGCAGTCACTGTAGCTGCTTCTCAAGGGAACCACCACCAGGAAGGGCACTGAATGTCCTTCCTGAGCTCCTGGCAGTTTTCTCTGGAGCCTGACTGAGGGCCCGGTAGGGGGAGGGGAGTGTCACACTTACGATGGGGCGGGGGGTGGGGGGGGTTGGGGGGGGTGGGGAGGTGTTAAGGGCTGGTATGGCAGCCATTGAAGGGAATAAATCCCTTTAAAAATCTTCAACCCAGGTTACTCGATCTCTTTAGAGAAAGAGCTCTGTAATCTAATTGGAATCAAAGACATTAATCCATTTAATAAGAAAAAGACTTTTAAGAACTGGAGGCTTTGGAAAGGGAGACAGGAGACAGGGCTCTTCTCACAGTGATGACACGGGTAGGGAACCAAGGGGCCTCGGTAGCAAGTTGTAGACTTTAGTTTGAAAATTAAAAATGTTCTAGATACATCCTTGTAAGCTTATGAGGACACACCTCAAAGGGTGTATTCCCAAAGGAAATCAGGCCATAAAAGCCAGGCAGTCCCAAGTTCCCAACAGGGAGAAGGTGAGGTCAGAAGACCTGCACCAATTTTAGAAGAATAACACCCAGGAAGTTCCGGGTCCATCATTCTGCACAAGGAAACCACGCTTTGGGTTCTGGTGGCTCAGCTGAGATGAAAGTTAGCAGAGAGAGGTGAGATTGAAAAAAAAAAAAACCAAAAAACAGAAGGAATTTATAGTAAGAATTATGAACATGAGCCTGGATTTTAAATGTGTGGGCTTCCCGAAACAGCTAAAAGAAACTGTGGAATGTTCTCGTAGAGCGATGACATGCCTTGGGCATGGAAGATGTCCAGGAAAGTTGTAATGGCTGAAGGAGAGATGGGGTGCCTGGGTGGATGGACAGACCCCTCCGACTATTTAGAAAAATCTGTTCTGGCAAGAGACTTAGTAAGTTATAGATTTCAATTCTGCTATTTCTTACTCTCATTGTTCTTCCTTGTCCCTCAAAATATAGGTTAAATAAGATATCAGCTCATTTCTTATTCAATACCCTAAGCTTCTTAACTTGGTTTACAGGGAGCTGGGTTTGGAGAGGGCGTGTGTCTATGTGTGTGTTCACATTGCCCACAGTAACTGAGAAAAGAGATGCATTTCTTCCCCAGAAACTTATATAAAACATGACGGTTTGGGAAATATCTGAATTTCACAAATTAAAAGAAGGTCTCTGAGCTACCGCTTATAAGTCAGGAGAGGGACAAATGAGCATCACCGTGGGGATCTGATGTAAATTTCTAACTGTGTTCCTTTGGGAAAATTACTTCCTCTCTCTGGACTGGAGTTTCCTCATCTTGCCACTATGCGGTCAACCTTGACTCTGAGGGAGTGTAGCAAGTGCTACTCAACCTAATGAAAATGTCAATATATCCTGAAAGATGTCCATGGCGATGGTCAGTAATGGGCTCGGTGCTCACGGTCACGTACGTCCCAACAAGATGAAGTGCCCATGACAAGCGACTGAGCTCTGAGGTCTCCACTCGGAAGAGTGAAAACAGCAGTAAGCGCTTGTTTCCACCTGGTTGCCTGTCAGGACTGATGTTTCACTGCAAAGCCAAGAAGCCTGAAGACCTCAGAGAACTGGCTGTGTCTCTAGATCTGAGGTGGAAGGAAAGGCCCATTTGGAGACAGTTGAATTTTTCTGCCAAAAGACCAACGTCTGCAAAACCACAAATGCTGGAAATACAGGGGCTTCTAATACCAACTGTGCATGTTGTTTCCTAGCAGTCAGGGTAGGGAGAGTCTATCAGTTTTTGGTGGGAAAAAATAGAGCAGCAATCTCCTTGTGTGCTCGGGGAAAAGCAAGCCTGTGATTTTGACTCGATTAGAGAAAAGATAGGATTTCAGGGGACAGAAAGTCAATTCCATTCACCAGAGATATTGCCTACCAATCCCACCTCCTTCCAAGCTGGGCAGGAGCCACCTCACAGAAGAGAAAACTTCGGAAGCCAGGGTAGTGCCAAACCAGGGTGGCTCATGCCTTTTAAGACACGTCTTTCCCCTGAATAGGCCTAGATGTCCTGAGGAGGAGAGAGGATGCTACCAGCACGGTCTCCAGACACACGGCAGTCACATCTCTTAGGTAAAGACCACTCTTGCTCTAAGTGCACTGAAGATTCAGGAAACTGTAGTTGCCTCCCCTCGTCCCACCCCAAACACTGCCCTTCCTCATCTTACATCTGGGGAAACTGAGGCACAGCAAGGCCAAACAGTTTTTCTGCAGCTCTCATACTGATCTAGTGACACACCTGGCAGGAGAACCCAGGGCCCCTCTCTCTCTGCCTCTCTCATTCTCTCTCTCTCTCTCTCTCTCTCTCTCTCTCTCTCTTTTGACATCTTCCATTGCCTTTCTGCTTCATTCGCATTTAAAGTCTGTCTACCTGTCTATTTATCTATAATATATGTTCTCTTATGTATAAAATATAAATAATTTGCAGATTTCTGCTTAACTCCCTGTCCTTTTCTCTTCCTTTACATAACTTGGTTTGGAAACAAAAATAGATGTTCCATGGCGAGGGAAAACCACAGTACTGCTCAGAGGAACAGACCTCTGGAAGGAGAGATGACAGCCTTTGTCTGTTGGGCTGGGGGTGCTTCAGATCTGGACTGTACAGCAAATTAAATGGAACACAACTCATCAGAAATCAGCAATGGAGACATCTGTGCCAGACGACGTGAACTTCCACCACCTGGTTTTAAGGAACAGTAAATACAACAGAGATAGATAGATACACTATGCTGAATCTCGAGTCATAAAACAAGTTGCAAATAGAATTATGCTAAATTAAAGACGGACATCATAGGGAATAGTCTGGTCAACAACCAATCACCGTTAGAATCAAAAAAGTAAACCGGCCTTTTCACTGAGTACCTCCACGACATTTCTCAATGCACTAAGTACATTTTAACCATGCAAAAATACACAGACATCTTAACTAGGTTGTTTTTTTTTTTTGTAAAAAAATCAAACACCAACAATATGCATTTTTTTTGTTAATTATATTGGTTAAAGTAACAGCCAGTGGCTGCCAAGTATCAGATACATCATATACATATTTTTATACAGAATCTGGACAACACAACATTACACATCAGAGAGAGAAAGAGAGAAAAAGAGAATATTTGTTCCTTGGTGGGTTTGTTGCTGTTCAGTAAAAAAAAAATAAAGTAAAAATATGAGAAGCAATGCTAAGAAGGAAAACACTTCAACAAGTTAGGAATACATAGGGAGAATTGCTAATCAGAAGTACAGGAGGAAGAGAGTTCATAGTTAGGTCTGTGTCTAGAATTTTCTTCACTAAGAAGCAAAAGTGCACAACAGGTGTATTGGTTTGGAAAAGCAAAACGAGCAATTAACATCATGCTGTCTGGTTCCCAGCACGTTTCCAGCGAGAAGAAGAAAAAAAAAAAACCATAATCACAAATTAATTTCACAAGTTTTGTTTTAAAAATGTCCTCCCTTACCCAAGAAGCTGGGTAGTGCAGGGGTCGGGGCAGCTGAGTTTCGAGAGTCCTTGGCAAAGGTTTGGCCAAAACCGTTGGCCTTAGATTAGTTGGAGATATGAGCTGTCTGTGGGAATTCACGCAGTGGAATGCGACGTCGGCTCACTGGGTCCCCAAGCTCCCCGTGCCAGCTGGTGATCTGGAGGAGGGAGCACACAACCCACTGACAGGCCTGCTAGCCAGGCCCCAGTCCTGCCCCTGAAACATTTGGCGTCAGCACGATCCTAAGAATTCAACCTGGAAAGAAACAAGACCTTGAACACAAGCTATGGAAGCACTACCATGGCCACGGTTAGATACAAAAATGTGAAAATTCAGACGTAATCAAAAATACAAAATCAGTTTCGATAAGATCTGCTTTTTGTGTGTCTGTCTGTTTTTAAACCATTAACAGTGCAAGGTTTTTCAAATTACAGTAAAAGTTATGTGTCTGCTTACAGTAACTAGAGTAAGTAGCTGATTTTGCTCTGCTGGAATCAGAGGTCCCTGATAAGTGAGGATGCACCAATCTGAAATCAACCCAGCACAAGAAATGGATGTCTCAACAGAAACACAGTTCACCAGGGCTTTCACCCCTTCGAATTGTAACAAAAGATGGTGTCCTTTGTGCAACTCGTTAGCGTGAGTTTCTTCCTCCGTTGAAAAAAAGAAAAAGAAACGGATGGTATTAAAATTCCAACAAGAAAAGGACTGGAAATCTGGGGCTGAAGGGCAGAGCATCTGAAGGGAGTTTCCCGCGTCACTGAGCTTTCCCACTGTACTTAAAAATAAAAAGAATTGTTTCAGAATGAGCCTCCTTGGGCAATGCTACTTTGTGCTTCAGTCCCGCTCCGCACTCCCCATCCCAGGCTGCTGGGAAAGGAAGCAGCACCACCTCACAGGGTCAAAGGAAACCGTCATGGAGGTCACGGCCTTGTGCCATCAAGAATCGCCCCCCAGGAAAGGACAACGGAACTGCTAAGAAGGGCTGGGGGGCCGGGGTGGGCAGGGACTGAGGAGCCTTCGTCTGGCAAAAGGACGGCCCTTGTCAAGGCCACTATCAGAGCCAGTTCTGGAAAGGATGCAGAGGAAGGAGTCAAGAACCACAAATCATATCTCAGAGGAAGAGCCACCGTTGCCCCAGAGCCTGCCTTTGGGAGGTGGGCAAGTGGCCCAAAGAGGGCCACTGGCTAAATGAAGTGACAAGGCGACAGCCTTCACGTTCATGCTGTGGGACAGGAGAAGAAGGAAGGGTAGTGAGGAATCATGCTCTTCCACTCTAGAACCAACAGTCGGCCTGGGTCAGAAGATGCAAGACACCCTGGAAAGCCTCAAAGAGCCCTCGTCTCCGTTCCAAGGGGAGCGGGCGGATGTTGGCAGCCGCGGGCACAGACACCAAGCCAGAAGCCTGCGGGGGCCACGCAGAGCCCCCGTTCCTCCCAGCCCGTCTCGAGCCTCATCCTCGAGCCCAGACCCACGCAGAACTCGCTCTGAATTCTTCCTAACTCAGTGGGGCAAACTCTTCCCAGGTTTGTTGAAGTTAAAAGGGGACAGTTTTCGACAGCCAAGGCTGTCACTCAGGGCCTGGGATCCGCCAGTCCTGCATAAAGGGTGGGCAGCCCAGTCTCCCATCCCCCTGGGATGTGGCCTGGGTGGCGGAATCTACCTGCCTCACACGAGTGACCTGCGTAGGTGAGCGACCCCTTTACTCACACCCACATCCCCGAGAAAGAGAAGAAGCACACATTCCTCCGTCCTCTACCTTTGAAATAGAGTGTGAGGTGCTGCACTCAGCTGTTTGGTTGTGATCTGGTCACTGGAGGAAATCTGGGCTTGCTCTGCACATTTTGCTACGTTCCTCAAGAAAAGAAAGCTCCGCCAGACCCTGCAGGCCCAGTGCCTCCACACGGCTCTGGCTCTGCTCCCCAGCGGGGAAGTGGACAGCCATGCTCAGCCGAAGCACGAGGCTTCCCCCAGCACACCTCCCTGGCTTGTTCTGACCCTAGGGGTTGTGGAATCAGGCCGACCCTGTGTGTGTGTCCATCGTTTTTAGCATAAGATGCTCACGCATCCTTATCCCTTTGGCCATAAGAGACCCTGCGCCTTCCTAGGCTCCCCGATCCCGTTTCTTACCCAGCCTACCCAGAGTTCACTACCCAACCCGACCTGTTCTAGCAAAGCAGTTGCTCTAGAAACATTCTCTGTGCTTGTCCCCCAGCTCTGACTCGAAATACAGCCCACAGCCTGGTCCTCTGGTGTACAAAGGTGGTGGGACTCCAAACAAGCCCTCTGCTCACAGCTCTGGGTGCCACTAAGGGGCTGGTTACCGCCAAGCCAGCTGCGGTCTACAGGGACCGCTGACCATGGGTCTCCCCTCCAGTGGAGGACTTTTCAAAGGTGCAAGCTGCTTTGCCCGAACGGCCTCAGCCAACGCCTGCGTTCTTCCTGAGCTAAATCCCAGAAGCTCTGCCCGGCTAGATCTGCTCTCTCCAAGTGGTGTGTTTCTAATCTGGCAGTTGGCCACTGAAATATCATTTGTGATCACAGGTGTATTTACACGAGTGAAGGGACAGGATGAAGTTAGGGAATGAAATGATATGTGGTGTGGCTTGAAGGCGAAAGAAATGCTCCAAGATTCCTCTGTGCTGAGTTCCTACTGCTGTCCCCAGGCAAACATGAAGCCTGGTGAAAATGTACAGAACTGGGCTGTGACGCCCCGTTTTGGGTTCCTGGGACTATTTCGTACTATTTACCCTTAATTGTGGAGCTGCCCTGGCTGAAAGAGATTTCCAGGAGTGGTGTTACAGAGCGTAGGTACCATCATCCCTGGGACAGTGCTGGGGGAAGTGGGGTGGTCAGTAATCTCTGCACCTCCAATACGGCTGATTCTCCTCTCAAGATGAGCGGATGCTCTGGTCGTTACCCCAATACACTTAAACTGTTTGACAACAACAACAGAAGAGGGATTGAGGGAAACAAAATGTTTTTCAACCTTCAAGATACATATTTTCAGTGTGTTTATTAAGATGGTGAGAAGTTGGTTTCATCTTTTCTTTTAAAGCAAGAGAAATATAGTTGAATTGATTTCGGAGATGTTTACATTCCATTTAAGGAAGATCTCCTAGGTTCTCATAAACATGAGGGTGAGGTTAAAAGGAAAAGCTACCTTTTTTCCCCTGGGGTATTTTAGTTCACAGTCTGGAGACAATTAAGAGCTTCACAGACATTTGTTGAGTGAGTGGGTGTATTGATAACAGAATTTTAGGATGGGAAGGGACCTTAGGGAGTGTCGTCTTCATTTGGCAGGAGAGAAACTGTCCTTGAGCTGATTCAGTGGGTTGGTGGTGACTCCAGTGGCCCTGCTTCTGCATATGGATTGCAGGGAAGCGGGACCCTGCTTGGAGGGGAGATGGGGCTGGAGCGCAGCTCTCCTTGGCCCTGTGATGTAACAGCACAGCTTCCTAAACAATCTGTGTTTCTACCACAGAAGTCCTTCTGCCCTGCTCTCATCCAGCCATGCTTAGAGCAACTGGACAAACTACTGATAGGCTTATAGTGGTCCAGTTGGCTGAACTGAACTAGGAGATTAAGGAATTAACAATAACTTTTAAAAGTCCACTATTTCTCATCACTGTTAAACATCGAGGACTTAAAAAAAAAAAAAACCCACCACCTATTGAATAATCTGTAGCTTTAAAATGAACTTACTTGAAGATTAATATGTATATTATTTTAGAGATGGGCACCTGGTTAGTGATGGATGCAATAAGTGTGATATGTCTTGACTTCAAAAACTCTTTTGATAATGCAGACCCCATTATCATTATATGTCTTGACCTCAAGACATATCTCAGCATTCACCATGAGAACAGAACAGTGCCCCCAGAAGGATCATTCTTAAGAGGAATTAACGACAATTCTTCGTTGGCCTAAAGGGGCATCGTGAGTGTTTTGTGCGGACCAGCCCAGGGCTTCGTATTTCACAGGGAACCTTAGAAGGTTAGCTGACTGATACAGTCATGCGATTGCGGCTCGTTTCTCTCGTGGCTCTTCCTAAGGGAACAGCCTTCTCTCTTGTTCTCTGTAACCCATGTACACGTTCATAGCATATTGCAGAACCTACACTTTGTAAGCCCATAAACTCAGGATGGAGGTATGTGTTCGTGGACATGAAGAAATGATGGCTAAGAACAATAGCTAGAATGGGGTAGGAATGTTGAGTTTCACATCTCCTGGAGGCAAGGCAGTGAAGAGGTCTCCTGGACTGAATGCTTGTGTCCCTGCCCAAATTCCATACGTTGAAGCCCTAATTCTTAATGTGATGGCATTTGGAGGTGGAGTCCTTGAGAGATCATTGGGTTTAGATGAGGTCATGAGGGTAGAGCCTCCATGATGAGATAGGTTAGTGCCCTTATAAGAGGAGGAAGAGACCAGAGCTCTCTCTTTCTGCCACGTGAGGACACAGCAAGAAGGCAGCCATCTGCAAACTAGGAAGAGACCTCTCACCGGACACCAGACCTATGACACCTTGATCTCGGACTTTCCAGCCCCCAGAACGGTGAGAAATAAATGTTTGTTGTTTAAGCAACCCCCCAACCCCAGTCTATGTTATTTTATTATAGAAGCCCAAACTAAGACAGAATCCTTTCCTGAGTTCCTGATCTGCATCCCTTTTAAAGCTCCAGGTCAAGGCTAACGTGATTATGGATGAAGCAACCTGTTTTCTTTCTAGAGCAATCTATCTTCGGGTAAGGGGAATCTTCTCATTACTCTCCTCTCTCTGTCTCTTCTTTCTGGTCGAGCCATTTTTCCCAAGACAGCATTGCTTTTGAGCAGGGTTCCTGGCGATCTTACAAGAGGTATCTGCTAAAAATGGTGGTCAAGGGAACCAATATATTGGTGCACACTGGGGGTTACTTTTAGGGAAAGGAGAGGAAGAGTAGGGGACACATTGTGTTAAGGTCTTAAATCCAAAGTGTGCCACCCACGAGGAAAGCTCAGCAGTCTTTCAGAAAGACAGGTGGAGGCAAAGAGCTGACAACACCCATGTCATCTCCTCCCCATTAGAGCTCAGAGAGCTGTATCTGGACTCATCACTTTCAGGCCTACCCTTCAGCCCTCGATGTACAGGTTTTAGTTCCCCGCCCAGACTGTGAATTACTTGAAGACAGGACCTAGTCCAACACCTGGGATACTTTCTGGTTGAAGGGTGAGTGAGTAAATAAGGAGACTAAATTATGAAGAGAATGAACAGACTGGCCGTGAGTCAAGAGTCCTGAGCCCTTGGTTCTCAAAGAAGGGGCTCTCCTTCACAACAGGAAAGATCGCTGCAGCTTTGACAGCTGGGGTGAGGCCAAGCCAGGTCTTCACAAGCTTCCTGAAGCAGAGTTAGAGCCAGGGTTGTCCCGGGTCTGTAGGGCAGTCCTTCTGGAGGCAGGAGCTCCTGTTGAAGGCAGAGCTTTGCGGTCTGCATTTTTTGTTTTGTTTCGTTTTATTTTTTTTTAGCAGCTTGGGCTCCGAAAGATAATGGTGACACTCAATTCCCTGATTTCTTCTCTACAACACGGGTGGATCGTGATCAAAAAGCCCCTCGGGAGAAATCAGAGGAACACCGATTGACTTAAAAATATGTTGTTTAGGCCCCCCCCCCTTTTTTTTTCCAGAGCACCACTGGAAATCAGGGAAAGGGTTTCTTTCCCATATGTCGACTCGAGCTGATACCTTGAGTATCAGGGGCCTTGTACCCTGATAGAGTAGCAGGGGCCCTACTCTTCGGCCATTTCAGTAGGAGTTGTTTATACACAAGTCAAGCCATTTGGGTTGTTACAGGCTTAGATAAATGTCTCACCCTAGGGTGGACCCTCAGAGTTCCATTAGGCAGCAAGAAGGAAAGAAAGGTAAGATGACCCCACCAGTTTAAGTAAGGGGTGTGCACCTTTTCAATCAAGACACCTGAGCCCACATCGTGGTTTGTCTTTCATTAATCAAGGGAAGTTGGGCAAATCATTCGAACCCCTATGTCTCTTTCCTCCTCTGTAAAATAAAGCCCTACATTAGGTTCCCGCAGATAATAAGGTCACTAGTAACTCATTCTTTAGAAATAACTTGTGCAAAGTAGCAGTCCACCTTTTCTGGATGGATGCTAGGCTGATACGTTTAGTCTGTCAGCCTCAGGGACGCAGGGTGTCATCATCCCTCTCATTCTAGAAAGAGTCCAGGCCATGGATTGGCAACAAAGACTTATTTTATGGAGGTTAAAGAGGGAATGACTATAATGAACCAGACCAAGGAAATTAGGGGATTCCAATTAGAGGGCCAAGCCCATGTATTCTATTAACAGGGTCTAGTGTTCAGAACAGCCACCCCTGCATGTCCACTTAGACACGCTGAGGATTTGAGGTCTGTACCAAAGGCCAGGCCACTCCGAATAGGAAACGTGAATTCCAGGAAGGGACCCATCGGTGGGTAGGGTCTCACGCTTGCCCTGCTCCTTTGTGCCTTGCATCTCTCATCCAGTGTCTGAATGTCTTTTGTTATTTACTCTCAGGACGTAAAATTAAGCCGAAGAAACTGGGGTAATCTGTGTGTAAGGCTGAAGGAACTGGGCGCCACTGGGGAAAGGGTCAGACAAACCCCAATTTTTCTTGGCCTCCTTTTCATCGATACTCTTTTCGTGGTATCTGGAAAGGCCCAGAACCACCACATTAATTATAGAAGAAACTGGGCCCTTCCCCAGATCCCAAAGACGCAGACCCCCTTGGGATATGCTGTGCCCATAGTGACCAGCTGCTACAGGGAGCACCCAGAGCTGGCTGAGGTCTGCAGGCCTGAGTCCCTCTGGGAGGCTGCAGTGGTCTCAAATATTCTGGAAGGTTGGCCTGAGCAGGATTGAACTGAAACCTCATTAAGAAACAGAGACTGGGCTCTTCTGTGTCTCATGGGCAGCTTTGGGCTTTAAGAAATCCCATTCATCATTCAAGCCTTCCTCCCCTTTGGCCTTAATTCAAACCTGGAATGGTCAACGGACACCCTCCAATCCCCTGATTCGCCCTCACCTGCGGAGATATGCACATCACCACCACTTGAAGACCTCATTCCTCTGGCTTCCACCGCACTGGGTGGACCAGAGGAATGGTTTTAAACAGACCAAAGCTGCAGGGACCTAAACTTTGAGCCAAGATGTGCACGTGAGCACCCACAAGCCCGGCTCTGGGAGCTCCGTGAAGCCTTCGAGGAGGGAGAGGGTTTAGCGACAAGGGAAAGCCATTCTCTGAATCACATTACCAACTGCAGAGAAACTGGTTGCAGCTTGAAGGACTATTCTTTCAATGAGGTTGGGTGAATGTTAACAGACGGTGACATTGCTGGAAATTGTCTTGCTTTCTCATCAGAAGGCAGGCAACATCTCAAATGAATGAATGATGTCACATGACTGTAGGCACAGTCCACTCAACCCACCCATCTTCAGGCATCCTATGGAGCCTCCAAAACCCAACTCAAATACCAGTCTTTTTAAAGTCTCCTCTTATATCGCTACTTGGAAACCTTGCTTCCCATTTTAGGTGCCCCTAGCACCGTGCACTCTCTTAGGGCTCTGTTTTTCACTGTATTATACTTATTTATGCACATTTCTTCCCTCTCATATTTAATTCCTTGAGGTTTGTTTTCTCTTTGGAGCCCCTTCTGCCCTAGCCCTGCACTTGGCATAGTAGGTGTTCAAGAAATATTTGAGAGCCAGGTGACTGACTGAATTTGAAGTGGGAATACTGTCTGGCAGGAAAGCTCCAGTGAGGTGAAATCAGTTCATCATCCACCACCTTGTCCTCGCAAGGAGCGTCAGTGCGTGGCAGACCCAGTGGTCCGAGGTCAACAAGTCTCTACCACTGCTGTACCATACTTCAAATTCAAGGCAAGAGAAATCCTTAAATCATCTGCCACATCCCACTGAAATATACTTCCCACCTCGAATTTCAAAGTGATTTCAAACTATCTCAGGCACAGAAGCTGTCCTTGTCTCACAACAGCCCACCTAGAAAGCAGCCAAAGGGTCAGAAGTGGATTCCAAGTTGGAGATTACCCCGGAGGTTCAGGAGCAACGAACAACGGTGAGCAGGGCTACAAGCTTCTCCATCTAGAACCATCACATCCCAGGACAGCGCCCTCTCCCTTCACGGGGATGGAGAAACACCCAGACTAGTCGCAATGAGAGAAAATGGACAGCATCCTCACGGCAGTACAGAAACTTCCCACAACGACCCAACAACGACGTCAAGACCAAAGACCAACCCGCCACGCAGACACAAGGTCTCTGGACAGAAAACGAAGGGCAGAGAAGAAAATACCTTTTCACAATGAGGTGAAGCTCAGTGCCCTTTCCCCTGTTCCCAGGCTCGCTCTGTCATGTTGGGAATTCCCTCTCAACCAAGGGAGCTTTGCTTGGGAGCCAGCAGTGGGACACTACGTGGACAAAACTGGCTGGTCTGGATCAGAAGTCGCATCACGCCCTCACCTATAGCGTCTGGTCCATTTGGATCCTTCCTCTGTAAGAAACAGACGAAACCTGGTGCTTAGGACTACAAACACACCTACCCCAGCTGCAGCAAGAATTTCCTTCTGTTCACCCTGGAACCTCCTAGTTAGCTGTGTCCTGTAGAGATCTGGAGGTACAACGGGTCTGGTCATCCAGGAAAGGTGACACCAAGTGTGGAAATGCCCAGAACCTACATGGAGAGAGAAGTCAGCCCAGTATCCAAACTTCAGAAGGGTCTCCAGCAAACAAGGCCTCCCCTGTGGGAAAACTGGGGACCTGAGGTGAGTGGAAAGACAGAGCAAAGATAAGACGGTATGGATGGCTCTGTAGGTAACTTTCTTCTGGCATTGGGTGGGCTGGAAGGTGGTGGTACAAGAAAGGATCCCACAGAAACTCACCTAAAAACGGGCTCCTCTGAATCTACAATAGTTATGTCCCCAAAAGAACAGGGAATAATTAGAATTGTGCTTTCTAGTACCTAAAACACAAAGCAAAACCTTTCTTAAACAATTATTTCAAAAGAAATTTGGGCATCTTGGAAAGCTCAGTGAGGTGGCAAATTCCTCAGAACCAAAAACCAACTTTGGAAGTATACTGTCATTGTGCCTATGTGTGTGTTTTGTGTGTGGGTGTGCGAATATATCATATATTTCCACTCACCTACATATAGATATATATAGATAGATAGATAAATATATATTTATCATTAGATTTTTTCCGCCTTCAGGTCAACACCAGTGTGTTCCAACTTCAGTACATATTTTATCTGCATTTCGACTGATACACAGACCATTATACTATTAAAAGAGAGAAACAGCTGAGAACAGGCAAAGTATAACCTAGCCAGAGTTGTTTAAATGCCGGTTCAGCATTGTGAAGGAGAAAAGCAAACCTCCCCAAATACAAATGAAAATGTCTCTTCTTAATACACACAAGCAATTCTTTATGATCTTCAGAAGAAAACAAAACAGGAGGAAAATGGAACGTACTATGAAATTGAATTGTAAGCATTCTTCTTTTTTGTAGTCATTGTAAGTACTTTAAGGGAAAACACTGCGCATGTAGATATGATTCTCCCCCGCTTCGATTACAACTTTTCCCTAGCTCTCTGGAGCTGGGGGATAAAAACACATGTTCACTCAAGTAACATTTTAAAGGATCTTTAACGTGTAGACCTTCCTTTATCCCGTTGAAGTTGAGAAATGTCTTCCATATTTTGGCCAAAGATGCAGAAAAACAAGGGTAACTGAACCATACAGAGTATCTAGGGCTCACGACCTAAGTTGCTTAGTTAAAGGAAAGTCATTCTGTTCAAATTACAGAAAAAGGGAATCAATTGCAGACAATCCACCTTGCAATTTCTATTCAAGATCCCTTCCCCCTGTACTGTAATTGGTCAGGATTCTTCTGAAGAACTTGGGTCTTTATGGCATCGCTGGCTTGCAGACTACAAATGTTTCCAGATCGCCATCCCTCTGAACACATGGTATGGAAGAGGGTTTCACAAAGGTTTGGAGAATATGTAAGGGCTGGACACAGGGCACTTTACCACCAAACAGCACAACACATAAAATCAACCGAGAGAAAACGGCGAAGTCAAAAAGTTGAAAGCTGCCAAATCAGGTGAGGATGCTAGGGAGTCAGTGGGTACCATATTCCACGCCAAGAGATTGAAATTAAAAAACAAAAGTTGGACATAAATCAACATTGAAAGCTTCAAGAAGTCTAAGCCAAACCAATGTTTCCTTTTTCCCCCTACGCGCAAACCCTTTGTTCTAAACCCAATGGCATTGAGATCAATACTTCTATCTGGAAGATTCAAGTCTGCAGAGACATTTCCCTTCCATTTGATCACATGAGTCCACGGAAATAAAGCACCTTTGGAACCAAGAGTTGTTCAAGAATCCTAGTGTCTTATTCATTGTGTCAAAAAAGTACAGTTAAAATAATTAGAATAATTCATCAAATGACAAACAATAATATTGACTCTAGTGAATAGGCAAAAGGGCTCCCAGGACAATTCACAACCAAGAGGATAGAGCACAATAAAAGGCTATGACATTTCATGAATAGTCTGTGTTATAGCTTTGAACTTTATTGCAAAGCAAAAAATATATATTTTTATATATATATATTTTTATCTACATTTCACCTCTGACATCGTACACAACACGAAAGCACAGGAAACCAAAAAAATCATAATGAGGTAGATACATAACACTTACAGATGGAGGAGACTAAAAAGTTTAAATTTGGCTTAATACTGCGGTCACCAATGTATGCATTTTCAACACAGCAGCAAGCATGGATTCACAGGGCAAGAAGCCCAGTGATCTCAAACCCAAAAATAAGCCCCATTAAAAAAATACCTGCTTCAAAATGAAAAGAAAAATATTTTTAAGTCAGGGAATCAGACGTGTTCAATTAAAAGCCCTGGTGTAATAAAGTTTTTGTTTTTGCTTTTGTGCCCAGGAAAATATATATAATTATATATTTTTATATATATATATATATATATATATATAATTTTCACCTATGTAATTGGAGTAACCTGTCCCACAGGGCTCTCCTTTGTATCCCTGCGGGTGGGGTTGCGGCAGCCTTGGGAGCTCAGTGCTTGGGGGATGACAGTAAGGGTCTGTAGATGCATCCTCACCTCTGCAGCCACTGTGCCAGGGACCGCTAGCCTCTGAGGGCCCTTGACACGTGCCTGGGAATAGCTGGACGTCAATTTAGCCCTGAAGTCTCTGGCATGACTTTACCTCCCTAGGATCACCTGCTCTCCTAGTGGGTGAGGTCAGAAGCACCTACTGGTTTGGGTTGCTGGGATTGTCCCTTTCCCTTTGTCATTTCCATTTACAGTCTTTCCAATGGAGAGCTTAAAAGGCCACGAAGAAGGCCATCTTCAGCCTCAGTTTTTACTATAAATGCATTTTCACTGTAAAATGCACTGTCAGGCAGTGGTAGCTGATGAAAAAACCAACTCCGTCCTTGTCTGATGTCTTGAATGGGAGGAGGATGGAGTGAGGGAAAGGGACCAGGAGAGGACACCTGGCTGGTTGAGGCAACCAGTGGGAGGACGGAACCATGAAATGACGAACCAAGGAAGGGTCAGCTCAGACAAGTGCAGATGGAGATCTAAGGGGCTCCAACCAGCAAGCCAAGGAGAAACTTGAGTTTGTTGCCAGTGACTCAAAGGCCCCAGAGACCCTAGAGAAAGTGCAGAGGAAGTGAGGCTCAGAGACACCGATGGGCCTAAGAGTGGAATTGAATCAAGCTTCCTCAGACTATTCAATAGTTATTTTGACTCTGGATGTGATCCTGCTTTGGTTGGGATTTGCTCTACCGGGCAATAGCTGGTAACAGGTCAGCTTGAGCAAGAGGGAAGACAGAGGGGTCCAAGAAGAATGCCTGGTGAGTTTGGGAGAATGGCAGGATGGGGGAGGGGACGGGGTGGGAAGTCTGGTACCCGAGCAAAAGCACACCAGGGAAGCTTGAAGTCAACCCACGCCAGGCCCAGCCAGGCCCTGTTCTCCAGAACCAGAGTGCCGACTGTACTGTCCCGTCTGTCTGTGGGTCTTCTTTCTCCCCTGCTGGACTGTGGATACCCTAAGAGACCCTCTTTCCCCTCTACCTCCCCAGCGCCTGGCACATGGAGGGCATCACCCAGGCTGGATTGCGTTTTTAGAAAATGCACAAAGAGAATGGTTTGGGGAAGAAGGGAAGGTGTCCACAGTGTTGTAAGAGCTTTAAAGACCCTACATTTTCCCCCCAGACCATACCCAGCAGCCTCCTCCTGTCTTCCTAGGTACATCTCAAGGCAAGAGTCACATGTGAATTTTGAACATAAAACATTATCTTGAGAAGGAATAATACAGTGGCAGGACCCAGCGGGAGAGGAACTAAAAACAATCTGTCTGAGGATGTGTGAAAACTGAGTCACAGCAAAGTGGACAGCTGTCTTCAGCCCGGCTGGGCCGGTAGGTTGTGAGCGAGTGGTGCAATCTATCTGAATTTCACATAATTTCAGGAGGCAAAGACGAGGTGAGCTTATGACCATCCCTCTCAATTGATTCCCAGTCTTGCCCTCCAGGAGTTCCCTGGGAAGGGGAGGCCAAGGGTTCAGTAATCCAGAGACTAGATCCCTGTCCCCTCGGAGACCCAAAGCAAAAGGAATCAGTCTGGTGAGCAACAGACAGCGTTAGAGTCATTACAAGGGAGGACTGTCTGACCACATTCTCTAGGGAGCGAAGTCCTCTCTAGGGAGGACTGTCTGACCACATTCTCTAGGGAGCGAAGTCCTCTCTAGGGAGGACTGTCTGACCACATTCTCTAGGGAGCGAAGTCCTCTCTAGGGAGGACTGTCTGACCACATTCTCTAGGGAGCGAAGGCAAAGGGTTTTTACTTCGGAGGCCTTGAGAAAAAGTTGATATCGTTTGGTCTATGACTGTGCGGACAAGCAAAAATTAGGTGGTGTCTGAGTCTCCTTCAAACCCTGAGATTCCATTGTTCCTTTGTGCTCTGAAGAAGCCCGAGCTCTGCCCAAGGACTGAGGGATTTTTCTCATGGGTAACTGCTGTGACTATAGCAGGATTAAGCGTGCGCGCGCGCGCGCGCGCGTGTGTGTGTGTGTGTGTGTGTGCGCACGTGTGCGCACACCCAGTTGGCATCAAGCTGACATAACTGTAATCAAACGTATGAAGCAGGAGGCTGATCTATGTTTGTGGGGAAACAGCACGTAGGGTTCTTCTCTCCCCTCCTCCAACTCTCTCTATTCTGCCCTTTCCTGCCCCTTTCCTCTCCCGGGTTCCCTTCCTCTCTCATTTATCTTGTTTTTCTCCCTTAATCAGTTCACATGACAGTGAAAATCACTTTCTTAAGCCTAGTAGTTCCATGTTGGTCATTTCATCCCCTGGCTTAAGAACTTACAGTAGGTCCCAACAGCTACCATCCCAAATCCCAACGGATCAGTTCAGTTGTCAGGACGTTCACAAATGCATTTGCCTGTCTCGCTATTTTCTTACCTTTCTGGTTGGGACTCATCACGGAGGTCACCAAGCTCACCGGAGTTTCAGAGATGAGGAAACCGAGGCTCACAGAAGGCAACTGACTGGCCCAGGAAGTGGGGACAGGAAGACGATGTAGGTTCCCAGGCTGCTCCCTGCTCCAGCCTTGCATGGGGAGTTTCCTGTCTAGAATTCTCCTTCCCTCTGTCATGTCATAGCCAGTATCTTTAAAAACCTTCTCAAAATTTATCCCATGAAGCTTAATTTTCTGATTCTGTCCTAATTCCAACTGTTCAACTCTTCTACGGGATCCTTAGAGAAATAATCCACTTGTCCGGAAGTCACCTCACCTTTCAAGATCAGACACACAAAACCCACCACTACAAAACCCTAAAGAAGGAGATACAAAAGTTCTCAGGACACCAAAATAGACATCTCACAGCATTTGCAGGAGGAGCTCTCCAAGAACTCACATGGAAAACAGGCGTCCTTTTCCATAGGGACACCCTATTTCATAAAACGTCACTAAACTTTTAGTCCCCTAAAACCTCACACTTCTCCAGCTTCTATGATCATCTGCAAGGAAACAAAAATGTCAAGACAGCCCTAGTCCCAAGCTATACCTACCAGGCACTCTGAGATACCTGGCCTTTGTGAACTGTTGGGAAATGGCATGAGGGGGAGCCTGGAAGACCAGTGGGACCAAAGATCCAGGTCTGACCCCCAGCTGGACCCCTGGATGACCACGGGACCCTGTGCAATCACAGAAGCTCCCCAAGCCTCTGTTTCCTCATTTGTAAAATGGGTGGGGTTTCTCACCTTGCCAGAGTATCAGAAGGATTTAGGTGAGATCATTGTATGAAGGCACTGGGACAAAGCCTTCGTCATCATTGGCCTCAGTTAATGTTAGCTGCATCTGAGTTCTCCCAACCTCCCAAAGGACTGACGTCACCTGTGCAGGTCACGCTGGTCTTGCTCTGACACCCTCGATGTTCCTGAGACTCCAGGAGTCCTAAATACTCCTTTCCTCTAAAGCAACTGTCCCCTCCCCCAGAGAAGGACACACAACATCTCTGACGGGACTCCTCCTCCACTGCCAGGTGGGCTCTGGTCTGTGCCTGACTTCTCTGGTGTCGTGGCATCTGGAACTCTATACCTCTGGGCCCCTCAGGGTCTCAGGTGCCAGTTGATGGCCAGAGCCCACCTGACAGAGGGTCAGCCCCCACCCCACAGCAGGATTCATCCCCTCTGAGGGGGAGGGCTCTCCTCGGCAAACATTCGTGCTGCAGGTGAATTGCCACCTCCGGACAGGCACAATCCCCGTCCCTGGGTCTAGATTTCTGGCGGAAACTCAATGATACCACAGCCCCCAGAGGTGGGCATGTCCCTTCCCAGAGAGGCAGGTTGTCACAGCTCCAAAAGAGTTGCTGGATGCTCTGACTCGGCCCTGGTTGAGGAGTGGGGGATGGAGACCACTTCTACCCTTTACCTTTGCTCGTTTGCCCTGAACTTTGAACTTCTTGGAAGACCCAGAGCCTCCGGGTCCTCTAGGCTGGCATCAGGGACTGAGCTCGGTTGGGCAGGGAGGAGAAGAGTGGGGTCACAACGTCGACAGGGCCCCACCAGCCCCCAGCCACTTTTTTTTTTTTTTTTTGCGGTACGCGGGCCTCTCACTGCTGTGGCCTCTCCCGTTGTGGAGCACAGGCTCCGGACGCGCAGGCTCAGCGGCCATGGCTCACGGGCCTAGCCGCTCCGCGGCATGTGGGATCTTCCCGGACCGGGGCACGAACCCGTGTCCCCTGCGTCGGCAGGTGGACTCTCAACCACTGTGCCACCAGGGAAGCCCCCCCAGCCACTTTTTAAGCAAGGCCATGAGTTGAGAAATCTCCTAGTATCCTGGAGCTGATGTTTTCTGAGCTGTAAAGACAAGCTGGCTTCTGGTAGAGGCTCCTGGGTCTGTGTCTGATAGGCCTAAAAGTGTCTTGAATGGTACCTCCAAGTGTAAGAGAGCTCCTTTTCAGGAGGAAATGAGAAATAGTGAGTGACAACTTCCTGGGATGGGTCTTAGCAGGTGTGACCTATGGAGCAGGACAGAAAGCAAATGCACAGCACTTAAGTAAGATCCCCTGAGTCACTAAGAACGTGTGTAGGATGAGCAGACAAGGAGCGAGGCTGACAGAGAAAATGCACTCTTGTCAAAGAACCGACCTTTTTCATTCCAGAGGAACTCCATCCGAGCTCCCACCAGCCATGGAGTGGAAGCAGGTTATGCTGGAGCAGTTAGGCAGTGTCTGAATTGATCTTTTGAAAACCGTCTCGGATGGCTCGGCCACCTTGTGTAAGATTTGTAAACCGTGTGCAAAACTCAGACTTGTGCAGACAAGCAGAGAAGTAGAGGACCTGACTTCTGTGTGCAGGGCTGCCCCTGCCTAAGTTGTGCTTTGTCTAACCTCGGGATCTCTCTTCTTCCCAGCGACTCCTTTTTAACACCTCGTGAAGATGGGCTTGGCCAAGCTGGGTAGTTTGTAAATGAACCTGGACCCGCTCTTCTCTGTAGCTAAGAGTGTGTTGCAAATACCCTCAAATGACAGGCCAACTGAGGACTGACTTCCTCAGCGCTTTGGAGGTCGGGTTCTTGGAGACTTTCTTTATGTGTATCTTTTACATCGAAAGCAGATGCAGTAACCCCAGTCAGTGGCTGCCAGGGGAAGAGAAGGATCAGCAGGAAGCAGTGCAAAGGCAGGGAACTGGGATTTGGCACTGGGTAGAGTGCGGAAGGATGGTAGGTGGGAAGGATGAGGCTGGCATAAAGCTGGGTAGGACATATGAGTTCACCCTCTGGGATAGGTTACTCCGTATAGAGGACCACACATAAGGAAATAAAAATCCCCGGGTCAAATCCCGCCCAGAGTAGCCGGCTCCCCGCCAGGGTCTCTATTCAGGACCAAGGTGTAGGTGCTAATTTAGCTGCAGGTCCACAAAATTTCCCCGCCCCACCCCCAACCCCCGAGGTCACACGCTCATTGTTCCACTTAAGCCAAATTTTTTTTCTTGCGTTAAGTCAACACATCCCCCAAACTTCCTATAAAAGTTACACTTTATAAAGAAAATAATTATTTTGAATCAAGAAGAGGATGGAAACCAGTTTGTAAACATGTAACCGAAACATAAAAATACACATCAGTTCACTTATAGAACCAAACAGGGTTACACTGAATCATTGAAAATGAAAGAAAAGCAAAATTTTTCTCGGGAGCTCTTAAATTTAGGAAAAGAATCACTGTAGCATGCTCACCTTGAACCAGGGGTTGGATATTGTGGTTCTGGTACAAAGGAAAATCTGTGCGGGAGGTGGAGAGTGGAGGTGAAGGCGGGAGGGATTGCATAGTTGTGAAACAGTGGCTTCTCATCAAGGTGAACAAGTGCGTCGTCTGATAAAATAGCATTTGATTGTTTTTTTCTGTTCATGTCTGTTTATGGTATTTTTCTCTGTCCATCGAACATTTCATCCATTGAAGCATATATACAGCACACACACACACATGCTAGCACTAAACACCTGAATTACACAGCCGTACTTAAAAGGACCCCACACCACTTGTTCCGGGCAAAGTCTGTATTCATCGATACACTTTTGCTACAGCCTAACCCCATTTCCTGTCAAAACTCATCTTTTGGGTTATTTCTCTCTTTAGCAAAGGAAGGGGCGGGTGAGAATGGGGGCACTGAGGAAAGCACCAGAAATTGTTCTATTCTCTTATTGAACTTCTGTGGAAAGGCCTCACATTTTGCCTAGGGGTTCACTGCTTTCTAAGAGATGGGGGGCAACAACGGCCTCTTTTTTTAAGCTTTCTTGAGGTAAACATTATTCGTTAACACCTTAGGCGGCAGACACGTTTTACAGTGCTATCAGAAACCTTAGAATAAGGAGGAAACAACACCGAAGTCTAACGTCGATGCTCAGAACATTTAGAAAGCACGTCTCTGTTTTAACTGATTTTCCTGTCCTCTCATTCAGCCAAACTCCTTCTAATAACATATAGAACAGAACAGAAATAAGAGTAATTTCCTATATCATACTGGGCATCCCTTATCTTATCCTACCATAAACCTCTCTTGCTCATGTCCTAAAAGTTGTGAACCAACTGAAAATTAGAATAAAGATGAACATACGTTACACTTTTTCATTCTTTCTATCTGCCTCAAGCATATATATATATATATATATATATATATATATATATATATACACACACACACACATATGATAGTTTACATCAATATAGGAAATAGCAAAGGTCTTTTAGTTACATTTTATACAGAATCACTGCATCTTATCTTTATCTTCTATTCTCTCTCTCTTTTTGGATAAACAATTGACTATAACAATCTATAGTAAGGCTTCACAGAAAGAATTCTGCATGTTTTGTTTTTCTCTAAGAACCAAAGTCTATAAAATGAGGTTTGATTCTAGCACCTTATACAGTGTTAGTGACGTTGTTTCCTTGGGAGAAATTAGCACTACCCACCCCTTTAGGTGAGGTCTATCAGTTACACGATTTTCATAGGTATTGCCAAAGGGAGGGCATACAATGTGGTGGAGATGGAGAAGCAGGAGGGGGACAAAGCAAAACCCCAGGATCAAAATCTTAGCAACATACAAACAAAATCTTAAAAACATGTCAAGTTGCCGTCTCCAAATTAATAATGCTTTCACGTTTGAGTGCCACAGATGCATCCTTTGAAGTTACCCTTCCCCATGAGGTAAGGAAATATGATGTCTATTTTAGATGAGGGAACTGAGTCTGGGAGACGTATGCAGGTCACAGAGGAAACCGTCTGGATTAAGTCACAGAGTCGGGGATCCCCAACATCTAGCCTCTTATTCCCAGACTGTCCCCTGTCACCTCTGATTGGTGAGTTGAGATTTTGGAAAAGCAGCTTTTTGGCCACTGATGAGGAAGCAAAACAAACAAACAATTTTAAAAATATCAGCACCAAAGGAAGTTCAAAAGAAGCTGCTCTTTGCTCCCTTAGCAAACATTCCATGTTATGGAGACAGCAACTTTCACAAGAAAGGAGAAGAAAACTCATCACAGGAGTAACCCATCTCATTTGTTGGTGTCCTTCCCGGAAGTCAAAACTCTCTCCCCAGAGCTATGAGTTCCAGTTGAGTAGTGTCGATTTTTTTTGCAGAGGAATGATCAACTCCCATCAAAGCTGCATCAGAACCTCAATTATATAATTATATAACTATAGTGATATCTCTATATATCTATTTATACATGTATACGTTAAGTCTTTTACTGCACGGGCACACGATACCAAGGAAAAGCACTGGCATTGCTGTTTGCTGCAGGTGGCTGCCTTGTCTGGAGTTACATGAGAGAAGCACCACGAGAAAAGGCACCACAAGGTTTCGAGATGTTAAATTGTTTGTCGTCACCGCCCTGACCTCGCCGTGGTAGGTGAAAAGAAAAATCTTTTATCTTTAGAAGAACCCTGGGGCAAGTGATTCAAAAATGATCCCAACTCAGGTACACCTGTCCATTTCAACTCACCAGGGAGAGAGGGAAGAAAGAGCCTGATGTGGTTCTTTTTGGTGAAATTTTTTTGGCTAATAGAAAAGGAAAACTTTTCCAGTTTTTAAAAGAAGCCGGGGTTGGTGGGGGGGCGGTTACTGAGACACTAGAAACCAATACCTCCTAAAAAAGTGAGAATAAGAACCAAAATCTTGTGCTAAGGAAAGTCCTCCACGGACATCTGTCTTTCTAATATGATTCCTTGGTGGTATAATGCATTAGGAAGAAAAAGAGAGAAAATGAAGGAATTACATCCGTAGGCACTGTTAGCCACAAATAGCACCGGCTCTAGATTAATGAGGACAGAGAGATGTCCACACCTGTCCACATCGCTGAGAACCATGAGTGTTGGCTTAAAATCAACATTAGAACTACTCCATCCTTATAGTCTGGCCAAGAAAACAGGAAGTCGTTGGCCATTCGGAGCACCGAGAATGACGTGTGCCACTGACGAACCAGAGAAGAAGAGGGGGCGGACTGCAGAGTGCATGGTAAATGGCATCTTAATTTTTATTAGTGACTTGCCGGCCTTGAAATAGCCCTTCTTATGTTTCTCGTTCCAGGCGAGGGCCACACTCCACACGGGGTTGCTGCAGGAAGGTCTGGACGTGGGGTGAGGGGGGCAGAGCCTTCCTCACCAGCCACTTTCCTTCCCTCGCACCTGGTCTGGGTTGGAAGAAGGAAAGCCGACTGGGCATGCTGGTGTGACCTGCAAGGCTCCCGGGACTTGCTGTCTAAGCCCACGGTGACAGGATGGGGGCGCCTGAGACCAGGATCAAAAGGCTTGCAGGGGGCTTCCCTGGTGGCGCAGTGGTTGAGAGTCCGCCTGCCGATGCAGGGGACACGGGTTCGTGCCCCGGTCCGGGAAGATCCCACATGCCGCGGAGCGGCTGGGCCCGTGAGTCATGGCTGCTGAGCCTGTGCGTCCGGAGCCTGTGCGGGAGAGGCCACAACAGTGAGAGGCTCGTGTACCGCAAAAAAAAAAAAAAAAAGGCTTGCAGGGACCCTTCTTCCCAAACCCTAGTCAATGTGACAACACAGGAGGCTGCTCAGAGGGAGTCTGACACAGCAGTCTCAGAGGCATGCTTATTTAAATTGAATTATTGCTTTTCTTTCTGGTTTCTTGAATTGGGGTTGTTTTTTTGGTGTTGTTTTGCCTAAGTTGGTGTTCAAATTCTGATGCTTGTCTATACTGAAATTGATACTCCCATTTCAGTATGAGGAAAAATGAATTATTCCCACCACCTTCCAGCAATTTGAATTATTTATCCAAACCTACTTTGGGGGCATGGACAACAAGGGACAACCAAAAGACTTTTGACAGAAGAAACCTCTGTTTGTAAAGGGCCTCTTCTAGCACCTTCCTGGGACAGAGAGAAGCCACCTGGACACACCACCTGCCCCTGCCCCCAAGTCTCCTTTCAAGCTATTTTCCACCCACATGCCTCCTGCAGTAACAGACTTGGCTGTTTGGGAGTCTCTCTGCCCATGGCTTTAGGAGAATGGTCTCTGCCCATCTGTTCCTTCCAGGGGTTCCTCAAACTTCCTTCTAGACAAGAAATGCACTGCTGACCTCCACGCCCCTGCCTCTCCATTGACTCAAGGTCACCGGCGTCCTGACCACAGTCCCAGCAACCACAGCGGGTAGAGTCTGGACAGGAACGTGCAGCGCTGAGCTGCCAGGACAGGGAGGACTGCCTCCCCGCCCCCCCGAGCTCCCCCAGCTTCTCCTGCCACTGCCGGCCAGCAGAGACGGCAGAGAGACGGGAAACCCACATGTGTCCCTAAACGAGACCAAGGGCGATCCGTTGGTCTGTAGCTCTGGAGAAGGGAACTACTGATGGGCTCAGCTCAGAGTCTCCTCTTACTCTCAGAGTCAAGTGCTGCCTCGGCTGGAGGGGCTCAGCATTCGCTCTGCATCTCTATGTATTTATCAGCCCGCCTTCTGGTAGAGTGCTTTGAGTTTCCAGCTGAGTCATAGTGGCCAGAGTGTGTTAGAGCCAAAAGGAACTTTTTGGAAACAAAGAAATTGATGACTGGAGAGGCTAAATCATTGGTCTAAGATAACACTGATTTCCTACTGGGAGTCTTTACACTGCCCTGTTAAGACAGGTGGAATGCCATTCTTAGCCTTTACACCTTCCACGGTCTCAGGCACTGTTTTTCCTCTCTTGCTGCATCACCCATGGGCCAGGACTGTGTTGTGCATACAACAGGTGCTCAGTTCAATGAAATTAAATCAAGTTTTAAGAGCTTCCTTTTCCATCCAAAGGGGTCCATTAATTAGGCAGCCCAGGTTATCAGCCAAAGACATAAGGATTCTCCTTGGCCTATAACACAGGCTTCCCATAAGCAGTACCTGTGCAGGTCAGGTGTGATAAAGGGCAAGGGTACCTCCTTGGCCGTCCCCCACCTCTGGCTAAGCCACTTCCACATAGAGCTGCTCCGGAGAGAAGGGGCTACAAATAGGCTCATTTACATTCCCTTAGGTTGAGAATTTTGTCAACAGCAAGGTGGCCATAAACCTGCCATATTTGGGAGGTTCAGCTGATAGGCTTAACCTTCAGCCTAGAGTTCACTGTAAGTTATCTTTAACACCAGCAAACTCAAGAGTAAAGGAAGGCATGGTCTGAGCGGTGGAAGCTGTATTTAGTCACCCAGCTGCTTCATGAAACGGAGGAACTGATGATGAAGATGAGATACAGGAGAAGGGAGGAAGAAAAGATTCCCAGCGGGATGCAAGGGCGAGTCTCAGAAGGATGACTAAAGCTCCTACAGCAAACTCCCACCTCGGCACAACAAGAGAGACTAGGGCACTTATCATCCAATTGGAATTGCCAAGCTCTAGAACGTTCCTTTTATAGGTGCGTGTCTGATCATTTGTTCAGTGGGGGGATGGGGGCAGCAATAGGTGGAATCTCAAAATGAATGGTGTTTATGACTCTGCTTCCTTCAAACCCTCAAATACACATCCAAACCAGTTTCTCAGACCCAGCTCACAAGAGTAGTGAAGAGAATATTTTGTTAGCCCTTTAGGGAAAATTACAAATATTATGCACTCAAAGCTTTGAATTACCTGAGAATTTCAAATAGCTTTGCTCTATAAAGGGTCAGTTAGCAAGTCATCAGCTTCATTGGGGTTAAAATTGGAAGAATGATTGGTAGAAAAGTATCCCAGAAAAACTAAGCAACCGTCAGGAAACGTCCTAAAAATTAACCATTATCTGGGGAAGAGAGATTGGATTCCAGCCTTTTGACCCTGCAGGCAGCCTCCCCTCACCAGGCAGATGGGTTGGGAGAGCCAGTGACCAGGTGAGCCCAGAGGTGCCCAAACATCCCTGCAGGGTGAGCTCAGCAAGGCCAGAGCCACAATTCTGTGGCCTGTCTGCCAGGCATACGGAATCGGAACGCTGAGAAGCTCCAATAGCTGCCAAACCACAGTGACGACCCGCAGATGCTGAGAGATGGCAGGGACTTGATGAGAGTCTATTTCTCTTTCTGTCTTTGCCCTCTCTCCTCCTCCCTCCCTCCCTCCCTCCCTCCCTCCTTCCTTCCTTCCTTCTCTTCCCTCCCTCCTTCCTTTGCTCCCTCCCTCGCTTTCCTTTCCTGCTCATGTATTTTCTTCGAATATGCACATTTATTTTTAAGTAAAAGAAAAAAGCCACATTAGTCCCTCCAGGATGGTACTCCCATATTCCTGGGTCCCACCTCCGCATCTCCCTCCCTGTAACACCAATAGAAAAGAGCCTTCTTGGAAACACGTCTTGTCACAAGAGTCCATGCAGGGAAAAATATAATGGAACTACTATACACTGGGGACTGGTGCTGGGGATAGAGGGACAAAAAACTGGGGGAGGAGGTGTCACGCATGCTCCTGGCGTGGTGGTCTGCAGCAGCTGGCAGCGTGCCACACCACCGGGGGTTGGGAGGCACAGACGTGCACATGTGACAGGTCAGGGGAGGGGACCCCAAAAGCTGCTCCTCTGGAGTGGGCTTGAAACGGTTTCCAGGGGTCTTGTTCGGACCCTGTGGTTTTTCTCCCACCCGACACAGGTGTTTTGGATGGCAGCTCTTGTCTGGATCCCAAACATTCTTAGGACATGGCTCCACCCCTGGCTTTCCTCACTCTTCCGGTCAGAGGAGAAACCTCAGAATACGATGCAGGTCAAGAGAGGCTTGTGACGCAAAGCACAAGTTCAGCACCTTTTCCCTCCCGGTAACCCCCAAAGCTCTTTTCCCCTCTGTGGAAGGACCCTTCCAGCATCGCCACATCCCCTGGCACTTTGGGTCACGTGCATCCTGTCACCTGAGAGGGAGGGAATTCGAATGACTTTTCCACTCCACGTACACCTGTTTCTTCCCAGGTCTGTCCCCAGATTTGTGACTGTCACTGCATTGGGGAGGGATGTGGCCCGGTTCTGAAGTCGGTTCTGCCTCCTAAGGGCGACTGCTCTGAAATGTCTCTGTTACAGTCGCCAGAAAGGGGGTCACATTCCCCGAGTCGCTGGGGGCGTCACTAGGCAGCCTCACACCACCTGCAGATACTCGTACTGCACGACCACACCCGTCAGGCGTGAGTTTCAGTGGCCGGAGACGCTGGTGGCCGAAGGACATCTAATGCTGCCTGGGCTCCAAGCAGTAACTTCCCACCTTCCTTGTCCACCTGTGCCTCCCTCTCCTTCCGCTCTGAGGACCACCGTGCTAACGATCAGGGTTCCCAGGTGTGATCTGAATTCTCAAAAGTGGGGAGCTCCTCAGTGAGCTGCAGCCCGGAGTCTCCGGGTGGCTCTGGAGACCTGCTACCCGTCCCAGGTGTAGCAGAAGCAGGCACATCCCAGCCCAGGGGAGCCTTCGTGGCCCCGGCCAGGGAGAAAGAAAAGCCCATCTAGGCTGGGTCTATTTCAAGTCCGGCAAGAGCCCTAACATCAAAATACTCTGTTAGAGCGACTTTTTAAGCCCTTTAAGAAAATGACATATACAAATGTGTGTGTGTGTGTGTGCGCGCGCGTGTGTGTGCGCATATATATACACAGACACACGTGTCTGTGTATATATATACATATACATGCCCAAGATTGGCGTATTTATGTGTCTCGATGTGATTAAGAAGCTTACGATGCAGTTATATGATCATGGACTTCAATCAGGCCCCTCACTTCTGCACAATTCACCATAATCTCAAAATCTCAGATCACCTCACAGCTTATGCGTCCACTCTCTCTCTCAAGCATTTCATAATCACTATAATTCCAAAAAAATAAAAATGAAGCCCTCGGTAAGGAGGAAGACAGCCTCCCCTGTGAGGCTGGAGGGGCCCCTACCGAGCTGTGAGCAATAACTTGCACAAAGGCTTTTTGTTATTTTGATGAGAGGATGCCCTAGATAGCCCAGGGACTGAGAAAACTTGTATTTTCACTTGGAGGCCCAAGTTGGCCTCCTAAGTTATGGGAGAGTGTCCCGGGCTGTTTAAGTAACATAATCAGCCCCTCTCTCCCACCCTCCAGCTCGCGCGTCTCTGCTGGGACCCAGGGCCGTGCCTTTTAAAGGCGTATGTATTTAAATGAAGGAAGAGAGGGAGCCTGTCCTTGACCTCAGGCAGGCTGGCCAGCGGAGAGGCTGGGGCCACAGCTCGGAGTCCTGCGCAGTTAGCAGAAGCATGCATCGGTGGAGGCATCCAGGCCAGGGAGAGGCTGAAGGGGCTGAGTCTGGACAAGGGGCCCCACCCGGAAGCTGTGTGCGCGTAAGGACTGGCCTCGTGGAAAGAAGGCCCTTTGGAATCAACGCCGGGCTTTGGGAGCTGTCAGGAGAGCACAGGCTAGAGAAGGGCAGAGAGGCGGCCGCGGAGCACAAGATGCTCTGGGGCCAGGCAGCGCCAAAGCTGAAGACATCCTTTCCTCAGGTCCTGGGTCGGAAGGAAAGGACCCAGAGCCCCTGTACTACCTTGGGTTCCTCAAGGAACTCACACGGGGATCCCCCAATCCCACATCCAAGGTAGAGGGGACCACTGTGGACCACTGAGTCCCACATCTTTTCTCAGCCACAGAAGAGCCACGTTTCAAACCTAGTAACCTTCCCTTTCTCTTTGTTCCCTCTTCCCTCTGAAAGGCAGAGAAAGTAATTCTCTTCTTTCCCTAAAGACTGGCATCATATCATACTTTTCAGAGTAACAGGTGGTTTCACTCTGGTTCTAAGACACAGAGGAAGCCCCGCTGAGCTCTGAGAATGTTCTTTCTGGGGCACGAAGATTTCTGAGGATGCAGGGAGACAGCCCTAGTCATATTGAAAGAGCATTCCTAAAACTATAGGGGACTGGGGGCACTTCCAGAAGCTTTGATTCGGGGCTAGATTTCCAACCTGCTTAGCTCAGTCGCTGGTTTTGGCTCTTTTAGAAACTAGTGAACCTTGGGTACAGCACTGGAGAAATAAATTGAGATGTGCTATATTTTAGATTATTTCAGAACCCAGACTTGATTCCTTGAGTGTGTTTTGGAAGGGAAGAACTTCACACATGGAAAAAAAAACAAATGTGAAATTTAAAAAGGTTTCATCTTATGTGAGGCAGCTAAGGAGCTCAAAATTCCCCCACCCTGCTGCCGCCACCAAAGAAAAAAAGGCAGTCACATGTTTTGATTTGTTTTCCAGCAAAGACCCTTGCCTTTGGAAGCCAAGACTTTCCAGCAAACAACAGTGTACCAGACTCTCCAAGGACACAAACCGACCAAAAAGCACCCAGCTATTCCAGCACAGCATAAGCAACCGTCTTCTGGGTCTGGAGAGAGAAGATGGAGGCTGTGGTAAACTGACGCTGAGCCCGGAGGTATGACGGAAACAATGGAACCTCATCTGCTGGTCACAGGACACGCTCACTGACCCCCAAAGGGAGAAGGGTAACCAACATTTGTTTGCTTCTCAGAAGAGCATTCTCTGATGGAAGATTTACAGCTCTCCCTTCTTGCCCAAATACTTGGGAAAAAAAGGAGAGTAGCCTTTTTGGGGTAGAAAGACAGAGAACATCTTTCCTGACCCATATTGAGAAAACTCTGTTAATTCTGTCCTCTTGTATTGTTTTAAAATATTCGTTAATCAAAAAAGAGAAAAGGAGCTAGATCGTCTTCCCCTTTCTCCACGGCACCCAGATGGTGCCTTGCACACAACAGGTGCTCGATGAATGTTTAAAAGGATTTTAAATAGGAAGCAAACTTGACAATAGTGATACTTTTATCCTCAGAGTGCTTTCCCAGACATTAATGACTTTATCCTCACAACACCCCTGTGAGGTAAGTAAGTAATACTCTTCTCATTTTACAGAAAGAGGATTTGGCCCCAAGAGTGACTTCACTTAGGTCTGCAGAAGGATAGAGTCCTGGGTTTTCACTTCCAATGACATGATCTGTTCATGAGAGCATGCCTTTCCTTCCCATAGATGCTCTCTCTGACCCTTTACTGAAATAATAATGCTTAAATACGTCACTCCATAAAATCAATTTCCTCCTTTTGAAAAGAATATGCCTTGATATTTCTGCCCCAGAGTGCGTAGGAAGTAGCGATTAGATGGTGGCCGCTATTTTCTTTCCACATACTTCTGGGAACCCTCTTCTTCTTTATCACTCTTCCTGCACATCTACTGAGTCATTTTGTTCCCTGTGGCTCCACGTGGCCAACTTCGAAGTCCTTGTTCATAAATGCCATACAGTTCGTCCGCCATCCATCCCGGTCAAAAGAGGAGTGCCGATGAGAATGGACGTCTCATTTATTCCTTCCTCTGGCTACCATCAGAAATGCTTGTGGAAAGAAATAATCCCAGCACGATCTGGCCTATCCACAGAACGATCAGATACAAAATCAAACAGAAGTCATTATTGAATTCCAAACTATCATCTGGTCCCCTGTGCTGTCAAAACAATAATATTAATTTTGGAGAGCAGAGTCAGAGCAGGTGGGAAAGGAGCTCTCGTCAGAGCTGCACAAAGAGCAGAGGAGGATTTGCAGCAGTACCTGGACCTTTAGGACAGGCTCAGGAGGTGCCTTTTTTTGTTTTCTGTTTTTTTTCGGGTGAGAATTTTTACATGAGAATACACCTGAACTCCCAGGAAAGGACCAGAGCCAGAGCCAGATTGACTGAGCTACAACTGGTGAAGCTTCTAGAATTTTCCTCTCCAAGGAGGTTCTCAGAGCCAACAGAAAATCAGTGTTACAGCTGGCCCTCCCAGAGAGCTGGTGTCGTTCTCCACTGCTCCCACCTGCCCTCACTCTGGTTTAGACCCTAAGAAGTATACATGGAGGTCCTCAGGATGGGTCTGCTTTCTTGCTCAGATGGTATCTTAATAGTTGAATTGATAATAGCCACCCCATAGTAAAAAGGAAAAAAAAAAGAAAAAAAGGAAAGAAAAACTCAACTGAACGTTTCCAATTCAAATGATGAGGGAAAAAAATACCCGGATTTGGATAAAAACCATTAGTGATATATCCAGCAACCCCTGTTTGTCTCTGAATCTTTGCCTGCAGGCTCCACTCAAAGCACACCAGGGAATGATTAAAACCCAACACTGGGACCCACATTTTGGCTGAAGGGATTAAAAAAACAACAACAACAACGAAGTTCTGTTTCTGTATTCTGCAGAGAGGCAAAGAGAAGGCCAGTCCATTTGATGAGAGGAGCCTCAATGTTGAAAAAGATTGTAAGGAAGAACAAAAGCGAGAGCTATTTCCTAAAGAGCTTTCAACCACCTTAAAAACAATCTCCAAATACTCTCCAAATTCACCCATCCTCTTGTCTGCCCAAAGCTTAATGAATCTCAGTTTTCAAATTGATCCGTCCCTATATTCTCCAATACTTTAGGAAAAATTAACATCAGGACGTTTGGTTTTAGAATTCCGAGGGGCCGGCTTGAGCCAGGGGGCTGCCGGTTGCCTAACCGGAGTCCCACTGTGCTGGGTTCACAGTGCTGTGCAGTATCTAAGAACCATCTAAGTATCTAAAAGTATGTGAGACTTTTCCCTGTCCAGCCGTGCTGCTTGTCCTGGGAGCTTCCAGGTGGCCCTGCACCCAGAAAACACGCTACCTTTCTGTGGTTCCACTTCCCAAGTAACGAGGCCACCACTATTCCTTATATGATGCCTCCGCTACAGGCAATAATGACTGAATCCTCACAGCATCCCTGAGCAGGAAAGAAGCTGGCCTTCTTTCTCTCCACTTTACAGATGGAGAAACCAAGGCACCGAGAGGTGAAGTGAGTTATCCACGATCACAGTGGGGACCCTGAATCAGCCTGTGATATTTCCTGATCTTTCTGGGTCTAAAGATGAGCTTCTAGGAGGTCTAGAGCTGACACAAATCTCCCAGCCCCACTCTAGCCCGAGGACCCCTGAGCTATGGTGAGGATGGAGAAATCGACCAAGGGAGTTCATCTACTAGGTGACCAGGTGTCTGTACCCACCATGTCAAATGGCCAAAGGCCGCTTCTAGAGAGATGTTTGCTGGGTGACCACTTGGCACTATATCCAAAGGAAATTATTCCTTTGCTCTCCTTGGTCTGAGGATGTATTTTAGGAGTAGACCCTCCTGGACGAGCATGAGTGAGCTGACTGACTTCAGTTTCCCGCGTGGAGTCTTGCGATTCGTGTTAGGGGTTGGCAAGGGCAGGCAGCTCCCATTGGGGCGTGCATACCGTCCTGCATGGGATGGGGCACACCAGGGCAGGAGCCCCTGAGGCCCTGCCTGCTCATTTCCCATTTGGTCTATTCTTAGCCCTTGACACAAAGTGTTGGCTGTGTGCAGGGGGAACTCCCACGGCGTCCGTCTGCTGCCCTCAGGAGCTGCCATGAATAGGACTCCCAACCTTTGGCTCCAACACATACCAGCCTTGTCCTGCCAGCCACTACGCGGAAAGGTACAGAGGATAAGAAGGCACAGCTCCTTCCCAGGAGGAGGGGAAGAAGCAGATGGTGCCCGGGAGAGTCAAGTAAGGCAGACAGAAAGAGGCAGGCAGAGGAATAAAGCTGCAGGTAGATCAAGGCAGTGCCTTTGTCTTTTGATATTTGGCCAATAGCATAAGATGCAGTGTTTCAAGCAAGAAATGAAACCTTTCAAACAGCTCAGGATAGGTGAGAAAGATTGCCACTGCAGGAAATGAGACTGAGCATGATCTTTTTCCCCCAGGGAGACGCTTCGAAAAAAATCTCTGAGAAGGCAGGATGGCCTTTTCACAGGCTTTGCAACTGGGACAGGGAAACACTGATTTCAGATCCTCTGGGACAGTCCTCTTACGAGCTTATGGGTTTGTAGCCTGCGATAGGCTGACCACTGCAATTTCCATGTCCAGGAGGTCAAGCTGTGGATGAGAACGGAATGTGGCTTATCTGGATGGAATGTTTGTTTCTGTGCCGTGTGTGTGACTGTAACGTTCGTACAACAGTGGCCGGTGTTGGATGAAGGGATTTCATGCACGTCTGGGCTTTTAGAAAAGGAGCGGAGGTTGACTTAGATTCACTTCCTATAGGACACCTGTGTGTGCTTCACGAGGAAGGCTGCCAGACAGAATCTAGTACTCGATCAATGTCTGAGAACGAAATGAGCAGAGCTGCTACGTCTACGGCAGATGCAGGTCCCGGTCTCCCCTGAGCTCTTCGAGATTTCCCTGGCCATTTTCTGGTGTATACTGGGAATATCACTGGAATCAGGGGAAAGTCATTGCAATAAGCCATCTTCTCTTCCCACTCTCCAGATACAGACCCCCTTCCCCATGCCAAATCTGGTAGTGTTAATTTTTTTCAGTTTGGTGAAGAAATAACAGATTTTAGTTTTTTGATGAGAAAATCAAATGAATGTGCACAAGGAGTGTGCCCTTCACGAAGACACCCCCCCCCCCCTCAGCTGCTGTCGTCATACATCAGAGGCCTCAAAAGGGCTCACTTTGAGTAAGAAGCCACTTTCCTTGGCAAAGACAATGCCATCATGTGGGCCAAGCGAATGCTAGGGAACCGACCCCTCCTCCCCATCTGAGAGCCAGCAGCAGGAGGGTGTGGAAGCTGTGTGTAGAAGACGCCCCAGCCCCCTTCAGTGTAGGGCCTGACACCCTTTCCTCCAGCCCAAAGGCTCTGAGCGGGCGTACTGTTGTTCTCTTCTTCCCTCTGTTCCTAGGTAACGGAGAAACAAAATTTTGCTACGGTCTAGGGCCATTAGGTCCTGGGGCTCCTTAGAGCTCTCCCAACCCCCAGGAGCAAGGAGCAGAACAGAAAGGGAAAGAGGAAGTATGCCTCCAGCAGAGGGCCTGTCAACACCGTGAGGGGAGTCTCGGCACGTACAGTGAGGCCATGCCTGTTCAGAGGGCCTCTGGACAAGATCAGCACCGGAAACCTCTTCTTCTGCCCCTATGACCGTATGGGAGGGGATAAAAGGAGAGGGAGAATGGGGGAAATGATGTCATTCGATGCTTTTTAAGAACCTATAGATTTTTCTTCCTGAGAATAAGGCTCCTATTGGGACAGGGTCTGATGTCTGTGGTCCACCCTCAGGACCACGGTCCAGACAGGTGTTTGTACTCTTTTAAACCACCCTGGGACTCAAAGGGGCTGTGGCTATTGAGGGGATGGGTTAGGCCTCTGGGTGTCCGGGGTGACTTTGTGCCTGGGGAGGTGGGGTTTGGGGGATCTGGGAGGGATGAAGAGACCCCCCCGGGCCGTAAGAAAGTATTGTCTTTCTTGACTGAGGAGGGACATGCCGGCAGCATGTGAGACCAAGAGAGATGGAGCCTGCCCTCCACAGCACTCCCGGCCCCCTGCCTGCTGGGACAAGTCTGACCCCGCAGAACAAGGGGAACCTTCTGGAGACAGGGTGGAGGAATGTGTTGGAGAAATGAGAAACTCTGGGGGTGGGTAAGGTCATTGGGGCTCATCTGCTGAGTTTAAATCCTCTTAGCTCTAGTTTGGGATGTCACAGGCCTGTGACAGTGAGCTCAGGGGACACTGCCTTGATGCTGTCTGAGGGGACTGAGGTTTCACGCAGGGGCCCAGAGAAGAGGCAGACCTACTGAGCAAGGGAGAAAAAGAGCTTACAGAAATGATGCTAACAAAATCAGCCCGATTTTAGAGATGCCACCATCTTTATTCTTCATTCTTTTCTGAGAATGAAAAGAAGGGCCAGATTTTCTGTGGGGGATTGTGGGCATATCTGATGGGGATGCAATAAGGAAAGTTAGTTTCCTATTTTATTCTCTAGGTCCTGGTACAGTATGCTTATCTCCTACCGGAACTAAATATTGGAGCTTGTTAATTAGTTTTCATCAGGAATTTCTGGGCAAGAAGTGGGCCCAGAGAGTTTTTGTTTTTAAACATCTTAAGCGTTCCCTTGGGGAGCAGCTGGGGCAGCACGAGCTGGTGCCTCAACGCCCTTAAGGGTTTGTCAGGGGTCAGGCAAATGCTGATTAACATGGGATTCCTGGGGTGGGCTGAGGCCACCACCTCTCATGGGGTAAGAGGATAGATGAAAACTTGAAGTTTCCCTCCTCCCTCCCACCCTCCCATGTTCTTTACTTCCTTCTTGACTTTTGTTCCTTTTCCTGTCTCTTTGCAGAACTGGACTTCCCTGCTGCTGCTCATAGATGCGTATTTTCATCCTTAGGAAAGGCTGTGGCACGATGAAGGGAGTGGGGAATAGCATGTCAGGGGAGCAGGGCACCCTCCTGCCTGAGTCCCGTGGAGCCCAGTCCAATGCAGGTGGAAAGAAAGGCTTCCTGAAACATCCTGTGGTCTTCAACTCTGTTCCCAGTGGCTAAGCCTCCAGAGAGCCCTCCCTGAGTCACCCCGACTTTTGGCGCTCCAGGTCAACGGACGTCAGCAGTTTTCTCGGTTGCGTGTAAACACACGCACGTGCGCGCGTGCACACTGAATGTGTATCAGTGAAACAGAGGTGGCAAATCAAAGTCCGTGACTGCGTCGAAATGAAAAAGAGAAAGGAACTAAATCTAAGAACAAACAAGTCTGAGTGGCCGAGGTCCCAGAGGGATGCACAGGATGGACAGCATCAAGCCCCACTCTAATGGCCTCACCTTCTTCAGCCTCTGCAGAGTAAGCCATGAGCTAATAAGCCCTTGGTAGGGAAGCAGAATAAAAAGGAAAAGCACCTCTGACCAGATTGGAACTCCCAATTAATCGCCGAGGGCCCCCAGCCCTCAGAGGGGTGGGGACAGGCCAGCAGGGCTGGTCCTCAGCAGGCCTGGGTGTGCTCTGTGCGGAGTGCTTCCTGGACATGCCCTCCTGCCCTCTGCCCTCCGTCCCGCTGCCAGGGAGAACCCGAGGGGACAGCCGCGTCGGGGAGGGAGGGGGCAGGACGGCACTGCAAATTTAGTAATAATCAAGGAAATCAAAGGGGTCTGAACAGAGAAAGGAGAATCCAGTTTTACAACCCAACTGAAATTTAAAATTTGTGGGGTTTTCTGTTTTGCTTTGTTTGTTTCTTACAGGTTTGGATAAACAATGAAGGGAGGAAAGGAGAAACCTCTTTGAATAATATATATTTTTAAAAGAACCCCACAAACATAAAAAAGAAAAATTCCTCAGTTTTTGAACTTCTCCTAAGAGTAGCTCAACATGAGGTCTTGCACCCTAAACAGTTATATCTGGAATTAAGGAAAAAAATCGCCGCTACACACAACAAAGACTAACAGTATTTTTACTTAAAAATATTGTGTGTATATATAGAGAGACTTATATATATATATACCTTTTCTGTGGAGATTTTTTTTCTTTTTGTCATTTTTTTCTTTTCCTTTTTTTTTTTTTTTTTTGTGCCCAAGTAGAGATAAGATGGGATTGAAACGATGCCCTAGAACAGAATATTCCTTACAAGAGCAATACTTTGAAAAATAACATTTAAAAAATGGTTGAACATACTCGCAACACCTCCAGAAATTCAACTTGGTACAATGAGGAAATAAATAATTGAATCAAATCTTCACCCAAATGACACGGTCTCTAAGACCCAGAGTATGCTGCTGGTGTGACTCTTGCCATCATAAAGGGGCTCAAGGTAAAGCAACATCCCCTCCCCCTGCTCCCCACTTCCCAGCCCCTTACACTCCACCTCAGCAATACCCAGAGTCCGTCATATATTGTTTTTTCTCCATTTCTGGCAAGACCTTGCAGCAGACACACACACACACGGACACACACACACACACACACACGTGTGCTCTGGGTGCACACACACACACACACACACGACACACACAAAATTTCCCACTCAACCCAGATGCACCAAGTGAGCTGAGTAACTTTCAGCCAACCACAATGGTGAAAGACAGAAGCACCAAACAGTCTTTGAAATGGGTCAGTTATTACAATTTAACTTATTTTTTATGTTCTAATTTTCCTCTTTGTGTTACTATTTTTAAAAAGCACAAACGAAAAATGAAGAATTCTTTCCAGATCAATTTAAGGCTTCCCACCAAATGGAAACAGAAGAGGCCTTACACAATATCACATGGGATAAATGTATACCTTTCACGGCCTTAAAATGACAGAACAAATCATTTTTGCCAGTCACTGATTAAGTATTGTGCCTTTAAATTGATGTCATTCTTTTTGCTACTATGCTGAGTTTTATTATTACTGATTCTCTTTGATTACATATATGGAAATCTCCTTTAATTTGCTTTAGAATTTCCTTTTCTTATCGAATTATTAGGGTGGTTTTTGTTTTGTTCTGTTTTGCTTTTTCACCAGGAAACAAATGTGATTCTTAATAGGTGAACGCTAAAATGGCACCTAGTCAGCCTTCAAGGAGCTCTTCCAACCATCTGAATTTCAAATGGCCCTTTGGCTCCAAGAAGGGGCTGAGAAGTTGGGGGCAGGGACGGGAGAAGGGGGAGAGAAACCAAAAAGAGGGAGGGGTTTCTATGCTTTTGCTTTTGGTCAATTTGTTTTCTTCAATACAAATCATCAGATAGGAAGAATGATTGCTTTGTGTTTTATTCGTTGGTTGGTTTTTGTTTCGTTTCTAGATTGGTTTCATCTGATTGTTTAATTTTCCCCCTCCCAGTGCAAAAATCACCAGAGAGTTTTGCATGAGAAAACGTGACAGTACTTAATGAAACTCAGCACCTAAGGGCATAAGGCAGTTGAAGGTTTTGTTTGTTTGTTTGTTTGTGTTTGTTTTGTTTTGTTCTTTCAATCAGCACCAATCCCGTAAATGACCTACACTTGGTGTAAAGGTATAAAACTTTGTTTTTCTTTTGGAGTGGAGACAACTCCTTCTTCTCCACCGTATGAACCATAGTGTGGGATTTTTTTTTTCAATACTGTTACTTATGTGTAAAAAACAAAAGAAAGGTTTTCTTTTTGTTTTTACTTACAAAACATAGAGAATATCTTTGTATACATACAGCGACTGGAAAGAAAGCTTATCTGAAGGGGTTGTGACTTATTCTCTTTTTGTTTTTTGTAGCATTGGTGGTGGTGGTGGTAGTGGTGGTGGTAGTTCTGTGTATTGAAGGAAGGGAGGAGTTATATTTCTTGCAAGCGGCGTTTACCGCAAACCAAACTTAAGGTCCCCTTCTCAACTTGGGTCGAGATGCTCTCAGAGCGAAGACTCATACTGTAGCAGCTCGTAAAGGAGCGGTCCATCTCGATACCGAATGCCTACCGCGGCGGGGGTGACATATTGCAGAATGTTAATAGTCCTTCTCAATCTCCTGTCTACAAAATGAGCATCCCAAGCTGGGTATCTCTTTCTCGGCATGTCAATCTTAATGAGGGGCCCTTCTGGGAGGTAAGGACGCCCCAACGGGGTAGAGGGCCCCATGGGTCTCACTTGGAAAACGGGCAAGCAAGTGTCAGCCGTGAGATCCTCCTGTTGTTCCGTTACGGCTCTGGTAGGCGTGACCTGGGTCCCCCGGTACCCAGGGGTCTGAGGCGCCATGGGCTCAACATCGGGGGGCAAAGGGATGCCCCAGAGCAGCTCGGCACAACAGGAGCTGGCCAAGATCTTAACTCGCGGCCCCGTGGGATGCAGCACACCGTAATATAAGAGCATCAGTGCAATCCCAGCCACAAAGCTAATAAAGACACAACACAGTGCTGGCACCGCAAAGGAGTCAGTGGTCTCCGGGTCTCTGTAAAAATACCAAAGGAACGTCAAGGCAGCATTCTCGGTCAAGACTATCGTATAATATGCAAACATTCGATATCGAGTCCGCCCTTCCTTGACGTTAAACCAGCAGAAAATGTACACGATCCCTACCACCATGTTGAAGAGGATCTCCTCCCACTTGGACATGCAGAAGTCTGTTCCGCCATGGATAATCCAGAAGGCCATGGCACACCAGTGAACCACCACGAAGATCCCGAAGTAGAGCTGGAAGATGGAAGCAAAGAGGGCAAAAGAGATAACTCTGGATGAGATGGTGAAGAGGCGCCAGAAGAGGTGGATGAGGGCCCCTCTGTAGCTCATACTCTTCTTGTCGTCCCTGGAGTCCCGCAGCAGCTTGTGATAGGAGGCTAGCACCCAAGCCAGGGACATCAGGGAAGTCACAGAGGAGACACCTGCCGGAAAGACACAAACCCACACAGTCAAAACCGTGGACCTCAACCGCCGGGCACAGCAGGGCTGCCAGCCGAGGAGACGCCCACACACACCACGATCTACAGGAGGAGGGAGAAAGAAACACAAAATCAGGACCCGAACTTGGAGGCCATGGCTGCCCCCTAAGCTGACAGCTTGTGAAATCTAGCTTCAGTGTCAACGACCCAGGCCAGAACTTCTGGAGACCCACGGCTCAAGAGTGAAGCTGAGGTTGGCGTGCTCTGCCAAGGGGCTAGAGAGCCAGGACCGCTGTGCTGGCTCATCACCTCTGCTGTGGGAGGGACCCCACGTGTTCTATTGTAAGAGATCATAAGCTCACTGGCGGGGTCGGTGTCCTTGTCACCACCAGGCTGTGCTCTCAGAGCAGCCAGTAGACGGGGATCACCGATTGTGAAGACCGAGAGCTTACTAACGCCCCAAGGCGCACAGCTGTCCTACTTTGAGAAGGCTTTGGAGTCACCCTTCCCCTTCTCGCCAGCTCGCTCAAGGCCAAGGAGCCCTTAAGGGGATCTTCTTCTATCTGGCCTTTCCCCATCCACTCCCTAAGGCCACCCTGATCAAGGACCCGGGGACGGCCTGTGTTTCTCTGACTGCTTTCGCATTCACTCTTGTCTCTCGTGGTCTCCCCACGCTCCTTGTTGCCTTCTCCAATCAGCCACTGCTCGAGGTTCCCTGAGGCCTTGACTGGGGAGGCCCTGTCCTTCTCTGCTTCTGTCCTGCAATGAGCAGTGTAACTTGGGCTTTGGGGATGCCTTTCCCCTCCCTAGCCCGGTGAGCTCTCCAAGGCCTCTGCACATCATTACCTACACGTCTCCTCAACGAGCAAGTGAATGTGTCTGATCCCAAGGGACGGTAGAGCAATTTTATTTATGACGCTGCCTATGTGATATTTGTAACTCAATCAATCTAAACGCAATAAACAGTGGCTGGAGTCTCTCCAAGTCCACCCATGGGCAGGCGATCATGAAGTCCGGCATCGTCATACCATCTCCTCTGGAGCAAGGCCCCCTTGCCCCTCTGCTCCTTCAAGCATTAGCTCCACTCAGTCCGTCTAGTGCCTCTTTTGTTTTTCTTCTCTCCCCAGATTTCAGAATTAAATGCAGCTAAATTCAGCTGGAGCCCTGAATACTACCCCATGGGCCACCATCTCCTAATCAAGGTCCCCACCTTCACCCCAGAGCACGATTCCCCTACGGCGTTCTTCCAGGCTGACATCAAAGTGACCCGGTCGTTTTCTCTCTTAAGGCCAAAGGTCAGATCCAGGAGCCTCATTCATCAAGAGACCCATGAAGCTGGCCCAGAGTTCCAGCCTTCTGTTGGTCTTTCCCCGGCCCCTCCTCACCTCTCCACTTGACCCTCAGTGAAGGATCAAAGTCCTCTGTCACTCCCTGCCCCTCGCTCCACGCATTTGTCCTTCCCCACCCAGCCCACGCGGCACCTCCCTTCCGACATTTCAGGGAGATGCGCCGGTTTGCAGCTTGCAGAACATTAGAGTCTGATGCCAAAAACCAGTGTGCTGGCAGAGCACAGAAAAAGCCTGGAAGGTTAACTGTGACGATGAGTATGTGTTGCTTTTGCAAGAATCACAGCCAACGTGGAAAATAAACAGGGAAGAAACAATCCCAATTTCTCCATAGAAGCCAATCTTGAAAACACCTGATGATTTTCCTCTCACTTTTCTGGAAAGTTCTGAACACAGTACTTATGTGTGTCCTGCTTTGCCCTTTGTACACACGGCATTTCCACCAGCCTCTGCTGAAGCCATGTGGTCTCTTGCGACCATGTCACAGTGGCTATGCTAACCTTTCAGAGCCCCCGTGTTCGTGTTCTCTTGAGGCTGGGGCAGAGAGGGGAATGGGTTCCCTTGGGAGTCACGTGATTTAGGCTGTAGGTTTCTGGACGGCAGGGAACGTGCAGTCATCTTGATCGTCTGGGCCAGGCTTATTACCAACACTGGAGCATCCTCGGAAAGCTTCTTTGCGGCATTACCCCTCTCCTGGGGTGAACCCATTTCTTGATGCTAAAAGTGATACATCTCAGAGGTGCTACCGACCCTCAGTGATCAGGGGGATCTCTACAGCAGCTGAATGGAAAGAAGGCTTGATTTTTCTGTTTCTTCTAATAAAGCAAAAGGTATTACTTCCCCTGTTTGCAGAAAAGCACAAGCTCATGAAGTAAGAAGCTAGCTTTTGCCGAAGTGTGGTCTAATCCAGTCTAACTCGGAGTGTGCTCTTGAACAAACTTGGGGTGCAGAAGCAGGACAGCCCCTCTGCTGTCACCGTCCTGATTTCATTGTTCGGTGTGCTGTGATGGTAGCCCCATCCACGCCCAAAATGAGCAAAGAGGAATTCAAACGTCCACTGACCACATTGGTGAAGCGAAATTCAATCCTTCATCGTCGATCTATCTTCTGGGTCACCTACGCCACTTCCAGATCCATGCCTGTGGTTTCAGGGTATTGCAGAAATCACTCCCCTCTAAGCCGACGCACACACTGCCTCGGTCCACGGTCAGCACTTCTGGAAGTTCTCTCTAGGACGTGGTATGAATGTTCCGCAAACGTCATAAGACATCACTGCTAAATTACAAGGGGGGCTCGGGAGACAGTCACGTGGAGGACCGAGAGCCGACACCTGGCCGGGGGCCTGTGGGCTGGCTGATGTCCAGCCGCCGTCTTACCTCTCTGCCTCATCTGCTCCCGACATGGTGAAGTTGTAGATCGCCAAACGTTATAGGAGCTTCACAGACCACCCACTTCAAACCCACACATCCAACAGGAAACAGAGGCTACCCGAGAGAAACTACACACCATGATTCACTGAGCATGTATCTTATTTAGAAGAACCCTGTGATGTAGGCACTTGTTATGGGCAATGTCCCCACCTCTCCCACCCCCAAATTCTTATGTTGAAGCCCTAACCCCCAGGACCTTACTACGTGACTGCATTTGGAGATAGGGCCTTTAAAGAGGCAATTAGGGGTGGCCCTAATCCACCCTAATGCCTATTGTCCTTATGAGAACAGATCATTTGGGCCCACAGAGATGCCTGGGATGTGCTCACAGAGGAAAGACCACGTGAGGACACAGCAAGAAGACGGCCGTTTGCAAGTCAAGGAGAGAAGCCTCAGGAGAAATCAACCCTGCCGACACGTGATCTTGGACTTCCAGCCTCCAGAGCTGTGAGACGATAAAATTTCTGTTGTTTTAGCCACCTAGTCTGTGATATTGGATACAGTGTTCCAATTCCATTTTTTTTGATGAACAAGATATTTTTCAAAAATCATACTTCTATCAAGAAGCAGAATTGGAATTCAAACTCAGACTCCATGGCCTTGAAAGTAGCCACTGTATTAAATGGACCCTCCAGATTTGGTCTTAGCAGGGACTGGGCCCTCTGGGTGTAAAGGATTTGAATCTTTTGCCAAGAGTGGATGGGAGGTGTAGTACCTACAGGTATCTGAGAGAGGGCCCTGATTATGGAGCTAAAAACCAAATCTGAATTCTCTTCCACTTTCCTCAGGAAAGTAACATTCAAGCCCCAAAGAAAGAGATGACTCCCACAGAATTAACTGAGATCACTTTCCCTCTGTTAAGTGATTAATCTTCAAAGGCCTGCAGCGTATATTATTACAGAGGGAGGAAGTGCAGGGTTTTCCTCCTGCAGTGGCTCACTTGGAAGATTTCTGTCTGGCCCGAGGTCAACCCAAAAGTCAATGCATTATCCTGGCCAAGACCCCAAGACCACAGCAACCGGCTGTGGAAGCAGCCTCGTGGCCCCCAGTGAAATTCTCAGACAGGCCTGGGCACATTTATGATTCCTCTCACTTACAGCTCCATCATTTTCTGCATTGCAAAGATCAGACTGGAAATTGTAAAACACTCCACGTTCGGCTGTGACGAGTTCTGGGCAGTGACCTTCACGGCTTGCTCTCTTTTCCTGCTGCAGACCAGGAAGGGGGGATTGCAGCTGGCCCACTGGGTGAACCAAGTTCAGCCCCACCATCTGGGAGGTCACTGAGCCAGAGCCTCGTGGGGGCCACCCCCTGAGAAAGGCTTGGGACAGGGGCCTTGGGGCTCTGATCACCAGACCCAGGGGCTAAGGTTTCCGGAAATAGGATGTCCACACCTTATGACCAACGGAGCAGAGCATGAGGGGCTGCAGCCTGCGGTTGGAGGCCCTTGACCAAGGAGGGGCAGTCCTCTGGGAAGTCACCATCACCACCAATTTGGTGGTGTCCCTGCAATACCCAAGGGTCACTGTCAGTTGAACTGTTGCCAGTTGGGGAACAAAGCAAAAAGTGAGTGTGGATGTCCCACCACGTGAGAAGCAGACAGAGTGACAGGGTGTCTGGGGGAAGGTCGGGACGCTAAAATCAGAGAGGGGTGGGGAGCAGATGAAGTGGAGGAAGCAGGAGGAAAGGTGTGATGCCGTGGAAGGGACCAGGGCGGCAGGAGGGCCGTCATCAGGGTGAGGTAGGGAGGCTGCAGTCTGGCAAGAAGAAGCAGGGCCGTGACCCGGATGGACCAGAGCAGAGCGGCACTGGGGGCCAGTGAATGGGAGCCAGAAAGGGGACTTGAGGAGAAACCAAATCGCGAGACAGTCTCGCCGGGGGAACGCTGCACGCGGGTTCAAGGAGTCTCTGAGAAGCCGCAGGAGCACCTGGATTGGCCCCAAGGCTGTTTGTGAGCCTGGGCGAGTGGGGTTCACTGCTGGACTTTGTTTCCCAGAGCGGGGGCGGTGAATGTCCGGCCCTGTCACCAGCTGCCCTGTTCTTCCTTCTGCCACAAAGAGCTCCCTTCTGGTCCCACCGCTAAATCACACACTGGAAAACACTCGAGGAGGAGGGACTGGATGGGGCGCTGAGCAGAGCAGAGCAGGCGCAGAAGAGTCAGCTGTGCAGACCCCTAGCTCCCAGCTCCCTCCTATCAGCGTGTCTCCGTGGGCAAGTACCGCCAGCTTACAAAGAACAGCCCCCTGGACCCTGCACCCTCTGCCGTGAGATCCCACCTCTCCCGTCTCTCCTGCAACCTTCTCGAGGGTAACGACCTTGCTCCCTTAACTCTCCCACCTCCCTTCGCTCCTGACCCCCGAGTCACAACTGAGAGCTCTCGGTGAGGTTGATGACCAACTCCTAAGGGTGGCATTCAGAGGACTGGGTCCATGCACCTCCCCCTGACTCTGACATCTGTCGTTTGGATCTACTCTTGCACACTTGACCGTTAGCTAGTCCCCAGCTATGGCATCCTTTCCCTGCTGGGCTGTTATCCTCGTTTTACAGGTGAGGAGACTGAATCTGAATTTAAGAGATGTGGATGGGGCCACACTCCCGTTGTGGCTCACCTAATTTATATGACATTGTACCCCCATGGGCGGGTCCCCCAGAGATTCCCCAAACCAAGAAACAGGCTCAAGTTGCTATGTGTCTATCCACACGTCAAGGTGAACATCTGCCTCTCTCAGCCCTCACCTCCTCCCTCCTTTTACCACTGAAGCTAAGGTTTGGGGGAACTCCACCACCTGCTTGGCTAATTTCCACTGTCTATTTTCTCCAGATTGAGCTCCTATTAGACGGGCAATTCTTCTCTTTCTACCCATCAAACTTCACCCATCTTCCTACGTTTTAAAAAAGCCCAGTCTGTGCTTAGAAATGCTCTCAGACAAAGATAAGGCAGCTGTGGGCACAGCTCTCTAAGCATCACCGCCTGTCTCCTGTACTAACCTCCACCCAGGAGACACAGCAAGGGAGTGATGATACAAAGGTACTTTCCTACCCGGGCCACCAGGGAAAGGAAACCAGCCTCAAGGATGCCATCTGTGAACCAGGCTCAGAGACGTCAAGTAACTTGGCCAAGGTTACACAGGAGTAAGCAAGAGTGCGACCACCGACCCCTGGGATTATCTCACTCCTCACTCACGGTCTGTGTGCTGGGGCCAGTCATCCTGGCTTCCGAGATCCAGTTGTCAAATGGGCAGGAATTTTGTGGACTGGCTGATGTCATGTGAGAGGCCTGAAATAGGTGTGGTGGGAATATTTACACCACAGAAATTGGCAAATGCTACAAATCAGGGTTCCTTCCGACCCTGCTAAGAACTGGTTGTTAAGCATTTACCAGCACACCCCTTAAACGTGCTGAACACTGTTGCCAATTAGAGGAGCCTCATAACGTTTTCCTACTCCACACTTCTAAGCAAATCAGACGCACTGCCTGGCGATCAGCCAGAATTATATTCTGTAAGTCTGATGTGGCAGCAACAAAGAAATCAATCTCCTTTTTCAACTTACACTGAAAATACATCCACAGTAAATAATTTAAGGTCTAACAGTTTTCTTTGAGCTGCAGACTTTTGCAAGCACTGACATATTCATTTTAGTCCCATTTGGAGAGAGTGTGATCCCCACGTGAGGTTACCACATGGGGTCACCTTAAGACACTCCTGACATTTCCAGACTGACCTTTAGGAAGGGTCATAATAAAAGATGGCATCCATCACTGTGGATGTAACCCTCAGGACAGACACATCGGTGGCTGAGGCAACCTGAAAAACCCCAAGGCCAGTCAGGGTGGCATGGTGTAAACATAGGAAGGAAGGGAGGATTGGAATAATTCAGGAGAGCTGACGTCTGAGAAATTATACCTTAACGTGCTCCTTAACGTCAGGGAGATGGTCCAAGGGGGACAGAATTCAAATCTGGCCACCACAGCAGCAGTCTCCGTTACAGCGCATTGTCTTGCCATGGTTTCTGTGACAAATCTCTTTACTGACTCGGAATTCAGGCTCATTATGTCACCTGCTAATCTCTAATAAGTTTCCATAACAATAATACCCCCTCTACTGAACAGCTACCTTGGCCCAGACTCCATGCTGTGACACCCATTAACCGGATCATTCTCCCCTATAAATGTATCTGAGGCTGATTTTAAGATGCAGAAATGAAGGCTCACAGTCTAAGCCACTTTTCCAGATCAAGTAGTTAAGAAATCACAGAACCGGCATTTGAACACAGGCTACCTAACTCCAAAACTCAGATTCTCTTTGGAATCACTGGAAAGGTACGTCTCCCCATCCCCGTCCATAAGTGAAGGAATTGGCATTCAGGTTTATACACCAATTTCTTATCAATTTGGTAATCGAGCCCCTCTGATTATCTCTGTGAGCACCGGTGGCCAATCTGTAGGCCTGCAAGGCCGAGGACCCACCCTGGAGGTCCCTCCCTGAGCCTGCCAGTAAGTGCAGAGGTGGTGACACCTCTTTTTCATCTCTCTTGCCCAGACTGTTGGGAGGACCTCCTAGTGGGTTTCCCTGCGTCCGCCCTCGTCCCGACAGGCCACTCGCAATTCCACCAAAGTGACTAAGCTGAGGTACGTCTCTCCTCGTGGCCTCCCAGGCATGGCGGCCTGTCAACGGTGCCTGACTTTCAACCTTTTCGCAGGGAGGATATGCCTTCCCGCCCTGCTGAACTCAGCTGTGCCTGTGACCTGTCCCGGCCACTGCCACGTGAGCAGAAGCATGTGTGTGTCACGTCCAGGAGGAAGGGCACGCTCCCTCACCCCCGCCGCAGTGACCTGTGATAGACGCGCAACAGCAAGAAATGAACCGAAGTTGTTTTAAGCCAGGGAAATGGTTCTGGCCTCGAAACCGGGCACGGCCAGCCTCTCCTACTGACACACCGCTTCGCTCAGGGTTAATGCCGTGGTCCTTATAAGGCCTGTAGGGCCCCTCGTGACACTGCCTGGAGTTACAAGTGTATGCCATCGAGTCCCCACCCACGCCCTTCACCACATGGCACCAGGCTGGGCCCTACATGAGACAGCCCCTTCCTGCTCCAGGGTCACCTCACGCCAGCCCCTCGCTCCCCCTCTGTCCCATGTGGTCCAGGCATAGTCCTGCCTCAGGGCATGTGCGCTGGCTCTGTCCTCCACCTTGGGGGCCCTTCCCCAGGTCCCCAAGTGTCACCTCACTAAGGCCTTTACCAGAGCTCGGCCTCTCAGCCAGGCCATCGCTGGCCAGCACACTGAGAACTGCAACCCCCCAATGCCTCCCCCAACTTCCAGGCTTAATTTCCCACCTTAGCATCTCCCACCACCTCCATACACTTTCTCTCTTACTCGTTCCCTTTTTCCTTAAGTTCGTAGGTACCGTGATGCATGTGAGCCCCCAAGGGCAGTGCAGCAATTGGTCAGGTCCTTCTGAAACTATGTGCAAAACCGTGTGGGTATTTTTCTCACGAGACAGTCCACAGCTGTCCTCTGATTCTCAAAGGGGCCCATAGGGAAAGGGGTCTGTGACCCACCAGGCATCTCCCCTCCCGCCATTTTCCCCTGCGGAAAGGGGAATTCCCCGGGAGCCTCCATTTATGCCTGTGTCCTTTAGAAGAAAACCTTGAGGGTAGAAGACGGAGATGAAGAGGAATACATTCAGTGAATGTTCCCAATGATGCATCAGGCATTATGCCAGATACTTTGCATAAGTTATTTCATTTCATCCTGACAATAATCCCCTGAAGTGTCTACTGGTGTCCCATTTTACAGGAGAGGAGACCAAGGCGCAGAGAGGTAAAAGGATCTGTCTAGTTACTGCACGAAGCATGTCCTATTATTCTGATGGTTTGCCTTGTGGGGTCTTGTTGATCCTGGAGGGACCGCCCCTCCCAGGTTTAGCAAATTCCTCAAAATAGCAAACCACCAGTGCTTTTCATATGCAAACCAACCAGTCCGGAACGCACACCTCCTCTACTGGGCTCTGACACTCTGGGCCACTATCCCGCTGTCCTAATCACCCCAGGGCCAGGTACCAGACAACTAGGGACAGCGCTGTGCCCCAGAGCCTCCTGAAATTATTCAGACGAGCCTATGCTAAGCCTGCTTCCCCTGCCTCACTCATTCCTTCCCTGGGAAACCACAATAAAGGCTCTTGCCCACATTTTCCCCTCACTCCCTCTGCCTGCTGATGGACACTGGTGCTTCCCCAGGTGCCCCCCCCCCCATGGTGTGGCATGCCCTCTCCTCTTGGGATCTCTGAGTAACAAACGATCTTTTCAATGGCAGTTGTCTCCTGATCTGTTGCCCTTGAGATGCCTAAATAACAACAAAACCTGTCTTTTAAAACAGTTACAACATTAGCAAACTGTTGGAGAGGGAGCTTCAAACCCAGTATCTCCAGCTCCAAAGTCCCCCATGGCCTGGGGTTACAAGGCTAAAGCCTCCAGTAATTCCCTTGTCCCATGGGCTCAAATCCAAGCCCCCACTCACGGTGCCCAAGACCTCTGTGTCTGGGCCCTGCTCCCAGGCCCGTGGTCAGGACCTAGTGATATTAACCCACTCACAGAGGCAGGAGAGCACCGTGGTTCTGAGTGTGTGCTCTGGAACCAGGCTAGATTCTGCCACCCTGCTGTCCAGTGACGCTGGGCATCACGCCTGTTTGCTCACCTGTAAAAGGGCAACAATAACTGAACGCTCTTCTTGACGTTGCCGTAAGGATCAAGAGACAAATGGCTACGCAAGGGGTTAGCTCAGTGCCGGGCCCTTGGCAAAGTACGATGCCCACATATGAGCGGCTGTGAGCAGAGACACGGACCCCCATACGCACGCTATGTTGTCTCAAGCCCCTCGGCCCTTGCTCGTGTCATCCCTCTCCCATTTCCTGCTCATCCTCCAGGGCTGAGGTCGGCACCATCTCCCCCTGGGACCCCCTTCTGACTCCCCCTGAATGCACGGTACCACCTCTGCACCCTCCTGTGCATTCCTCTTCGACGGCCACTATTTTATAGTCACATTTTCTGCTGACTGTTGGTCTTTCTCCCTCAACTGTGACTTCCCTGAGGATAGAACTAACATTTATTCTTGAGGGTAGAAAAACTGGCTTATCCATTCCGGTAATCCCCATGCCTGGTGCAGAGTTGTCACCCAACAAATGTGTCCCCTGCACAGATACACTTTCCCAAGCAAAGTCACAAATGCAAACCCCAGATAAGCATGAGGTTGATGCCACATCTTGTAAACAGCTAGCTTCAACTGCTTAGTTAAAGAAAGCCACCTTCCCCGCTATATCAGTGTCCTATGGCCGCTGTAATGAATTATCACCAATTTAGTGGCTTAAAACAGCCCAGATTTATTATCTGACAGTTTGGAAGTCAGAGTCTGAAATGGGTTTCATTGGTCCCAATCCGAGGTGTCAGAGGTTTGGGCTCACTCTGTAGAGGCTCCAGGAGAAAATCTGCTTCCTTGCCTTTTGCAGCATCCACAGCGGCATTCCCTGCATCCCCTGGCTCACGGCCCCTCCCCTCCTCTTCAAAGCCAGCAGCATAGCATCTTCAACTCTTCCATTTGTCACATGGCCTTCTGTCCCTCTGATCCTCTGTCTCCTTCTTATAAGGACCCCTCTGATTATATCAGATACAACTGGATAACCCAGAATAAGCTCCCATCTCAAAATCCTTAAGTCAATCACACCTGTATAGTCCCTTTTGCATAAAGTGCCACGTATAGGCTCAGGGGACTAGGAAGTGGACATCCTGAGGGGCCATGTTCAGCTGACACAATCACCCATTTAATAGCAGGGCAAAGGTCCTCAATGGGAATGTTACTTTCTCCCAACGCCCACCACCCCCAGGACATCTGGCAGACTTTCTTGGTTGTCACAGCTCGGGGTGAGGGCGCTGTGGGCATCTAGTGGGTAGGAACCAGGGATATTGCTAAATATTCTGCAGAGCACAGGACAGCTCCCCAATACACAAGCAAAGAGTGATTTGGCCCCAGATATACTAGTGCTGAGAATGAGGAACCCTGTGATGGGGTTCCTATTCCTATTTCCTCAATGTTCTCAAGTTACAAACAAACTGTGAACCCGCATGTGTCAAGCAGCTGGAGATTCAGGCTTTCTAGAGTTCCTCCCGAGAACTGCTCAATATCTTGAGAGAGGCCCCTGGGGCACAGACCAGTGACCTTGGGACAGGTCATGAGAACAGCATCTCTGTGGTCCGATACCTGGATAAGGAGTCTCTTCTGAGCGGCTGACCACGAGCTGACGGTCACTCTGGGAACATGGGGGAAGGCAACAGCCCCCTTCTCAAGGAGCTTCAAGGTCAAATACTGGTATTTAAAGGACCGGGCAGGAGGAAAGCTAAATCCAGCCCTCTGATTCGGTTGCCTCTTCTTTCTAAGATGCTGTCAGAGCTATCGAAATACCATCTTCACAGCCAACTAGGTAAAGGCAAACTTTAGAGAGTCTAGAACAAATGTCAGCCACTCAAGCCTCGCAGATGCCTGGATCCTGGTGGGCCTGAAGCACACTGTGAAGAAATCCGTCTGCTATCCCTGGAAAGTTCCAGTAAATCCACCCTCATTGAGGAGCAAACAGCCAACCAGTCTCAATGCCCTGATGCTCCCAGACTGACTGCATTTTAACAGAGGCCGTGAGATGCCCTGGAAAGCATGGGCTTTGGTACAAGCAGACTGGGCCTTAGGTTATTGTTTGTGACCCATGTGTAAAAACATGGATTTGGAATATTCAATATATATTTGATATATGTACATCTTTGATGTATTTACATACTATACTATATATTTATATATCTATATATAGTGTATATATATATAGAGAGAGACAGAGACAGAGAATGTGTGCAGTACAATGTACATACATGGTGAATATATAGAGTGTATATATACAGTATTCTATAGCAATAAAGATGTGCCTACATGTCCTACTCCCCCATACACACATATATAGACTCAATCATATTTGAAATGGTATTATTCATGTGTCACTCGTTATTGCCTGTCTCCACTAAGATGTAGGCCCCCGAAGGGCAGAGACCCGCCTGCCTGGCTCACCTCTGTTCCCCCAGAGGCTAGCACAGGGCCAGACGTGCTCAGTGCAGATGTGTTTCAGGGAGCCTGTGTGATGTATTATCGTTGACCATCAAACTTACCTATAACAGATTTTTTTTTTTTTTTTTTTGCGGTACGCGGGCCTCTCACTGTTGTGGCCTCTCCCGTTGCGGAGCACAGGCTCCGGACGCGCAGGCTCAGCGGCCATGGCTCACAGGCCCAGCCGCTCCGTGGCATGTGGGATCTTCCCGGACCGGGGCACGAACCCGTGTCCCCTGCATCGGCAGGCGGACTCTCAACCACTGCACCACCAGGGAAGCCCATACCTATAATATTTTGACAAAGGCCTAACCTAATTGATTTTCTCACGCAATCATGCCCTCTCAAGAGAGAAGCAGGCCTGCAGCCGGGGGCAAGAGCATCTCCAGCTCAGTCTCACCTTGCAGGGCCCTGGGATTCCATGTTTGTAAGTGGGGGGAGAGGAGGGTCCTGCTGGGATTCTAAGCTACAATGATGTAATTTAATCTAAACCCCAAAGTCATTCCCTCACCCGAGACACAAAGTAACCGCATGTGTAACCCTTACCCCTAGTCCCCAGGTGGCTTCCCCTCTAATCTCACAGGGTCCCCACCCATCCCCTCTGAGTAGGTTAGGGCAGGTACGATTATTCCCAACTTAAAAAGGAGAAACCGAGGCTCAGAGAGGTTAAGTGATGCGTCAGATATCCCAGCCAAATTAATGGGCAAGTGGGGTGGCTAGAAGCCGGCGCCCACAGCTGGAGTTCCCACCTTTTCTCCTGTCACATCCCCCCTCCTCCCCCGCGAACTACTCCTCCAGCCAACCGGCTCTGCGTCTCCCTGACAGGTCACCGCACGATCTGACCACCGCAAGAGAAATCCTGGGAGGAGAAGGGCTTGGGCCAAGGGCAGGGGCACCGCCCACTCCTGCACCAGGCACTGAGGGTGGGGAGGAGGGAAAAGCGGGAGAAACGGCGTGGGGACAGAGGCGCGAGACCGGCCATCGCAGGCTGACCTGCCGCTGCTGCTGCACCCTCGGCACCGTGCTGGGCTAGAACCAGCGCTCTCCACGGTCCTGGCCTGGTTACAGGAGGAACGGCCCCTGGAGCCCTGCAAGGGACTGTGTCAGGAGGCTGCGGAGGGCTCTCAGACCGCCGTTGAGCTCCACGGCAGCTCAGGCGAGCAGGCTGGCGAAGGAAGCAGAGCTGCCAAGCAGGTGACGTCGCCCAGCCAGGGCCTCGCTGAGCAGGGCAGCAATGCGGGCCTCGGATGGGTGATTGCCAGGGGGCCCCCTTTGTGAAACAAACAAATGTATTTCACTTGCTCCTGACAAAACCCCTCTGAGGCAGGAGTTACAATGCGTGGTTTACAAACGAGAACCCCGAGGCTCAAAGAGGTTAAGGGCCTTATGGGACTGATGCAGCTTCTAAGTGCAAATCAGAGTGCGAAGCCAGGTCCACACCTGCTACCACTCAAAACAGGAGGCAGCACCTTTTCTTCTAGGCGACAGTCTCAGGAGACTACCGGAGGGACAAGCAGAGGAGGCCTCAAAGTACTTGGTTATTACTGGGGCAGGGTGGGGGGGTGAAGGGAATGATGGGGTCCCCAAGAACAGCAGGAGGTGGGGATGGGCTCCACGCGGTCACAGGTGGGCAGGTATTACAGCGGGCGGGCTCCTGAACCCCAGGGTCTGGCAGCCTGGGGCACGTGGGGTCTGGAATTGAGAGAGGACTCAGCTCTCCGCTGGTCAACGTCAGACCCAAACGTCACCCCAGGTTGGCCATGGAGTGACTGCCTCACCCCTAGGACTCCTCTTGTTGTCCTGACCCACCTAACATCTCCAATTGTGTCTAGAATGGAAAGGATCCCTTTTTTATTTTTACAGATGAAAAAGGTGAGGCTCAGACAGGAAGGAGAACAGCTTACAGGGACTCCCCCATTTCCTTCTCAGGGTCTCTTCCATTCCACCCACTCCCCAGGAGTGAGAGGTGTGTGACACAGGAAGACATCATTCATGAAATCTGTAGGCCTTCTTTCCTTGGAAATCTTAAGAAATAGAAAAGATCTTTTGAAGATCACTTAATTGCCGTCTTTCCTGGAGCTGGGAGTTCCCACGAGACCTTGAGTTTGCGATTGCCTCTAATGTGAATGTCTAGCCTAATAATTAAACATTGCTCCTGTCCGATTCTTGCTCAGATTCCCCCACTTTTCTCTTCCTTACAGTTACAGACTGAAAGGACTTCAGGAGTCCCTCCTGCCCTCACTCATATTACTCAGGCTCAGAGATGAGATGGGAGAGATTTTCCCAGCATCCCTTGCCACGTTCTAGCACAGTGGACTCAGGACCCAGGGCTCCTTCAGCTGCCCGCCTCCCTATGCAGGAAAGTTGCGGGGTGGGAGACAGGAGAGCAAATCTAAGAAGTGTGACGTGTCTCTGTGGGGCAATGAAACTGTTCTGAGATTGGTCGTGGTGATAGTGACAACTCCGCAGATAGACTAACAGCCATTGAATCATATACTTCAAGTGGGTGCATTTTACGGTATGTAAAGTGTATCTCAATAAAGCAGTTTAAAATTTTTTAACAAAGCAGAAGAGGAAGAGATGCTCTGCTGGCAGGAACCCCGGGGCACGGCTGAGCCCAGGCATGACACACCCACCTTCCCAGCCTCCTGGCTGCTCCCCAAACACTGGAGTCACTTCCTTAGCCCAAGGCCTTGCCCTTGGCTGTCCCCTCCTCTGGTACACTCACCTCCAGAGATCTGTGGGCTGGCTCCCTCCCTCCTTCATATCTTTGCTCAGAGGTCCCCTTCCTGCCACCCCATTGAAGACTGGGAGACCTTCCTGCAACACTGTTGAAGGCTGACACAGCTCTGCTCCCCCGCCCCTCTCTCTTCCCAGCTTTAGAGCTCTGCTGAGTACCTACCATTTTCTAATAGCTGTTTTGTTCGTTGTCTGTCTCTCCCTACAAGAAATGCAAGCTCCATGAGAGCAGGGCTTCCTGTCTGTTTTGTTTATTGCTCATATCTGTCCCCAGTGCCTAGAACCATGCTTGGTGCATAGTAGGTGCTTAATAAATAGTTACTGAATAAGTGGCCCCGTTACAGTTACGGCTCAGGCTTCTGAACTGGCAGCACTCGGAGCCTCCCCCGAGAAGCCTCACTGGCTTTGTCCCAACATTTCATGCACAAACATTTTCAGGCGGCCGATTGTTATTTCATCTGTGTTAACTGTAGTGACATTGATTTAGCCTGCCTTTCTCAAACGTTTTCTGCTGCTTTAAGAACCCTCCCTCATATGTACATACTGCATTTTCTTTTACACTTAAAATTTGTTAAGAGGGTAGATCTTACATGTGTTCTTATCGCAGTTTAAAAAAAAGAACTCTCCTCTCTTTTTGATGCACCAAAAGTGATGTCTCTGTTTAATATCCTTGCAAACTCTGTTTAGAAGTGTGAGGCTTTAATGTTCTGTTTGACAAGAAGCCACTGGGAGCTGAAGCAGAACTGGGAGCTGGAGTTGGCTGTTCAGGGCACCCTGTGTGTAGACGCCAAGCGGGTATCTGATGGGCAAGAAGGAGGGGCAGCTTCTCAGAAGGAGACAGAAACAGAGCTGGGGAGAGTTCGTACCCCAGGGAAACAAGAGAGGCCGAATCTGTGTTCTGGGGGAGAAGGAAGGCGTGTCCTTCTTCACTGCAGTTAAGGGTGAAGAGGCAAGACAGCCAGGGGAAGGGCATGAACAGGGAAGTGCACATCTTCTCCTTTATCTATCCTGGAGGCTAAGACCCAGGAATGGCATGAGCAGCCTGGAGCTGAGATCCGAGGCTGGAAGATCTTGGCACCAACCTGGTCTGAAACCCCAGAGCATCTCTCAGAGCTAGCGGCTCCGGCTCAGCACGGGGCGGGGGTGAGGGCCAGGGGGAGTCAGGGAGAAGGGGGCTACTCCACCAGGATTAAGTCAGGCGGTGGCTCACACAATAGGGGATCAGGGAGCACGGAACCCCCCCATAACTCTGCTCAAGGTGATTCATTATCTGATGGTGTTTGATGCAGTGAAATGGTTGTTTCAATAACGAATTTTACTTCTTGGTAATGAGGAAAGTTGAGTAGGAAATTCACAGGTCTGGTATAGAACACAGATCTGTGGTCATGGGCCACACAACCAGACCACCCTCACTTTCTGGGTGGCAGCTTCACCTAAGCATAACCAAAATCCTAAACGATCAAGTAGCCAACTTTTGTGTCCCAGACTTGCAGGGTAACAGCTAATGTCCATATGAGCGGGACTGGAGAGACAGGACAGCATTTTTCACATTAGAGAAAAGAAATCTCCCAAGGGGAGAGACATGGAGGTCTTTCACTGTGGGGAGGGGAAGGCAGGGAGGGCCGTTTAACCAAGCCCACAGCTGAGAAGCAGACCCTGGCCTTCGCTCTCCTGAGAACCGGAACCTGGAAGCCTAGCCCTCAACCAGAATGGAAACCGGATCCGGAGAGGAAGCCCGGAGAGGGAGCTGATTGGGATGACTTTCGTCCTCACTCGGAAAAGGAGGAAGAGCTCCTGGGGTGGCAGCTGAAGAAAAAGGTACAGACGGGAGCAGAGAAACTGGACGAACACCTGCCTCTCTGCAGCGCTCTCTTGCTGGAGAAAGGAGCAAATGTGAAGCTAAGGTACACGCCACTGGTGGGCTTCTGATGTAAGCGGAGCTGACAAGTGAGGTTAAGAAAGAAGGAGACGATTAGGGAGGTTAACACCAAAGGGATGGAAAGACAAGAGGCCTATCTGGATCTCAGAGCTCAACGTTTATTTAAAAGAAAACCAGTGCTTAAGGGCTTGGTGTTTAAGAACACCTACTGAAGGGTAGGTATCTTCGCAAACCCATTCCTGACACAGCACCTTGCCTACAGCAGAGCAGGTGCCTGAAAAGTGGGGTCGTGAGGCCACGGGCGAGTGGTCATCAGAGCCCTGTAAGGAGGAGAACTCCTTACGGCGAGCTCAACCCCAAAAGGCAGGCTCAGGTGCCGTGTGGGTGTCGCCAGTGGCGCTCGCCCAGCCCTGCCAATGTTCACGTGGGAGGGTCAGAAAACCCAAAAAGCCAGGAAAGGTGACAGAGCTACGAACTCTTGACCCAATCCCCGTAGGTGTCCTCAACCTCAACACACCCTGTTAGAAACCCCCAGCCCTCCTTCTATCACCGCCTGCACCAGGCCTGCTAAGTCTTGTTGATTTCCGCTCCAGAGCAGCCCTCCAACCCGTGCACTTGGCTTCCACCCCCCAGACACTCCAACCCCATCGTTTCACCCCTGGACCTCCACCGCTGCCTCTAACCGGCGTTCCTGGCTCAGCTCTTGTATTCCTCCCTGCACAGCAGGAAAGGGAATCTTCTTTAAAAGACTTCCTACATAACCCTCCCCGCGGCACTTGGTATAAACCCAAGCTGTCAGGCCTCTGCCTTCCCCTCCATCCTCCGCACATCACTCTCCTTCCCCAGACCGCCAACCTCCAGCTATGCTGAGTCCTTTCATTTTCTAGAACAAGCCAGGTGTTTCCTATCTCAGGGCCTTTACGTATGCCGTTCCCTCTGCCTGGAAGGCTGTATCTGCTTCTCCCATAGCTGGCTCCTCAGTGTTTATGCTCAGCCGAAATGTCAACTCTCTGGAGAGGCTTCCTCTGACATTCCTGCTCAAATAAGCTCTCTCCACACCCCACCCCGTGTACTGTGGTCTTGGCACCCTGATTGTTTGCTTAAAGCACTTCCCACAGCGTGCTAGCTGTCTAGCTGTTTCTGTTATGTCTCCCAAGAGAGAACGGAAGATTCATGAGGGCCTGGACCACATCTGTTCCCCGTTACCCTCAGCACGTAGTACGGCTCCTGACTTAATGCATCTTGTTGAATGGCAGACTGCATCAAGTGCCCATAATACGCCAGCCAAGGTGCTGTAGAGGGGTATGTGCTGCTCGTCAGACCTTCACAACCACCCAAAAGCAGTTATTATGCCCACTTTACAGATGAAGAAGCCCAGTTAGGAAATTAACTTGCCCCGTGTCGTAAAGTCAATAAATGGTGGAGGTGGAATTTATACGCAGCTCTGTCGGGCTTTTCTCACTATTAGGACTGTTTTCCAAACTCTGTCACAGCCTAGAAGCCTCGTGAAGCTTTCAGCAGACAAAAGACTCCCTACTAGTGTAAGTGGCATATCAGATAACATGCCCCTTTTATATCTTTATTTAAACTTTCAAGACACCAGATTTAAGGAAGACCCAACTGAAGTACCCAAATGACTCTAGCATAAGATTCCCATGGTTTATTATTACTGTTACTATTGGGTTAGCCAAAAAGTTCGTTTGGGTTTTTACGTAAGATTCCTTAAGGTGTTACGGAAAAACCCGAACGAACTTTTTGGCTAACCCAGTGTTATCTTTTGACTTGAGCCTGGTTTTGTGGGTAAATTGGATACAGATCCATCTTGCAGGCCAAATACCGTACTGCTAACCCAGTGATAAAAGAGGAATAAAAGGTGGATAGCTGGCAAAAGTAGCAAAAGTGGAAGAGGTTGGCATTGGACAAGATCCACGGAAAACTCACCTACTACAGCAACAGTGATCTTTCTAGCCATCTACTAGCATTAACGGTATAGAGTGGACAGGTGTCACCAAAAGCCCACCAAACAAGGCCAGTTAGCCATGATCTCACTAGTAACTCGTGGTCCAATTCAGAAAGTGTATCTGCAGGAAAAGCTCGACCATCACCAACCACAAAATGACCAGATGCGGCCCGAGGCCCTTGACATTCATCACGTCAAAAATGCTGAGAACAACCCTCTGTGGTAGGTACCAATATTATCCCCATTTCAGAAACGAGAAAACTGAGGAACAGAAAGGCTCGGTCACTTGCTGAAGGTCACACAGCTGTCCAGCAGCAGGCGGAGTCACCCCATCTTTCCAGGCCACGGTCCTCTAAGAACTCACAGAGTCCACGTCGCCAACACGTCCCTTCCAAGTTCACAGACTATCTCTCCTCTCCTCCAATTTCTACTATTTAAAATGGTTTTCCTCAAAGGGCATACATTTCATGCAGCTTCTTATGGGAAAAGAGAGGGAAGGCATCTACCACCATAACACAAGGGTCCAGTGATGAGCAGATATTCTAGAAGTTAAGAAAGAGGAACATGGGACTTCTCTGGCTCCAGTGGTTAAGACTCCGTGCTTCCACTGCAGCGGGCACGGGTTCAATCCCTGGTCGGGGAACTAAGATCTCACATGCCGCAGGATGTGCCCCCCAAATAAATAAATAAATAAAATAAAGAGTTGAAATTTTTTAATAAAGGAAAAAGGAACATGCCAAGAGCTTACACTCTATGCTCCATGACAGTGACGGCCAGTTTCCTTCCTTCCCATCACCCCAGCCAGCCCTGCAGACCCTCATCCTGGGGACTCACAACCCAACAGCAAAGATTGCCACTGACCTCTGTCAGGTCCAGCAGTCCCCAAATGTATTTAACTGTGCAAGTCTATTTCGAGAAATAACTATTCCACTCACCAAACACATGGGGAAGTGCTCCCCCAACCTCTGAGCCGCTGGCATGAAAAGATGGGCATGTGGGCAGAAGAGCCAGGGAGTGCTTCCCCAGGCCAAAGTAGCCTGGCTCTTGTCACTCCCAGGCTCCTGCTGACAAAGGCTCGCCCAGCGGCCCCTTAGCCTTTGCTGACATGGGCCGCCTGGGCTCCTATGTCAGGAGGACCCCTAGGAAGCGACATCGGCTGCCCCTTGAGTTTCCTCTCTGGGGACTTCACATCCAGCCTCTCTGCATTTATAACCTGAGCAGTGATCATAGAAAGAGTGGGCTCAGCAAGGCAGCTGGGGCAGCATGACCCACGGGGCGGAAGATGGGGGATCACCCTAGGAGCCTGCCCACACCACTTCCCTGGCAATGCGAAACACACCCCCTTAGATGCCTGCAGAGCTGGATAACAAAGTGTTCTACGTGCCATATATCATTGCACCCCCCCCAAAATTAGGTACGGTTGTCATCTCCCCCGTTATACCAAAGAGGCATAGCAGTTCAATGAAAGGCCAGAGCTTGGGGCCACGTGGGGCAAGGGGGTGTCCCGCTGGAGAGCCCCCCTACAGGTGCTCATGAACTTGGTGGCACCCAGGGCCCGCTGGAGCAGCTGGGGAGCTGTGGGCCCAGAGGTGAGGACCCAGGAGGCCAGCAGGCCCCAGGAGAACAGACCCTCTGCCCCAGCTGCCTTGCTACTCCAGATCACACATGCTCGAGCCCTCTCGAGTCAGGAACCTCTGGGCTGAGTCCCTGCAGCAACAGCTCTGCTTGAATATTCCTCACGACGGGAAACTCTCTACTTCCTGAGACAGTCTTTCCATCACTGGACAACTCCTGCTGTTTGAAATGTCTCCCACATGTAGAATCAATAACGGTCTCCCTGTAGCTCCCTCCAGACCCTTTGGAACCATCATCCTTCCCTGACATCCCTTCAAATGTTGAAATTCACATAGCTCAAGTCCTCCCCAGGCAAAACGTCCCCAGGGTCCCCCAAGTGTTGTGATCTCCAGCCCCTCCTCACCCTAGACCTTCTCCCCTGCTGGAGCTCCAGCCCTGCTGAAATAGGCTCTGACACGACGATGACACTTGCAGGCTGGTCTGACCTGGGGTCTGTCCTGACATTGGCGACCTGGGGTGAGACTCCACCTTGACCAGAGGAGGCCAATGTGGAAAGGTCTTCCTTTCAGTCAGGTGGCCCCCAGAGGCTTCCCACTGCTGTAGAGACCAGTGTTGTCCAGACCGGGCCCTGGGCGCTCCGAGACCATCTGGGGCCATAGTGGCCAGGAGTGGGAAGGTGCTGCCAGTGGGCGGGCCACGCTGGGCTCTGGATCCCCATCCCCATCTACCTAGAACAGAGCTACTTAAGCCTGTTTTATAAGTGCGGCTTCTACATTTTATACGTGGGTCTAAAGCAAGAGCACCACAGCTTACAAACGTCTAAAACTGCTAATGCCGCCTGACGTGACTTAGCCTCTTGGGCACGTGCTGTCCTAAGGCATCTTCCCCATATCCCGCATATGTGCAAACACCGTGGCTCAGGCCAGCGCCAAGACAAGGGGCCTCTCCCCCCGGGAATGGGAGACTAGGGCCCTCCGCCCTGCTGCTCCAGGGACACGGAGACCCGGCTCTGCTCTGCTCACATGACGGCGGGGCAGGCTCGCACGCAGGGGCGCAGAAATCCTGTGCGGGGGAGTGAGGACTCGGGGATCAGGGCGACGCCCCCAGCCCCGGGGAGGGGGAGGGGACTCACAGGGCAGCGTCTCGGCGCGGCTCTTCTGGATCATTATGCACAGCTGTAGCACCAGTTGGGGGGCGCTTTCCAGGAAGGTCTCCAGGAGGCGCAGCATGTTAACGTCTGCATATTCGTACATCATAGCCCAGTAGAAGCGTCGCTGGTGTTCCTTCTGCCGCTGGCTCTGAATCCCCAGGTACATGGTGCGGATATACCTGCCGAGAGACGGGACAGAACACAGAGAGCGTGGGTCGGCGTGGGAGCTGTGGGAGGGTCAGGCCGTCCCCACAGGCTAGCATCCCCTCCTTGGCGCTGAGGTTTTCCGGGTGCTTGGACCAGCTCCAGGGGTTCTGCCGGACCACAGACGGGGTGCTGAGGCTTCGGGGTGGGGTGGGGTGGGGACAGGCCAGGGAACGGGTCCCAGGCAAGTTGTCCCCTCCCTGGCCTCTCTTTGCTCATCTGTAAAATAAGAAATGGAAGAGTGGGACCGGGTGATCTCACAGGCCTGCCAGGGAAGCATCACAGGTGAGCTCAGAGAGCAGGTGGGCTGGCCGAAGTTCAGGGTCCCAGGGGGAACCTTCCTGCAGGGTTTTCACCTCTCTGGAGGAGGAGGGAAGGGAATTAACATTTATGAAGCTCCTACTAAGTATCATTGGCTGGCTGGCTACTGCGTGTTGCCTGGGTCCCAGGCGACAGGCAGGTGTAGTTCCCACGTAGGACAGACAGGCGGGACTCACTTGCACAGGCTCCAGACCTGATGGCGGAGCAACCAGGAGGCGGCCCCAGGCTGCTGGACACCAAAGCTCGTGCGTGCCCCGCTCTACACTAGGGACGGCCTGCAATGGAGCCTCCATCCCTCTACACTAGGGACGGCCTGCAATGGAGCCTCCATCCCTCTACACTAGGGACAGCCTGCAATGGAGCCTCCATCCAGGTACAGCCCAAGACTCAGTCACACAAACCACTGAGCCCACTCCACCCGGGAGGGACAAGGGGCAAAGGGAGCAGGTGCAGGCAGAGGGCACAGGCTCTGGGTTCAAATCCCGGCTCTGTCATCTGCTCACTGTGGGACCTTGGACTAATTACCCAACTCTGTGTCCTCGTTACTCTTCTTTCACACAGCAGAATCACAGCATCACACGGCTGGTGGGAAGATTAGGGAGATAATCCGCGTGCTGGGCATGTATCCAGGTCCACATGAGAAAGCCCCCAGGCCTGCCTCACTTTCACCTAAACTTTGGAAGCTTGTCTCCAAGCCACAGTCAAGGGGAGGATGGAAGGTAGCATCCAAGCCAGCCAGCCGTCTCTGGGGCCAGGCCAGGCCCAGAGGAGCCGGCAGCGCCGGGACAAAAGCAGGGTTCAGAAGGCACAGCTTTGCGGGCCTAGTTAGGATCAAGAATATACACCATAAACTGAGGCCACAGACAACAGGACAGAGCCACACCTGCGTCCCTGGCCACCCCCTGGGAAGGTATACCATTGTGTCTTTTAAACGGCCAAGCCGGAATCACAGAGGTTGAGAGCATGGTTGACCCCCCTACAGAGTCCCCACTGTCCTCAAGCACCATCAGGGGCCTACTTGGGGCTGCTGGACGGTCCCTTCTCTCTGTCCCCATCACCACCGCCAGCCTGGTCCCCGCCACCACCCCTCTCTCCTGGATCGAAGCAGAAGCCTCCTAACTGGTCTCCCAGGGTCCACTCTTGCCCCAGAACAACCCATTCTTTGCACAGCAGCCAAGGTGCTTTGTGAAAATCACAAATGCAATCACGTCACCACCTTCTTTCAACACTCCCGTAGCTTCCCATCACGTTCAGAATAAAATCCGAGCCCCTCCCTCGGCTCATGGGGTCCTGCCCGCCCCTCCTGTCCCACCACCGGGTCTCTCTTCCCGCCCTGCCCCCCGGCCCCCGTCGTGTCTTCTCTGTCTCTCACGGACACCTGAGCTTGTTTGTGTTCACGCCATCTCCCCAGTGGCTGTGGATGCAGAAGGAAGACTCCTGCCCCCAGTGCTCAGACTCCTGCAGGGCAGCAGTCACAACACAGCGAAGGCAGCTCTTGTCCACGGTTACACCGGATTCCTGAGAGGCTCACAGGGAGGGGCTCTATACCCCCCGCCCCCTGGGAGCAATGGGAGAAGTGGGTGTTGCCCAAGAACCTTGCATCCACGTTAGAGAAGCCCATGCTTTAGAGGCAAAGACGCAAAAACATACATTTGTAAAATAATTTAAAACTGTAATTGATGCCCCTCTCCAGGTCCAAAACAGTGGGCCTCCCTCCCGTGCGCTAAGCGTGTACTGGACCCACAGAGGAACGAGTGGGCCCCCGGAGTGGGCATCTGGGTCCCCCAGAGTGGGCATCGGGACACAAAGCAGCCCACCTGAACCATCGGTGTGACCTGAACCACACGTGCTGGTGACGGTGAGCCCATCTGACACCTGATGAACACCTGATGGCTGCTTCTCTAGATTCCTAAGAGCCTTTAAGGGACTGGATCTCTGAAAAGACCCACCCAGGGGGCTGGGATGGACACCTGATTTTCTGCACATACACTCCCTGGAGTGAGTGGAGAACAACCCTGCAGAAAACTAAGGGGAGGGAGGCACCGCAGCGGGGATGGTGTCGGGGCCAGCATGGAGAGGCCGGGGGCGCCAGCCTCGCCAGGCACTTCAGGCCGGGCATCTTCCGGAGGCCCCGCCGTGCCCTGTGGGGCAGGTCTGGTTGTCATCATTTAACACCTGGGGAAACTGAGGCTCTGAAGTGAAAAAGGGCCCTGAATTCTGTTCCGTTCCAGGTTCTGTCATTTATTGGCTGCGCCACTTCCCATGAGTCATTGCCTCTCTCTGAGCCTCAATCTGTAAGTTCCCAAAATCAAAGGACCAGGGGAGGGGCTAGGAAAGGGGCAGGGAGGTTGTTGTACCTGACCCGTAAAGCTATGGGGTCACTGAGAGACAGAGACAGAGAGACACAGAGAGACAGAGACACAGGGACAGAGAGACACAGAGACAGAGAGGCACACAGAGAGACAGAGACAGAGAGACACACAGAGAGACAGAGACAGAGAGACACAGAGACAGAGAGACAGAGAGGCACAGAGACAGAGACACAGAGACAGACACACAGAGAGACAAAGACAGAGACACACAGGGAGACACAGAGACAGAGAGACACAGAGATGGAGAGACAGAGAGACAGAGAGGCACACAGAGAGACAGAGACAGAGAGACACAGAAACAGAGACAGAGAGACACAGAGACAGAGACACACAGGGAGAGACAGAGACACACAGAGACAGAGAGACACAGACAGAGAGGCACACAGAGAGACAGAGACAGAGAGACATACAGAGAGACAGAGGCACACAGAGAGACAGAGAGACACAGAGAGACAGAGAGACACATGGAGAGACAGAGAGACACAGAGAGAGACAGAGACAGAGAGACACACAGAGACAGAGAGACACACATAGAGACATAGACAGAGAGATACAGAGACAGAGAGACACAGAGAGACAGAGACAGAGAGATAGGGACAGAAACAGAAAGACAGAGGAACAGAGAGAAAGAAAGAGACAGACAAAGTCGGAGACAAGGACAGAGAGACACAGAGAGAAACAGAGATGGAGAGATAGAGAGGGAGACAGAGACAGACACACAGAGAGAAGAGACAGAGGGACAGACAGAGCTCTGCAAGTGAGAATGGAAAGAGAAAGAGACAAAGGAGAGGGAAGCTACATCAGAATTTGGGGCCTGAAAGAGAAGACCGACTAGATGTGGTGGCAGTAGGAAGAGCCTGGGTGGGAGGCCGGCCCTAAGGACATGTGGTCACAAGTAGTTGGGAGGCGCTGGGAAGTCCGACTCTGAATCTAGGGCAGAGGGGAGGGTCAGATTAATCAGATTGGATGATGGCCCGGGAGGCAGAGCAGTGGGGGACGAGGGCGTACGGGTGAAGGTGATGAAGCAGGGCTTCGGGTCCAGAGGCTCCACACCAGCACCCAGAACTGCCCTGTGGCCGGCGGAGCCTTGGTGCCATGGGTCTCCCAGGTCAGCTGTGGTCTCTGTGCTCCAAAACTCAGCTCTGCCCAGATGTGGTACCTGCAATGCACAATACTGTGGGCCACAGACTCCCACAGGGGCCAGACCACAAATCTATATTCTCTGAGGGGTACACTCAGACCGCAGCCTCTACCTCTCCTAGACTCAGAAGGTGGCTCAAGGTGGAGGAATGATTATGTAGCAGAGCCAAGCCTATGCTTCCAGGTCCCAGGCCAAGGTAACAGCAACACTCAGATTCATCTAGGTCTGCCCTACCAGGGCAGAGGGCGCAACTTGATCCGCCCCTCCATCCCCATGTTCCCCGAGCCACAAGCCCCTCTGCCCATCTTGGCCAGTGCAGTGGAAGACAACGAGCCCAGAAATGCTGGTTCAACCGTAACGCCTGCCAGAGAAACCAAGCTTGCGTTTCCTCTGTGAGAACATCCCCAAATATGGGAGTAGATGCGGGTGGGAGTGGGCAAAGCCAGAGCCTCTCCCCACCGATGAGCAAACAGATGCTAGGAGCCCAGAGTGCACTGGGATCGAGTCCAAGACCCAAACTGGAAATCATGCCTCGCAGGGACACCAGCTCACACAGTCACCCACCGTGGAGGAGGAGCTGAATCAGAAGTCCCAGTTCAAAATTCCCAATCAAGGGCCTTCGACCTATTCCACCTCCTCTGGCTCCTGCACCCCTCTCTTCTATCCTTAAGTCCTTGGGTTCCCAGTAGACCTTGTAAAGTCCACAGTGGGTCTAGGTGATCTCTCCGCCCGCCCAGCCAGCGGCCTCCCGCTAAGCCTTCAGCCCCTGTGCAAAGACAGCCTCGGTCCGTGGCCACAAGGTGGCGCCAGACCCTAAGCCACGCAGGAAGGCTGCTCCGCGCACTGATCTCATCCCCAGCCAGAGGCCCCCTAAGGCCTGCACCTTCCGACGCGGCGGCAGCGTTGGGGTGCAGGGGGCAGCAGGCGAGGCCTGGGGGTAGGCCCAGGTGTGACGAGTCCCCAGGGGAAAGCCCGGCATCTGCAGGCGACACACGGTGGGCTGCTGCTCCCTTACCTTTCTCCCCTCCCTGGCAGGTTCCAGAAAGCTCAACCTCCCCCGGGAAAGGTAGTGCCGGAGACAAGACACGCAACTCTCCCCCTCCCGATTTGCTTCCGCCTGGATTTTGTGTAGCTCCCTGTCACACCATTGTCTCCTAAGAATCATGAAACGCACGGCTCTAAAAGCAGGGGTACAGCGTGTCCTCATGGAGTGAGGACTCAGGAAAGCTGGACCTGGCCTATGGTCTGCAGGGCTGCACCACCTTGGGCAAGTCACCCCCGAGGCCGGGCCTGCTGGATTCATCCAAAACAGAGGGCGGACGGGAGGATCTCTAAGCTTCTGCCTACCTTTTGTTAACTCCATCCTTCTGTGGCTTCTTAGAGCCTTAAGGATGGCCTAGCATCTTTACAAATAATACCCAGTGTTTATGTGGCACTCATATATATGTACCAGGCACTGTTCTGAGCATTTTGTCCTTATTAGCTCATTTAATCCTTCCAACAAATGTATGAGGTAGATGCGCTGTTACCCTCACTTCAACATGTGGTAAACTGAAGCACTGAGGTTAGGAAATGTGCTTCAGTTTACCCAGCTAAGTAAGGGGTTGAGGAGGGCTTCAAGCCCAGAAGTCTGCTTTGGGGCCAGTGCTTTTCACCTCCTACCCACACGCCCCCTCAGAGATAGACCAGTTGTCCCTTCTCTTTTAAACTTGGTCCAACTTGCTCCCTTCACTACAGTGGAAAATCACTGTTTGCCCCCAACACCTGGGCTCTCTTCCAGGTCTGTCACTGGCTGTGTTGCCTTGGGGAACATCTCCTACCCTCATGGAGCCTCAGTGTCCTCATCTATACAATGCCTGGCCCAGAGCAGGACCCTAGGACATGCTGAGCAAATAGATGCCCCCCCCCCCCCCGGCAACAAAGGGGCTCTCCTCCTGTCTTTCCTTCGGTCCACTCTATTCTCCTTTCAAGTCTATATCCTCCCCTTACTTTGTAAACCATGGAACTGTTTAAAGCTCCTTATACCTCCAGGAGAACTCTCTATAGTTTTTTGAGCACATTTTCACTTTTATAGCAGCTCTGTGAAGGAGACACATTTGTCATCTTTTTCCCGTTGGTTCATCTGAGACTCAGAGAGGATGAGTGATTTCCCCAAAGTCACACAGTCAGTCATGGTTCAGGCGAATCAGAGGTCTTGCCCAAATCGTGTTACCCCATTGGAGTCAGCTATAGCTCTGCCTAAATCTAAGGGAAATGAGTGATTTCTGCAAAAGCAGGAGGCTGAATAATTTCACCTGTCTGGACCTATAGGCCCCTTTTGCTTCTTATGACACCCTCAGAAGCAGCATTGTGAAATCTCCGATGTGGACAGCAACTCATCCTCAAAGCCCCGAACAGGACTGAGTCTAGGTTTTGTGGGGCCTGAAGCTTTAGAGAATTCGCTTTAAGAAAAAAAGTAGTCTACCAAACATTTAAAGTAGAAACTAGCCCGATTCTACACACTCTTTTCCCCCAAGAAAATAAAAGAGGAAAGAACACTTCTCTGTTCACTTTATGAGGTCAGCATTACCCTATCAAAGCCAGACACATACAAGAAAATAAAACTACAGATAATATCCCTTATAAACATAGGTGCAAATATCTTCAACAAAATACTAGCAAAACAAATCCAGTGATATACAGAAAGAATGATATTCCATAGCCAACTGGAGTTTATCTTGGAAATGTAAGGCTGATTCTATATTCAGAAATCAATAAATGTAATCAATGATATTAACAAGAAAACCACATATCACATTAACTGATGCAGAAAGAAAGCATCTGACAGAATTCAACATCCATTCTTTTTTTAAACTCTCAGCAAACTAGAAATAGAAAGAACTTCCTTAACCTGACATAGATGAAAGATACCTATAAAATTAACAGTTAGGGAATTCCCTCGTGGTCCAGTGGTTAGGACTCCGTGCTTCCACCGCAGGGGGCGTGGGTTTGATCCCTGGTCAGGGAACTAAGATCCCGCATGCCATGCAGCGCGGCCAAAAGAAAAAAAAAATTTAACAGTTAATATCACACTTAATGATAAAAAGACTGAATTCTTTCCTCCTAAGGTCAGGAATAAGGCAAAAATGTCTAAGTTCACCCCTCCTATTCAACATCATACTAGAAGTCCCAGTCAGTACAATAAATCAGGAAAAAGAAAGTATATACAAACTGCAAGGAACGAAATAAAACCGTCCCTATTTGTAAATGACATGATTGTCTAGATAGAAAATCCCAAGAAATCTACAAAAAAAGCTCCTAGAACTAATTGGCAAGCTAAGCAAAGTCTCATGATACAAGGTCAGCACATAAAAATTAAATATATTTCTGTAGACTACTAGTGAATAATTGGAAATTGAAATTTAAAAACATACCTACCACTTAAATTAGCTCCCTTAAGGGGACAGGAGGGGCAAGATAGGTGAAGGGGATTAAGAGCCCCTTGCATCACAAGGATGCAACGCACAGCACAGGGAATACTGTCAATACTTTATAATTACTCTGTTCAGAGTATAATCTCTAAAGATATCGAATTACCCTTCTATATACCTGAAACGAATATAATATTGTAAGTCAACTATACTTCAATTTTAAAAATACCTCTATGTTTTTGTTGTATTTAAATATAAGCAGCCACACCTCCAGGGGCATTTGACCCTTATCCTGGGTGGGCGTGGAACACACTCTCACAGCCACACACACACCACCTACCAGAACACTCCACACAAACACCACACAGACACACATGCACCAACCACCACGCACACGAACACACTGCACACGTCCAGGGCTCCACCTGTAGAGACACCTGTAGTCCATGATCACAGCCCTGTGTCAACATGATCCAACCCCAGATCCCTGAGGGGGTGGGTCCCCGCCTGCCCCGACCATTTCACTGTCATCACAGCAGGCACAGAGGGAAAGCCAAACGCGCATCACTTTCCCACCCTAGAGAGGACGGGCCACTGCAGCTACCAGTCAGACAACATCCTGCCCCCGACACCAAGGACACAGCTGGGCCAGCTGCCACCAAAGCACCCAAGGGCTCACTGACATCTGAACGTGCGCAGCCCCCAGCCCTGTTCACACTTGTCCCGCTTCACCTCCACCTGTGCCTGATTGATTCGGGAATCCTGACTTGTGGTCGCAGCAAAGGCACTGAGGGCTGCTGTGATGTTGTGTGATCTGTACTCTCATCTGGTCCATCTTTTGAGGGGTGGAGGAGCTCCCCCCTTGTATCCTTTCCATTGCTGACCACATCCCAGGGGTCTAGGGCCAGGTGGCCATGCAGTGGCTGTAGAAGAAAGTGGCCCAAAAGGGGGGTGGGGGAGGTTTCAGGGTCCCGGGCTACATGGGGCTTGTGCAGGAACCTTGGCAGTCTGGGGCTTGTCACCCACTGAGGACTGCTGAGCTGGGTCACCAGGCGTTAACGGGGGCTCCAAGGCTGCTATGTCAAAAAGGCTGTGCTCCCACCTGCATGACATAGACTCTGTGCCCAGGTAGGAACCCCCACGGCTGTTCCCTGTGGTCCCAGGTCAGGACAGAGAAAAGTCCTTCAAGCTCTTCCAGACCATCACAGATCTCAGGGGCAGCAGCATCTGAGCTGTCGCAGACAGGATCAGGGTTCAGCTTGCAAGCATCTGCCAGGTTATTATCATCGCCATTCCCGTATTACAGATGAGGACGTCAAGGCTAACCTGGACTCATTAACCTGGGTGGCTCCCTATTGGCTGTGCAGCCAGGCCAGTCTCCTGCCTTCCCCCGCCCCACACCTGCCCCCGACCCCTGGCCACACCTGATGGCCCTCCCATCCTAGACCTTCCCAGCATGTGCCCATCTCTGTGTCTTTGCTTCTGTTGTTTCCACGCCCAAGCAGCCACCCCTGGGCAAGGCCCAGCTCTCCCCACGCGCCTTATCCCATGCCTAGGTCCAAGTATTTCCCTCCCATCCTCCCCTTATACTGGGTCCTCAGTATAGTAATAGCTTCCATTTACTGGGTTCTCCCTACATACCAGACACAGTGTAAACTCTCTACATGTATTAAGTCATTTAACATGAGAACCTTACAGTCGTGTACAGATGAAGAAACTGAAGCACCTGAGGACGCCACTACTGGGACTCATGCCAGGCCGCTGGACTCCAGAGAGGGTGCTTCTAACCCAGAACACTATATTCTCCTGTTCCTTATCTTTCTCTCATTCCCTCTCTCCTCAGTTCACTTACTTCTTTCCACAATTCTATGAATTATATTATTAGCCCCATTTTACACATCAGAAAACTGAGGCTCAGAGGGGTTAAATGGCATGCCAAGTTGGAAAGCCAAATTTCAGCCTCGATTTGTTTGGCTGTGCTACACGCCTGTTTTCCACCCCTAGAAGCCCCTCCCCTCTCCTATTACAGCTCTCCTCGCAGCCCACGCTGTACTGGAGTCACTTACGTACAGAGATGCCTCTCCAGCTAGACCTTAACCCCCAGGAGGGACGCCTGTACAGCCGCTGCCCCCAGCCCACCACAGTAAACATCAAATCAGAGGCTGCTAAGGTGAATTTATCCCCTACTCTGACAGTCTCATTTGACCAGAGAGATGCCTGCAACACTACCTTCAAGTACATAAAATACATGTTCCCCGAGGCAGACGACCCAAACGGGTGCAAGGAGCACAATTAAATCAGGAATGATTTGGGTTGGAGGCAAGAGATAACTTACCAACCAGCCTGACAGGATAAGTTACAACGAGGCAGGTTTTTCGCCCCTCTCTGGACAGTTTCAGAGAGAAGCAAAGCTACGGGGCTGTCAGATGGCAGAGGTTCACAACTCACGGAGCACAGGGGCTACAAGTGTCCTCTCAATTTATTGTAGGCGTGGTGCGGTGTACCCAATGTCCGCTTGGGCACACACGTGTGTGTTCATACACAAGTCCTAGCCGAGGACCCCCTCAAACCACCCAAATGCAGGTCTGGGTGGCTCAAGGGGCCCCCAAGCTGGCACAGCAGGAACAGTGCACCAACGCAGCCCTGGCTGTGCGCCATGGGCTCTTTCTGAGTCTGAGAATGGACTCTGCAACCTTCCACTGCCAGGCTGGCCCGGAAGCCCCTCTGATTCCCCACCTCACACTCCTGCCCACCCCCCACCAACTCCAGCTGAGACGCCTTCAGCGTGTAGGAAAGATGGAGGGGCCAGCTGCCAGCTCAGCCCCCGAGAGCAGCACATCAAATCGGAGCTATTTTTAGCCCTTCTCTCCAGCATCTGACATCAGCTGAGCAGTGGTGGCCGGCTTGGGGCACGCATCCGAGAAAGCAGGCGTGAAGTGGCATTGCTTTGCCGGGCCCAGGGGAGATAGCAGAGAAAAGCTCCACAAAGCTTCAGGGAAGGGAGGTGGCCGCAGTGGGTACCACTGGTAGTCTTCCTGGATGTAGGGTCTTGGTGGCAAGGTGGCCTAAGCATCCCTCAACACCCCAGGGCTCAGCACAGCAGAACGTGGGTGGAAACTTCCCCACCAGCCTCATTTTCCCACCGGCACAGTGGGGCCTGGGCTACTGCTTCTTGTCTGAGACTCTGCAAGAAACTTGATTTAAAAAATCAAAACACCTTTGCAAACCTACATGTTGGAGAACTGCTGTTTGTTCCCCCTTATAAACTCCCAGAAGGACAGAGACCAACGCGTTTTGGGGATTTTTTGCTTGTTTTTTCTTTTTTTTTTTTTGGCTGTGTTGGGTCTGTTGCTGAGTGGGGGCTACTCTTCGTTGCGGCGCGCGGGCTTCTCATTGCAGTAGCTTCTCTTGTTGCGGAGCATGGGCTCTAGGCACGCAGACTTCAGTAGTTGTGGCACATGGGCTCAGTAGTTGTGGCTCGCGGGCTCCAGAGCGCAGGCTCAGTAGTTGTGGTGCATGGACTTAGTTGCTCCGCGGCATGTGGGATCTTCCCGGACCAGGGCTCGAACCCGTGTCCCCTGCATTGGCAGGCGGATTCTTAACCACTGAGCCACCAGGGAAGCCCAAGACCAAAGTTTTGAGGTTTGGGTTTATCTTTGCATACCTGGTGCATGGCACACTGTCAGACACTCGGTGGGCATTTGGTGTTTGTCTCATGAATGCATGAAGCGACTGGGCAGGCTGCTAGTAAAATCCTTGTGCTCTAGGAAGTTTATAGTCCAATCTTCCGGGGCAGCTGTAAGGAAAGCCCCCCTCTTCTCAAGGCTCAGGTCAGCCTGGATCCTCCGGGAGCAGCAGCCCAGAGCAGAACCTGGGGCCCTCTTCCCTGCTTTTCTTCCCCCCACCCCTAATTTGTCTTCAAGCCTCCCTCTCTGGCCAGCTGAGTCCCCAGTCCTGGATGAATACGTGACTGCATTCCTCTCTCCAGCTGGCACAGACTCTTTCCAACCAAGAGAGCAAGCCCATCACTGGCGGCGCCCTTGTGCTTTTCTGCTTGGAGTTGGAACCACTGCAGTGCCCACCGTGGGAAAGCCCATTTCACCTTCCCCCAGATTAGAACTGAAGATGCTGACAACAGCCCAGCCCGTGCTGCTGTGGCTGCATCCTGGTGCAACGGATTTGCTCGATCCGAGGCAGCCGGTCCGCACCCAGCTGCCTGAGCGGTTTGGGAGGAGGTCGGCTCCACCCACACAAAGGACACACTAGTGTGTGTTCAAAGTACCTCACAACCAAAAGGCAAAAATCGTATATTAATGCATATGTGTGGAATCTAGCAAAATGGTATAGATGATCTTATTTGCAAAGCAGAAACAGAGACACAGACGTAGAGAACAAATGTATGGATACCAAGGGGGAAGGGAGGTGGGAGGAACTGGGAGATTGGGATTGACACGTACACACTATTGATGCTATGTATAAAATAGACAACTAATGAGAAAATACTGTATGGCACGGGGAACTCTACTTAATGCACTGTGGAGACCTAAACGGGAAGGAAATCCAAAGAAGACACATACATATGTATACGTATAGCTGATTCATCTTGCTGTACAGTAGAAACTAACACAACGTTGTAAAGCAACTAGACTCCAATAAAAATTAATTTTAAAAAAATTTAAAAATTGAAAACAAGACAAAGTACCTCATGACCTTGACAGGGATCCAGTGGCCCGCAGTAAAGTCACGTGCACCTAGGTTGGAGCTCTGAATCACGCGATCAACATATAAACATGAGCCTGCCCCAGGGCAGCGGCCCTGAGGAACCCTGGGCACTTGGCAGGAGGCCACGCCTGTGCCTTTGTCATAAGCCTCTCGTGCAGGGTGTGGCTAACATGTCCCAGCGCCCCTTTTCTAGCGCATACTGGGTCTGCGGCAAACGAATTTATCTGAAATGTTCAAGGAGGTGTTCTGGTTTCCTGATACTACCTCTTGGGGCTTATTCTCCTTGTGGGCCATCTCGTCCTTTCATGTGCCCTGAACTTGTCCCTTTCAGACTCTCAGGAGGGCTTCACTGCTGCAATCCAGCCCCCTCCCAGAAGCACACCCCTGTTGTACGCCAGGCACTGCGCCAGGCACGGGGGACCCAGCCCGAGTCCCCGTGTCCTTCCTCTGCGTCATGCTGCCTCTCTGACCCATGGGAGATACAATCTCTGCACCAGTGTCGGGCATGGTTAGTGGTTTAGGCTCTGGAAACTGCCTTCCAGCTGTGAACGCTGCCCTTGGAGAGTGAGGGATGGATCGAGGAGGAAGCCATGGGGCCACTCACTGATGGGTTTGACCCTGGCTTCAAGGCTCTTCTACTGTGTCCTGCTGCCACCATGCCCTGGCTCTGTGGCCTTGGGGACATTCCTCCCCCGTGTTTCCTTCTCAGTGAAATGAGCAGGTAAGACCAGATGAACTCTCAGGCCCTGGCACTACCCTGACCTCACAGGCCTCGTAGGGCCTGGTCTGCTTCCCAGAGATCTCTCCAGGTCAGTGGTCACCCCGGAGGACCTGGGCCATCTCCTCTTGGGCACCCCCCCAAACCCCCCTGAAGGCTGTTCTCCTGCATGGGAGAGGCTCAGGGCTGCCCGGGGGAGCAGCCTCTGCCCCTCCAAGCCCACTTCTGTATTCAGGTCCCCATCCCCACTCTGGGAAGCCAGACAACATCATGTGTGCTGCTTCCTGGAGATTTTCAGGGAAGCAGGCTAGAAATAGGAATAGAAGGTGACATTTAGTCGAGTTTGCACTGCACCAGGAGTGAGGCCAGTGACGTTTCCACATCTTAGAGCCCATCTCCAGGTGATGCCCAAGCCCAGCTCGCTTACCAACGCCCTGGGCAGTCCAGCCTCCCCGGGAGGCCGCCAAAGTCAGACACGAGAGAGGGCACCCAGGCCAGAGTTCGCTGTGTGAGCCTCACACTCGTGCTGCTCTCTCCGTGACGGTGTCCCAGTGAGCTGCTGGGGACACAGGGGATGTAGGAAGAGCACTGGGCTGAGAGGACGCCTGGCAGCCAGGGCTGCCTCTGCAGGTGACTGGCTTTAGAGCCTGGCAAGGGGCTTTGTCCCCCTTACCCGACCCCGGCCTCCCCATCCGTAAAGAGTTGAACGATCGTTTCTAACTTCTTTCCGGATCTCCACGTCCAAGGGGCCAGCCGTGCAGACTGTCTCTAACTGCTCCCCGGCCTGCAGAGGGGCCGGGCCCATCTTGGTGACGGCTGCAGTGCCTGGGACGAGGCCACAGAGCCGGGGCAACACCTCATATATGCAGGCAGGCTGAGAGCCGGCCGTTTCCACCTGGGCTGGGAGGCAGCGTCTGGCCTTGAGCTCAGATCACCTGCTGCGGTGGGGGGGGGGGGGGGGGGGCTGCCTTTCTGGGTCCGTCCCACCAGATCCCCTGCTTTCAGGCAGTGGCACTACCTCTCAGGCCCACACCAGACGGGGCTTAAGAAGAATAATAAACAATACAATGACTCTCTGGTTTCTCTCTCTGTTTGTGTACACTCGCCGCTCCCTCCGACACACCTGCACTGACCTTTCCTCGTCACCTTCTTAAGGTTCCAGCCAGGGGTGGTCTGGAGTCTCTCCTGCAGTCAGGGCAGTAGGCGGTGGCCCCCAGCAGCACAGGGCACAGGCTGTAAGTGCGGGGGGCCAGCCCTGGGCCCAGTCCCCTCCCTGCGGCTCTGACCTCTTGCTCTTGTGGCTGGGAGGACACGTCGTTCACGGAACAGTCACCTGACAGGAGTTCAGGAGGCCTCCCACGTGCTGGACACAGAGCCAGGTGCAATCGGGCCCCAAAGGAGCTCCCATCCAGCAGGGAGACAGGCAAGGGCACCCAATGCTAAGTGGAACGATGCTACTGAACACGGTGCATCTATCGTTACCCCCATTTTACAGATGAAGAAACTAAAACACATGGGCATAAATAACTCGTCCAACGACACAGAGTCAAGGGCCAGAGGCTACAGACTGTACCCTGAAGCAGGAGGGGCTCTGAACACAGGAGAGGCGCTCCTAACCCAATGTGGGCGAGTGAGGAAGGTTCCAGGAGGAAGTGAAGTCTGGGCAGAACCTCAGATACCAAAGGGACCAATTCTACAGCCACAAGCCCCTTTCCCAGTGTCGCCTGCCTTGACCCAGGGCGCACAGGCTGAGCTTACGGTTTCCTCCACCATGGCCCTCTCCTGGATCTTTCTAATGAGAGATAACCCATGGGGCTGAAATTGGGAGCCTTCTGAGGTCACGAGCTGGGTTGTTTTCACCTTGCCATCCTCCCTAGCCCCTGGATGGACGGACGGACGGACGGCAGGATGGATGGGGAGGGTGTGGCTGGGACCAGAGGAGGCCAACGCTGAGAGACAGGAACGGCTTCTGAGCAGGGGAGGGTGGGACTCCGCTGCCTCCTGCAGGCGGTCTCGGCCTGGCCAGTGGGTAGTATGGGGGCTTCTCTTTGCTGTCAGTCCCCAGACCCTCTAGGCCCTGCTAACAGGGTGCCCCCTGAAGCCAGTGTGGCACAGGGCACCCTCTCAGCCCAGTCTCAGATGCCCCAGCCCCCAGGGGCTCCCGAGGCCAGGACGCAGCAAGCGCCCCTCCTAGGAGCCTGTGAGAGTAGAGCATCCACCCTGGGCCAGCAGCCCCAGGCAGGGCAGAGGGTGGCTACAACAGGGCCCAGGGGCCCAGGCCTTTTCTGTCATCCCCACTGACCAGGCCTGAGATGGCCAGAATCACATCAACATCTTAAGCACCGATCGCGTCATCCCTAAAATGGGGATAAGGGTCGCTTGTGGCTTCGCTTTTGATTTCCTACAGGTGCAAATGAAGAAAGCGGTAAGTCCGTACAAGCCTCGGTCTAAGAATGTGTAACAAGACTATAAAGCCTAGCCTCAGACACAGAATGCTTAATTATTCATTAATTCATGCCTCAGCAGATTCTGAACAGAATTTGAGATGCAAGAGCATATGATACAGCTGAACGGCACCACAGACCCTTCACTCGCAGGCCAAACCATTCCCCTCCCAAGGTTGCCCATGAGTAATTGCTGGACGTTTTCTATGAGGCAGGCAGTTTGCTAGAAGTTTCTCGTGGGCCACCTTACACAACCCTCATAGCTAGCTGCCCCATCAGGCAGGTACTATTATTGTGCTATTCTAGACATGAGCAGTCTGAGGTTGACCCAGAGATGGTGTGTTACCTGCCCAAGGTAACACAGCAAGGATGGAAGAGCTGGGATTCAGCCCCAGAACCAAAGCAGCATGCTCTACTGTCTCCCTGTGCTGCTGTCTTCAAAACCGCCACGAGCTACCCAACCAGAGTCCACCAGCTTCCCCAGGGACAGCTACCCTGCGCAGTCCCTTGTACCAGGTACTCGGGAAGCCTGGAGAACATGGCATCTCAGGCCCCAGCCCTTGAACTCATGTTCCAGGTGGAGGCAGACAATAAACAAAGGAGCAAATAATTATGTAACATCATCCCCGGGGTGGTAAGTGCCTGGCGCGAACAAAGCCCAGGGATAGAGACAGCGGAATGCGCGTGGATGCGTGTGCGCAGGCGTGGAGCCAGGGGCCCAGCCGTGCGGAAGGAACAGATGGTCCACAACTCCAAGACGGGAACGGGTTTGGGCAGGGGCTGCAGGAACGCGGCGGGTCTGCAGGCTGGGCAGGCATGCGGGGAGACGGGATGACCTGGGGCTCATCACCGAGGAACTTGGTTTTAGTGCCCAATAACAGTAGTAGCTTCTTGTGTATTACACATCGCACCGTTCCCTTCTGATCTTTGTACCCCGGTCTCTCCACCTCCTTACACAAGTCCCTCGACCTTTCAGGACCCCAGTGTCCTCACCTGTAAAATGAGAAGCCTGGCCACGTGGCCTTTACCGCCCCTCATCTCACTCCATATCTACTGGCCATCAATGGGCATTTGGGACCAGAACTGACCTTCCCCTGGGGACATGCAGCCCGACCTATGCTCCCTGCTCGGGTGACGTCCTCAGGGAGGAGGCTGTCGAGCGCCTCCTGGGCAGGGGACCCCGATGGACATCTGCACGTGCTGGGATGTCCGGGAGCCCTGTGCCCCTCCACGGTCCACTGTTGCTTGGTCCAGCGTGAAATGGGCCGTGCATGGTAGGGGGCCTTGGTGGGGAGCTGACTGGAGGGACGAGGTTTCTTCCTTACCAAACTGAGCTGGGTGTGGGGAGCCTGAGCCCAGGGAGGGGGTCAGAGCGAGGAGTGGGCATCCAGCCCTTAAGAAACTGGGATCAGCTTCAGCGTGAATTGGAACTGGGACTGGGTGGCTGGGAAGGAGAAGGGCCAGATGTACAGGTGTGTCTTTCTCCTCTGGGCTCAGCACAGGTCCCCAGCATGGCCTCCCACTGCCTCTGTGAGCCCGTCTGAGGCCTTTCCAGAGCTCCCACCCCATGCCTCAGCCCCACCTGCCTCCAGGCCAGCCCAACACCCCTACCTAATTGCAGAACATTTCCATCACCCCAGAAAGAAATTCCAGACCCACTACCACTCACTCCCCACCCCTCATACCACAGCAGCTGGCAAGCACTAGTCTACTTTCTATCTCTACGGATTTGCCTACCCAGGGCATTTCCTATACATGGAATCATATAATATGTGCCCTTCGGTGTCTGGCTTCTCTCACGTAGCACACTGTTTTCAAGGTCCATCCACACTGTAGCATGTGTCAGTACTCTAGTCCTCTCTATTACTGAATAATAGTCCATTACGTGGATATACTATCCTTTGTTTATCCATTTATCGGTTGATGGACATTTGGGTTGTTTCCACTTTTTGGTTATTATGAACAATGCTACAGTGAACATTCATGTACAAATGTTTGTGTGGACATGTGTTTTCAGTTTCCTTGGGTACAGAACTAGGAGTGGAATTGCTGGGTCATATAGTAACTCTAGGTTTAACTTTTTGCGGAACTGCCAGACAATTTTCCAGAGTGGCTGCACCATTTTACATTCCCACCAGCAATGCAGGAGGGCTCTAATTTCTCCACACCCTTGCCAACATTTGTTATTAGCTGTCTTTAATTTTAGTCATCCTCATGGGTGTGAAGTGGTATCTTGTGATTTTCACTTGCATTTCCCTAATGACTAATGATGTTGAGTATCTTTTCATATGCTTATTGGCCATTTGTATATCTTCTTTGGCAAAATGTTCATTCAGATCTTTTGTCCTTTATTAATTGGCTTATTCATCTCTTTATTACTGATTTGTAAAAGTTCTCTATGTAATCTGGAGACTAGTCCCTTATCAGATATATGATTTGCAAATATCTTCCCCCATTCTGTAGCTTGTCTTTTCACTTTCTTGATGATGTCCTCATCATCACTTTTGTGATGAAGCACAAAAGTTTTTAATTTTGATGAAGTCCAATTTGTCTGTTTTTTCTTTTGTCGCTTGTGCTTTTGGTGTCACATCTAAGAAGGTTTTCCCTAACCCCAGGCCATGAGGATTTATTTCTGTGTTTTCTTCTGAGAGTATTATAGTTATAGCTCTTATGGCCGATGATCCACTGAAGTTGGTCTTTATGTAAGATGTAAAGTAAGGCCCAAGTTCATTCTTTTGCTTGTAGAGAGCTGGCTGTCCCAGCACCATTTGCTGAAAAGAATATTCTCTCCGCATTTAACTGTCTTGGAACCCTTGACAAATATCAACTGCACATAAATGTAAGGATTTATTTCTGGACAATTCTGTTCCATTGACCTACATGTCTGCCTTTATGACAGCACCGCTATTTTGTTTGCTATAGCTTTGTAGTAAGGTTGGAAAACAGGAAGTTTAATTACCCCAGCTTTGTCATTCTTTTTCAAGATTGTTTCTCTCACTCTCTCTCTCTGCCTTCTAACATTTATTGAGTGGAGACCTATGTCAGATGCAGGTCTAAGTGCCTTGTGTGTATTAATTCACTTAACGTGACCTGTGAGGTAGGTTCTACCATACTCCCACTTTACAGATGAAGAAACTGAGGCACAAGGAAGTCAGATAACTTGCCTAAGGTCACACAAGTGGTAGGTGGCAGAGCTGGGAGGGGAACCCGAGCCGTGTGGCTCCTGTTTCCCTGACAGACACCCAGAGAGATGCCAGACATGGAGTGAGATAGTCTGGGGCTCCCCTTATATAGAGAAGGAACTGGGGTTCAAAGAGGCTTGTCCAAGGTTCAGCGTGACAGAGGCAGGATGAGCTCCTGGTCTCTGCCCCCGCTGGCCACCTCCTCTTTCCATGCAGCCCTGCATGATCATTTCAATGTGGATGGCTTGTCAGAATGCTGGGAGGGGCACAGTGGCCGTGCAGTGATTCCCTTGGCCCCTGGGCAAGAGGGTGGGGCCATGATGCTGGGCCCAGCCCTCCACAGATCCATGTGAAAGGGGCCCGGGACGGGGACTGCATGGGGTCACTGTGCCCATCACTCTGCATCTAGTACCATCCCTGGGCCACCAGCTATAAGCTCCAGGAGCTTAGTGGCCCCGCCTCCCATGCTTGTGCCCCTGCAGCAGCCAGCCCAGGCCCTGGCAGGGATCCAGCAGCTCTGGCTGATGCTGGCTGAATGGGGTGACCAAGTTAGTGCTACAGGCCCCCCCATTTGGGTGCTAGTCTCTCGCAGCTGTCAGTCAGCAGCTTTCACTGGATTCGCACTGCCTGGACCTCACGAGCACTGGGTGAGACCTCCCTGTCCCTCCTGGCCCTGCAGAGAGTCCCACTGGGCAGAGCCCGGCACTGATGTCACAGCTGTCTGAGAACGACAGGCCCACCAGGGCAGCAAGAAGGTCGGGCTGGGGTGCCTGAGACTCCCCTGTCCCGTCCCCCCTGCAGTCCCAGAGAGGAAGTGGGCTCCTGACTCCTGAGCCACCTGCCCCAGCACCTCCCTCCTGGCCATCCCAAGACACCCTCCTCAACACGTCCAGGGCCAAACCCTTCCTCACTCCCTTGTTCACACTCTGTGGCCTCCTGGGATGCCCTTCTCCCTTTCACTCCTCATTATTCAATACCCAGCCCCAACATCCCTTCTGGGAATTGTCTGATTCCTCCCCTCCCCTCCGCTCCCCTGGGGAGTGTGTGGCACCCTCTCTGTTCCCCTCCCGCCCCGGCACCTGTCACCATGGCACTCAGCACAGTCTATCGTACTTGTAATTTTGTGTTGCTTGTTTTACTTTTCCTTTGCCTCCTTCATGAGAACGTGAGCTCCTAGAGCAAGGACTGGGCCACACAGGGCCAGGCTCGCGGCTGGTGCTCAGTTAATTTCTGTGAGTGAATGAATGAATGAGTCTTGATTAAATCAACGGATGGATCAGCAGTGGATCGCCCCCGGGAAAGCACTGGAAAAGTCACCCAGTTGTTCAAGCTGGTCTCTCGGCAGCTCGTTGGATCACTGCTGCCCAAATTCCCCACTGACGCAGCTTAGCAAGGCTCCTGGAAGCCCTGCAGGAGCCCCCAGGGGCCAGCCGGGAGCCCACCTCCTCATTCCCGGCCCACCCCCCCTTAACCCAGAGTCGGGACCCCTGTTCTTCAAATTCCTTTTGTCACAGAAGAGAAAAAATGATCAAGCTAATTCACACGAAGATGACAGTGGCTTAAGGTACTATCCCTCCAAACAAGGGAGAGAAATGTTTCAAATAAAAAGAATGATGACTCCTGGCGTCCCAAAGGGTTCCCATCGTTGCAGCATGGGCCATGTCCCCCGCCCCGCCCCCCATCCTTCCTTCTACGCGAAGAATGGCCTTGCCTCGCTCCAAAGCCACCTTTCTGTAGAGAAAAGTCCATCTGACCAGCCACAAAAATTCGTCCTTGAACCCAAAGGACACGTGTTTCCCCCAAGCAGACAGAGCAACCAGTGTACACAGCGCATCATACTGTCCCGTTTCCTTTGTGTCTGTGACACAGACAAGGTGGGCTTCATCATTCCCCTGCTACAGACGAGAACACCGAGGCCGTGAGGTTGCCTCACTGACTCTCACCTACCAAGACCTGAGGTCAGGCACAGCGGCCCAGGCTGGTCTTCTGGCGTCTCCAAGATCACCCTCCATAGCCACGTGGCTCCCTGCTCCTGCTACCTCCCCGCAGCTCCGTCCATCATCATCACCACCCTGGAGTACTGTCACCCTGTTTACAGGGAAGTCACTCCCAGAAGTGTCTGCCTAGGAATCTGGTATGAGCTAAACTGTGTATGTTGAAGTCCTAACCCCTCCGACTGTGAGTATATTTGCAGATAAGATCTTTAAAGAGGAAATTAAGGTAAAATGAGGCCATAGGAGTGGACCTTAATCCAATGTGACAGGTGTCCTTGTAAGAAGAGGAGATTAGGACACAGGTAACACACAGACTAAGGGGTGACCATGTGAGGACACAGCAAGGAGGCGGCTGTCAGGGACTGAGCTGTGTCCTCCCACCCCCGATTCATATGTCGAAGCCCTCACCCCCACTGCATCTGAAGGCAGGGCAATGAAGGAGGTGGTTAAGGTTCAATGAGGTCCCTAACCCGATGGGACTGGAGTCCTTATAAGAAGAGGAGGAGACACCAGCGATCTTGCCCTCTGTGCTCACCCAGACCAGACGGGGGGCCGCGTGAGGACACGGGGAGCAGGCGGCCATTCACGAGCCAGGAAGAGAGGCTTCAACAGAAACCAGCCCTGCTGGCACCTGATCTCAGGCTTCCAGCCTCCGGAACGATGAGAAGATAAGTTCTTGTTGTTTAAGTCCCTGGTCTGTGGCACTCTGTCAACTAATGGAGTCCTAGGACCATCCATAGAGAAGGGGCATCTCTGTTTGTTCCTTCAGCTGACGGTTTCTGGGCGAGTGCTGGCCCTGTGGTCGTCTGGCAAGGAGGTGGGTGGGTGCAGAATGTGGGTGAAGAGGCTCTGAACTCGGGGGTTCAAATTCTGGTCCCCTTCCTGCTGTTAAGACAGTCATTCCTTTGACTTAAGCCAGAGGAGGTAGCACATCCTGTCTCGCTTTGCAAGAATAACAGAAAGTTAGAGGCAGAAGGGGCAGAAATCCAACCAATTCCTTTACAGACAAAGAAAACTGAGGCTCCAAGAGAAGAGTCTGGCTGTGATGCATCCCAGGTCTCCTGGCACCCGACCTGCATTTCTCTGCCGTCTTCTGCCTCCTCTCACGGGTCCTCTTCTGGGGTCAGGTGCTATGGCGGGGAAGGGGGCAGGCAGGAGAGCTGGGCTACCATGTTACTCTCACAATTTGCCTCCGGCTGGAAAGGAAAGCTGTAGAACCTTCCTCTGGGGCCTGGGAGACAGATCACCCCCCTCAACCCAGTGGTCATTGGCTTGGCTTCACTCCCCTTTACTTTCTGCACCGCCCACCTGGGTGGATGGTAGGGGTGGATGCTGGCAGCTTGTCACACCTCTAGCCCTGACTTGGGGTTCATCTTCTCGGCCCTGGGGCGCCAGCTCCACCCTTTCTATGAGGCAGGAGCGAGCCTGCCCCACTTCGAAGGAGACATCTCCCAAGGGGCAGAGAGCTCACCTGAGGGCAGGTGGGACACTCAGGCACAGTGATGCGCACACACCACTGGAAGGACAGCTCTTCCCACCTTGGCGCCGAGAGGCCAGGCAAGCCCCAGGGGGTGAGGGGTCCGCAGCCAGGCAGGGGGCTTCCCAGGAGAAAGCAGCAGGGGCCAAAGAAAGGGGCCACAGCCAACAACCGCCACAAAGTGGCCGCTGCCCCCTCTGCATCTCCCGCACCACCTCCACCCCACTGGCGGGTGGGGAGAGAGACTGGACCAGAATTTGGAATTAAACTGCCTTCAGTTTCTTGGGTACAGGTGAGGCCTCTCTCACAGCTGCGTCCCATGGGAAGGGAGACCCCATTCCCTCCAGACAGGTCCTTCCACTCAGCTGGGCATCGCAGGCCTGAAGGGAGCTTCCAGAAGCAGACCCGAGGTCCCCTGCGTGTCCCCTACCCCACTCACTCCCCCTTGGCAGTGACAGGCTCCAGGCGACTGAGGGATTAAGTGTTAACGTCTGGCGGCCTCCCAGGAGACAGACAGGCAGGCCCTGGGGTACCGATGCCGCAGTCACCGACAGGAAGAAGAGATGAGATGGGCGGCTGGACAGATGGAGACTCCACCTGCCGAGGCCCACTCTCCCTCCGTGGCGTGTTCCCATCCCTCCCTGGCGTCCAGTCCCACTGCCAGGGTAGGATGGGGCTCGCCAAGGGGGACCTTCACCCCAACCCAGGGCAGGCCTCTCCTTCCCTCCTCCGAACCAGCCAAAATGGAGACTGAGGAAATCCATTCAGGTCAGAATTGGTCATGTTTGGTCCAGAAACTTGAACTAAACCAAATGAAGAGCCGACAAGTATACCTAATCTCAGAATGAACCCCAGTATATTATTCTTTTTATAAGCTGATTTTTTAACTGCTAAAAAAAAGTTATTATAGTTAGATTCGTAATTAAACACAGACGTTTCCTATATGTACTAGACCATAACAAGTGGACGAAATCATGGTGATTTGTAAAGTCTGTTGGTCCAGGGATGTGCTGTGTGACCTTCGGTAAGTCACTCGCCCTTTCTGGGCCTCATTTGCGTCAGGCTAGAAGATCAAAATGGCTCTTAGCCCTGCTTATCTAATCCCTGAATCTCAAAATAGTCTCCAATTGGACTCTGCACAGCCCTTCCATGAGATTCAGTTCCCCTGTCTGGATGATAACCAAGGCAAGTCGTCTGGAAAAGGAAGGTTCTATACGTGCCATCTGCGAGGAGCCTGGGAAACGGGACCGAACCCTGGGACTCGGGGAGCCTGCTGACTCTTTGGAGCCGGCACTAATGTAATTATGTGATTAGGACGTTCATCTTGGTTTTCACTGCGCTTCATGTGGTCACATCAAAAGTGACAATGAGCTGCCTGGTGGGTGACACCATTCTCCCAGAAGGGCCCACTGGAGAGTTATTCTGGGCGGGGGTCATCCCAAGACACGAATATCCATTGGCAGGATGGGCAGTTTCGGAGGCGTCTGTCACCTGGGAAGGGGCGTGCCCGCTGATGTCAGGGGTGGGAGTCGCAGAAGCAGGGGTGGGAAGAGCTGAGGCCACTCCCACCCCCGTTCCCCGTTTCCAGATGGAGAAGCAGGCCGCTCACTAGCTGACAAAGGCGGTACCGTTTCAGCTGCAATTTCTCATCTTTGCACGGGCTGACTCACTCCTTCGTCTCTATCCCACAAGGCACGAGGCGCGCAGCTGAGAAAGTAACACCAAGTCTGAGAGTCCCTGGAGACGGGACACAGGGGAGGCGTCAGGAATGTTGACTGTGCTGTGGGCATCCTGCCCTGAGGGCTGGGCAGCCAGGCCTGGAAGCAGCACCTGCTTTGGGAAACGGTCCCTCCTTCTGTGCAAAAGACACATCTATGCTTCAACGGGAAAACATTAAGCCCGAGAAGGGGCCCCAAACTTCCCGGAGGCCGGAGGACACCCCTCTCCAGGGCTCCTGCTGCCAGAAGTGGGGTGCTGATGCCCTGAGTTCTGACCACCTTGCCTGCTCACCCTGGGCTCCACTTGCTCTGGGGCTCCTGCACGTGGACTCACGCAGGGATAAGGACAGTCCACGTGGCTTTCCCCACCCTCCAGGATGGCTGAAGGGTTTCTCCGGTGCCTCTCCTCTCACCCCTCTGCAGTGAGCTTGGCATGGAGACTGCAGAAATGACAGAGGAACTGGGCTCCCTCTGCTGCCCCCTGTCCCCTGTGACCCCGGAGGGCAGGGAGCAATGGATCGACATTATAGAGAGACCGGTCTTGCCCACCGCCTCCGTCAGCTGGGACTGCTCTAACCAAATACCGTAGACTGCGGTTGAGGGGAGCACTTAAACAACAGACAGACATCATTTCTCACATTCTGGAGGCTGGGAAGTCCAAGATCAAGGTGCCAGCAGGCTCAGGTCTTGGCGAGGGCTCCCCTCCTGGCTTGCAGATGGCAACCTTCTCACTGTGTCCTCACACGGTGGAGAAACAGAGCTCTGGTCTCCTCCTCTTCTTATAAGGACACAATCCCGTCACAGGGGCCCCACCCTCAGGGTCTCACTTAAACCTGATTACCTCCCAAATCAGGATGCCGTTGCCTTAGGAGTTAGTGCTTCAACACATGACTTTTGCGGGGGAACACAAGCCTTCAGTCCGTACCACCCACTTCAGAGAAGACAGGAGGAAGACATAGAAGAGTCAACCGTCTACGGAGCTGGATACCCCGGGTTCCAGGGGCAGGAATGGGTGGGAGGTCCTTCTCAGGGTCCCTTCCAAACAAATAGCTGGAGCCAAGAGGGGTGAAGGGAGAGAATTCAAGGTGTCCCCCGCTCTCAGGTGCGACCCTGCCCTTGCACAGCCTCACGTCGTCTGGGCCCTGTCTTCAACCTGCCCGAGGTCCAGGCTGCCTCCTGATGGGGAGTGCACACAGATCTCTTCCCAGGGAGGTGGGTCCAGGTATAGTTGCCAGGATGTCAAGGGAAGCCTCAAACCCATTAACCCATGACTATCATGCGGTATTAGAGGCATACCCTTGACAGCCCAGTCCCGGGGAAAGGATTCACAAGCTCCCAAAGGCAGGAGAGAAGCAGATTAAAGTGTGAGCTGAGGCCTCTCCTTTGATCAGGGAGTAACCCTACACCTCTGCTGGAGGGGAAGGGAAAGAAATCTTGTGAACTTCCACCATGGGTCTGCCACTGAGGCATGATTATCTGATTTGATCCCCAAAATAGCCCAGCGAGGGAGGAGGGTTGTTCTCCATTTACAGATAAGGAAGCAGAGGCTCAGAGGTGTCAAAGGATTTGTCCAAGGTCACAGAGAATCAGAATTTTGGGTCTGACATCAAAGCCGCGTCACGTCCCAAGGCCTGAATTTTCACTCACTCTCACTCCCTCAACCATTTAACAACTCACACCTTCAACAAGTAGTATTTAAGAGCCCAATACACAGCAGGAATTATTCTAGGCGCTTGGGATACAGCTGGCATCAAGAGAACAAAACTAGGGCCATGTGACAGGGAACGCCTGGGCGTGCCCAGGTTGGACTGACCAATAAGAAGGTCTCTCTGAGGAAGGGACACGTGTCCTGAGATCTGAGGTCCAGGGTAAGAACGCTGCGGGCAGAGGGCAGGGTGAGGGCCCAGGTCCCCGGAATGGCTGAGGCACGGTGAGCAGGGGACAGCAAACACTATGACACGAGGTCAGAGAGGAAAGCAGAGGTGACCCATGAGCCCCCACAAGAAGGTGGGTTTTTTCCTAAGTAAAAAGGGAAGGCTTTAGAATGATAAGATTTAAAGATTTAAACGGCAAAGTGGCAAGACCCAATCTACTAGTTAAGAAGCTGGCTCTGTCTTTTGTGTGCCCACCAGCGGGGAAGCTGGGTGCCACGGGGTAGCCAATTGGCTCTTGGCCACATTCTAGACAAGAGAGGGCAGTGGTGTGAGTGACGGTGGGCAGTGGGGAGGACAGACGTCATGACACAGAACGGCTTTTAGACCGAAAGCTGTGTGACTTTCTACCAGCCTGGCAGGGGCCGGCAGCAAAAACAGGAGTCAGGGGTGGGACTCGCTATGAGCCGGAATCCAGACACCCCTGACACGTGGAGGGAGAAACAGGAAACCTCCGATGAGCAAATAAATGAAGAAACCCAGGAGAATTTCAAGACTGCCCCTTCGGGCAGAACCTCATGCACAGGGACCCACCTGGATGGAGGATGGAAACGGCTCCAGCGTGCCATCAGGATCACCCTGGCCCAGGGGGCTGGAAAACAGGAAATGTGTACTCCGATTTGCCTCTTTTCACTTTTTTAACGTGAGGGTGTGGGTGTCTCAAAGAAGGAAGGCCAGGGACTGTGGCTGGGACCTCTCACCATGCCAAGGGCCACAAGAATAGTTATTTCACTGGTGATAAAATGGGGGCATTTCTCACTCATCAGATACAAATGCATGTCTAATTACACACCACCTTTTTAGAGTAAAAGCTGTACCTTTTGTCCAGGGGAGAGTGTCAAGCACCTTCTCCCTTAAATGCTGCCCTGCCTGCACCGTTCTCTGAAGTACAACGAAGGATCTCGGCTTAACTGCCACTTTCACTTCTGGTGGTCGGGGGTTGGTGCCCGAGTGGCGAGCAGGGGGTACCTTCTGAGAGCACGGAGGGGACATATTTTCAATCTTTTTTAACAGGTAAGAAAATGCAAACTGTAAATAGGCTTACATGCTTTTTTCCGAAGCATATTATCGTACGGTGGATAGGTTATTAAATGGCCCAGTGCGACTCAGTTCCTCAACCTGCTTTGGGTGACAGTCTCCTGCTACATTTCTGCAGCCCCCCAACTCTCTCTTCAGCCCCATTTGCCACTGAGGGGTTGGGAGTTTGGCTGTAGCAGCCCTCAGAGGGACGCCCCCTGGTGCTCTAAGAGGGAGAAGGGCTTCACTGCCTCCTTCTGAAGCTGTGGGCCAGGGAGGACTTTCTCTAGAGGGTGCACGTGTATTATCATTTCTTTTTTATATTTTGCCTCTTTGGAACTTGCAAGGGGATTTGGTTCAATAGCACTTACCTCCCCTGCTCCCCTATTTTTAAGCTGATATATCCTGTTTCTGAAGCAGATAGGATCTGTTTTGGCCCCTGTCTGAATTTCCAAGTAACGACTGCCCTTTGAACCTGGGCATCCTCACTGGTCCCCCTGCAACCACCCTGGGCCCCTACGGTAGACTGAATAGCCAGTACAGCCTCCTACTCACTCAGAGGCACGGCCACGGACTCAACAAAAGCCCCCTGCTTCCTCGTGTCCTTGCCCACCTCTCCGCCTCACTTATTTGGCTTTAGTCCCACAGGTGCTCTCAAGCCTGCTCCTGCCTCGGGGCCTTTGCACTACCTGCCCTCTCTGCCTGCAACACTCTTTCCCCAGAGGCACACACAGCTCTCCCCTTCAGGCCTGTGTATCAGCGAGGCCTCTCCCGACCACCCCATTTCAAAGAGCAGCACCCTGCCCCCCACGCCCCAGCCCCCGCCAAACACTGCTCGTCCCCTTTTCTGCTTTACTTTTCTCTAAGCCATCTTTACTATCTCTCCTATCCCCACGACTTCACTTAGGTACCTGTTTACCGTCAGTCTGCCCTCACTAGGATATCACGGCACGAGGGCAGGGAGTTCTGCTTGGTGTGAATCCCCAGCACCTAAAACAGTGCCTGGTGCAAAGTAGCCTCTTAATCATTCATTCAGTGAATGAAATGAGTAGAAAATGAACTTTGGGGTCAGTCGGGAATTCACCTCCTAGCTCACAGCCAGGTGCCGCTGGGGAAGTTACTGGACCTCTCTCTAAGCCTTCGTTTCTGTGTCTCTGTAATGGGCAACGTAGTACCCGCTCAGAGGGTGGCTGTGCGCAGCGTGTGAACCATCCAGCACAGTGAGTGGCACAGAGCAGAGACGCAATCGATCTTAGAATTCCTCCATCTCCTGCTACGCTCCCACCCCCAACCTTCAGTGGCTGCAGAGTCAGTGGTGGTGGAAGAGCCCAGTGTGCCTGGTACCCCAGGTGGGGCATCCCAGCCCCCCAGAATCCACAGACGGGAGGGCGTCCCCAGCCCTCAGGCACCAGCCCAGGGTACCACCTGTGGTCTGTGAACTCTGAGAACCTTCTCCTGGGTGCCTGGGCTGCATTCACTGTCCCAACTAACCTCCCCGGTGCAGGGCTGCATCTATGTGTCCCAGGAGACAGCCTGCATGGAGAGGCAGTTGTGGGAGACATTAGTGGCTGATTCTCTGAACCCTCCACCCCACGGCCTCTGGAGGGGGCTCCCAGGACACCGGTCTTCTCAGCTCTGCAGGACTGAGCACACTGAACCCCCAGGCCTGTCCTGAAGACACAGCCTTGCTCAGGGCTGGAGCTCAGCCCCAGAGGCACAAAGGCACAGGTGGAGGAACAGTTCCCAGTCACAGGACCCCAGATTTCCCACGTTCGGGGCAGGAAAACAATCATGACACACACCCCTCCCCAAGCACTGTGGTCCCTGAGGGCTCTGAGGGCCCACAGACACTCCTACACGAGAAGCTGCCGGGCTCGCTGTGGACCGCTGGCACCTAGCACAGCGCCTGTGCGCACAGATAATTTGCTGTATGGACGCAGGGAGGAAGAATACAAGAATATGGCTATCCTTCTGGTTTTCTGGTCATTTTACAGGATAATCGCAGGCACTCAGGGGCCCTGTGGGAGCCGTTCTGGATTACGCTCTTTCCAGAAGGAAAACCAGGACAGCAAACAGCTCACTTGAGACACGGGGGGAGTGAAGGCTTGGGGCCTGAAAGCACCATCTCTCCCTCTCCAGCAGCTGCAGGGTGTTGCCGGGGCAACAGAAGGCTGTCTGACAGCATGTGGCAATTTAACTCTTACTCCTCACAGAACATGAAAGCGAGAACAATTTAACAGATGTTCTTGCTTCTGACAGTTCAGACGATGGAGAGAAGCTTGTGATGCATCTGGCCTGGGCCAAGCAGAGGCACTTCTGATTTCCATGTGGTGCTGTCTCACGCCCAGCAGGTGTGGGCCGCCTGGCTCCCTGGGAACCAAAGAATGATCTTCCGCATCCCGAGTACTAGGCTTCCTCCAGGGCACCAAGCTCACCTTTCAGCCCAAGCTGAGCAGACGGAGCCGGGATCCTTTTCAGGTGCAGTGATGCCTAAAGGTCTATAGCGGGGGCTCTCAAACTTCAGAGTGCATCAGTATTGCCTGGGGGGTGAGGAGAGGGCTGCTAAAATACAGACTGCTGGACCCCACCCCCAGAGTTTCGGATTCGATGTGTCTGGGGTGGGGCCCGAGAATCTGCATTTCTAACAAGTTCCCAAAGGTTGCTGGTGCTGCTCATCCAGGGACCACCCTTTGAGACACTGGCGGGTACAACCTTGCCACTCAGAGCACAGTCCTGTACCAGCAGGGTTGGCACCACCTAGACATCCGCTGGCATGCGAGTTCTCAGGCCCTGCTCTCAGAACCTCGAGAATGGCGTCTCTGGGGGCGGGGCTCAAGAATCTGGGTTTGAGCGAGCCCTCCAGGCGATTCTGATGCACCCTGACGTTTTGAGAAGCGCTGGGCTAGGGCAGCAGTTCTTAAACGTTCACCGCACATTAGAATCACCTAGGGAACACTTCCTGTGTTCAGGCTGCACGCTGATCTCTGGGGGTGGGGCACAGGTCCCTTTGTGTTCAAAGCTCCCCAGGTGATTACAATGCACAGCCAAGCCTGGCTACACAAGCGTGGTCTTAGGACCAGCGGTGTCAGCATCCCCCAGGAGCTGGTTAGAAATGCAGAATCTCAGGCCCTACATCTCCTGAACCAGAATCTGCATTCCGAGGAGACCCCTGAGTGATTGGTGTGTACAATCAAGTGTAAGTTCCACTGATCTAGGGACACCCCTCCGCCCATACCTACTGGAAGCATGATCCATGAACAAAGCATTTGTCTTCTCTGAGCCTCAGTTTACTCATCTGTAAAACAGGTTTACTACACAAACCAGGTTTGGATTGTATCGATTAGTAGATGAATGGTCTCCCTCTGAATCAAGCAGGAGGGAGCCGGACAAGTTCCCGGATTGTACGAAAGCAACTGCCATCCTAAAAGGTCAGGGTACCAGGCTTTGGCAGCGACACAGTGCTAAGCGGGGCCTGGGGGACGAAGCCTGTGTGCTGGACCCAAACCCGCCACGTTGGATAACACAGCGCGATCCCAGCAGGTCGAGACGCCCTCCGCGCTTCAGACTCCTGTCTGTAAAATGAGGGCATCGAACCAAACGTGCTCTCAGATATTCTGTGGCCTGAATTCTTGTCTGGAACCTAGCATATGATTCCACAAATATTTACGGAGTGTCGGCACGTACCTGTGCTGCCTGGTGCCGAGGCACAGAGTTTCAAACTAACAACATAACAGGCCCACCCCGGAGAATGTAAACACAAAATGACCGGGACTCCGAACTGCCCCAAACTCACCGAGACGCTGATGTTTGCAAGATACAGTCTGTTAACTGCTCCTTCCTGTAGATTCTCAGTGCTGGCCCTCATCAAGATGGATTATTAATTCATTTGTTGGGCCTCAGTTTTAAGTCAGGTCACATACATAGAGTTCATTATTTTAACTATAGAAAGGCCTTCCCTGGGAGAAAATTTAAGGTCTTTGCCCTCAGGTTTTATGAGGGAGCAAAATGAAAGCTGTCCATTTGTAACAAAATTTCAGCCAGACCTTGTTGCTTCGGCCTTTGAGATGAGGACTCAGGTAATAAACCCCTTCAGTGCCAGGAAGATGTCTCTCCCTCTTAAGGGAAATCTGAAGCACCCTTGGATCAGAGAGTGTGACATGCTTCCCTTTTTGCCTCAGCTGCCGGAAAGCTCAGAGATAAACGGAGCTCTCAACCGTAGCCCCATTCAACTCAGGCGCCCTGGCCCATCTCCTCTTTGGTCTCTTGTAACTGGGATTTTATTCCGTATTCTTTTAATTTTCCTGTACAATTGTGAGCAGGCTTAATACATTTTGGAATTGAGTAGGGATAAATATTCCAGAGAGTCGCAGAATGTGAAAATTGAAAGAGACCTCTTGGGCCAAGAAAAGGTAAGCAACTTCCTAAAATTAGTCAGTGGTTTGGGACTAAAAGGGACCCAAGTCAAGGTCCCCCTGCCCAGTACTCCTAACTACCTTCACTTCCACATTCTTCTTTGGGGACCCTGGCGATACCCCCTCTTGCCAGTGGGGAAGCTGAGGTCCCAGACGGGGAGGGACGTGTGCCAGCCACACTCACGTCGGGGTGCTGGCTGCCCACCCCCCGGCCCGGCATCCCATGTGCTCTTGCTCAGACCCTGCGCCAGCATGGAGCCCACCGTGGGAATAAGTCACCCAATCAGAAACATTCCTGTCTGCGAACGCCAACCTCCCAGTCCTTCCCTGCCCCCGACCCCTTGGCAACCACAAGTCTGCTCTCTGTGTCTGTGAGTCTGGTTCTGTTTTGTAGATAGGTTCATTTGTGTCGTAGTTTAGATTCCACATATACGTGATATCATATGGTATCTGCCTTTTTCTGTCTGACTTACTTCACTCAGTATGATAATCTCCAGGTCCATCCATGTTGCTGCAAATGGCATTATTTCATTCTTTTATATGGCTGAGTAGAATTCCATTGTATCTATGTGCCACATCTTGTTTATCCATTCCTCTGTCGATGGACATTTTGGTTGTTTCCATGTCTTGGCTATTGTGAATAGTCCTGCTGTGCACAGGGGGGTGCGAGTATCTTCACTGTGCTGCACAGCAGAGATTGACACAACGTTGTAAATCAACTATACTTCAATAAAAAATCAAGTTAAAAAAAAGAAGCAGTTGCGTCACTTCTTGCACTGGGTGACAGATTCGATAAAGGAAACACTTCTCGGGGCCACATTTTCCGGTCTTGATTTCCAAAAATGGATTTATCAGCCCCTTCTTACAACACTCCCTCCACCTCTGTAAATGCCACTAGAACCCAATCCCAGGAGTGACAATCAGTGACGTGCCTCCGGACCATGGACCTGAAGTATTTGTTAAATGTTTCTGCACCGATTAGCCATTGGTTGGAGCACCCTGAGCACCCCTGCCCCTGATTGCCCTAGGGTTCATCCTGGCACAGCAGGGGCCTCGGGGTGACCTCCCTCCTGAGGAGATCAGTTGATGGCTGTGCCTCACAGTTTGTTCAATATTTTGAATATGATCCTGGCCTCAACAGAACAGAGCTTTCTAGGAGATATAACATGGAATTTGGAGTTTGACATTAGACGGAGTTTGAGTGTGTGCTTTGCTAATTACTAATGTAGGACTTTGAGCAAATTACTTAACCTCCTTCAGGATTCTATCTGCCTTACAGAGTGGATAGGAGATGGACAGAACATACACGTAAAAGTGCTTTGTAAACTCTAACGGGGCCACTGGTTATTGTCAAGTCATATGGTCTTGGGATGTATCAGCACGGAGGGAAGAGAGCAAGTTCGTTAAAACTGCACTGGGAGTGATAGACCAATTAATTAAACGTGGTCCATCCACACAACAGGGTGTTATTCAGCCTTAAAAAGGAAGGAAATTCCGACACATGCTACATGGATGAACCTTGAGGACATTACGCTAAGTGAAACAAGCCAGTGACAAAAGACCAAATACTGTATGATTCCATTTTTAGGAGTTACCTAAAGTAGTCAAATTCATAGAGACAGAAAGTAAAATGGGGGTTTCCAGGGGCTGGAGGAGGGAGGAATAGGGAGTTAGGTACAGTTTCAGTTTGGGGAGATGAAAAAGTTCTGGACCTGGATAGTGGTGATGGCTACACAACAGTGAACGTCTTTCATGCCACTGAGCTGTACACTTAAAAATGGTTAAAGTTAAAAAAAAAAAAAGGTTAAAGTAGTACATTTCATGTTATGTGTATTTTACCACACACACACACACACACACACACACACACAACTTAAAAGAGAACTATGCCAAGAGTCACACTCTGTAAGTCCCAAGGGAAAGCCTGGCACCTCTGGGAGGAAGCTTCCTAAGTTTTTGTACATGGAGTTTGTAGCAGTTAATTTGGTCATTCAGTAGTAGTTTTGCTCTTTCTCATTCCTTGAGAACATGCCTAATAGATGAAGCTTCAGATTAGATTCTTCTGGATCAGGAGGGTATTACTGTACATCACGCAGAAGTATTCCTTGAGAACACACATCACAGGACCAGAGATCCAATTAACAGGAATGGACGGAACACTTATTCTGAAAGAATGAACTTGACCCATGTTCTAAGCTAATACTTTAAAGTTACCCATTACTAACTGCCATGGATGTCCCAGTATCTTGGTGAACACCACCAAGCGGTAACAAAACCATGGTGGAGGAGGAACACACTACAGGCGCCATTCCTCCCAGGACAGTCATCGAAATACCCATTGCCCAGAAAACCTGCAAAGCATCCCCTACTTTTAGGATCCGTGTCTGCTGGGCTCCAAACTGCAAAGGGAGGAAGGAGTGATATTAGCTAAGCCTCAGTGTACCAGACTTTCCACACACTTCATTCAGTCTTTCTAAATTCCCTCTGAAATTCCCACTTCATTGATGAGAAAACTGAGGCCCAGGGAAGGTGTAAGGCTACTGGTATTTCTTGAGTGCCCACTTTGTGTTGGTACCATGGCTAGGTGCTTTCCAAATGGGATCTCCGTTTTCTGGATATTACTATCATTCCTTTTTTTGTTTTGTTTTGTTTACAAGTAGGAAATTGAAGCTCAGAGAGGTGAAGCCATTTGCTTAAGGTCACACAGTGAGTGAATGATAAAGCCAAATTGGAATTCTTATCTTTCCAACTGCCCAGTGGTGCTTCCCATTATGTCCCAGTTGCCACTGTGAAACAGTAGGGCAGGAGGGAGGAGAAGATATTTCAGGAAGGGCCTGGCAGCTAGTTGGGGCTCCACGGATGCCAGTGGACTCTGATATGTTAGTCTTAAGAGAACACTGTGCTTTATGTTTCTAACTTTAACAAATAAGCCAGGAATTAGAATGAAACACGTCTCCTTAGGAGTGTGGAATGAGCAAGGCCTCCTACTGATAGGAAGATGGATGGACACAGAGGACAGCACCTTCCCACAGTCACACAGTGGGGCCAGTGTTGCTGGATCCTCTCCTGCGTTTCTCTTCAAAATAGCGCATGGGCAGCTCAGAGTGGTGACCACCAGCTTGGGGGAGGAAGATATCACAGGAGAGGCCAGGGTGCCCCTCCTCAGCCCGAAACGTGGACCACATGCCCTGCCAGACCCTGGTCACAGGGAAGCCCAGCCACATCCTGGGCTCGGGCCTTTGCTGGAAAAATTATGTATTTCACCCCCATCCCCAGCGTTGGTGAGGGAGAGGTGCCAGGTGAAGAGCTGGATTGCCATCTAGGGTGCCTAGAAAATGGTCTCACTTTCAGCCTCACTCTGCACTTCTCCCTCTCGCCAAGAAATGTCACCTTAGTGAGATTCTATTTCTTCTCCAAGAGCTGCTTCCATGGAAAAAGGCTCCATCTGTACCAAGCAACAGAGGAAAGAGCACAGAATTCGATGTCAGTGCATCAGGGTCCATGGGGGATGGGGAGATGGTGCTTGTTCCCCTAAATTTATATGCTGAAGCCCTAGCCACCAACGCGATGGTATTAAAAGGTGGGGCCTTTGAGAGGTGACTAGGTCTAGATGAGGTCATGAGGGTGGGGTCTTCATGATGAGATTAGTGCCCTTAAAAGAAGAGGAGGAGAGCTCTCTCTCCCTCCGTGAACACACTGAGGAAGGGCCATGGAAAGGCACAGCAAGAACACGGCCGCCTGCAAGACAGGAAGAGAGCCCTCGCCAGGAACCAAATCTGCTGGCACCTTGATCTTGAACTTCCCAGCTTCCAGAACTGTGAGAAGTAAATGTCTGTTGCTTAAAGCACCCAGTCTATGTTTTTTTTTGTTACAGCAGCCTGGGCTGACTAAGACTGAGGGGCGTTATCGTTTAGTACGTACAAGAGTTTCCATTGAGTAGGTGAATCCTGGAGATGGATGGTGGTGATGGCACAACCATGTGAAGGTACTTAATGTCATAGAACTGTACATTGACATGTGGTTAAAATGGCAAATTTTATGTATATTTTACCACAATTTAAAAAATAAAAATTTTAAAACAGCACTTGGGTTCAAAACCCAGCTTTGCCACTTGGTGGCAGGTGACCTGAGTGGGGGGCTGCGGAGCCTCTCTGAGCCTCAGTTTCTTCCTCCGTCAAGTGGTCCCATCCTGACCTGAGCAAGCCTCCCACAGGTGGGTCAACAGCTACAGGGGACCAGAGAGGACCAGTAGCCACGTGCTGGCAAAGAGCCCCTGAGCTGCCCCGACAGAGGGCTGCAGAGGGGTGTGGCTGACATGACCTCACACTCACGAGAAGCCACAGACCTGCTTCTTCCAGGAAGAAGAGCACAGCAGTGCCAGCCGACAGCTGCCCAGGAAAGAAAGCAACTCTGGCAGATCCCCCAGCTCTCTGAAATGGCAGGTTCAAATAAAGCTGCACTGAGAAGCAGACACAGCGAAGCAATGTGTTCCCACCCTTCATGCCCTGAGAGGGCAGGACCTGGCGCCTTCCCCCTGGGGAGTGTTCCCACGCCCTGGCCACCAGCCCGATCTGGGCGCACGGCTGGATGGAGGAAAAGCTCTCTGCTCAGCCCACCCTTCCTCTGTGGGCTGGAGAAAAGGCAAAGAATCCGGTCCACGAGCTTTTCAACACAGGGAGGCACAGCCCCTGTAGGAGCCCTGGTCGGGGAGTCAGGAGGCCGGGATGCAAATCCCAGCTGGGAGATGAGGGCAAGCCGAGGGTCTCTGCTCAGGCCTCACTGCCTCCACCACGTCCCGCTGGGAGACTTAGGTTCAAAGCCCCGCTGGGTCACACAGGCTATCCACTCAGTCTCTGAGTCTCCTTCATGGGGAACAGGGAAGCACCGGAAGTTGCCCCCACATTGTGGGAGGATCTATGAGGTCAGGAATGGCAAAATGCACTTGTCGGATGAGAGGGTAGAAGGGAAGGACCCACATCGTCCTCTATCATCCATGTAACGAGGGGATCCGCACATGGGAAGCTGCCATGGGGAGGCCACGGGGGCCCTCGAATGGCAGCTGGTCCAGGTCCACATGCTGGTCGGGGACCCAAGAGCCAGAGGAGCCGGCAGGTGACCACCGTGCATCCCACCTGGTCTGGCAGGGCAATGAACGTGCACTCGGGCCATCCCCACCCGACGGCCAGCTGCTCTCTAGACACTGTCCTGTTCTCGTTCATCTAGCAAGTGGTTAGCAGTGTCCACGAGGTGCCCAGCAGTGAGCACAGGGAGACAGGAGGGGACAGCTGCCCCAGGAGGGCCAGCTCCAGTCCAGGCTGAGCAGCAGCGGAAACTGTGCCTCTTCCTCTGCGTCCTCAGGCCTGGCACGGGAGGCCCGACAAACGTTTGCTGAATGAGCGCGCGTCACAGAGCCACTGAAGTGGCTCAGCGGCCCCTATTCCTAAGCGGCTCGCCCACCGACTTTCTCACTCCTGGTCTCTGCCTCTGTTTCTGTCTCTAGCCCTCTGTCTCACTCTCACAGCAGGCTACCTAAGACCCCTTTGCTTTAATCCCTCCCAAACCAACGTGGCCCCCCCGAAAGCCGCCGAGAGCCAGTTTACTTGAGGACCCACCTGAGTGAGGAACGGATGTGTGGACACAGGGAGTCTGAGCACACACGCCATCCAGTGTCTGAGCTCGAAGACCCCAGGCAGTGACGACTCCCCTGCTTGTGTCACTCAGCCCACCACCTTCCTGAGGCCTGGGCCACGAAACGCTGAATGACTACTAGGGTCTAAGGATGCCCCCCAAATGCAACAGATGTCAACGGTCAAGTGACCTGCCCGAGATCACAAAGCTAGTAAGGTTTTCTGAGCTCACATCCAGGACCCTTTGCTTCTGCCGTGAGACCTCGTCTCTTGGAAGCTCCCATTAGAAGCAGCCTCACAGCCTCCCAAGGCTGGCTGGCACCACAGAGGTTGTCCAGGCCAGCACTCTCGTTTGACTAAGACGGAGCCTGGGGAGAGTGATCTGGCTGACCAGTGGTAGAGCAGAGTCTAGAACCCTTGCCTCCGGTCTCCTCCCACCCCCCGCCCCGGGCCACACTGCCCTCTGGTGACCGCCGGAAGAAGACACGTGAAGACTGACTGGAGAAATGATCTAACCTGCTGCGCAAGGTAAGAAAGAAGAGAGTGTCTAATGATACAAGCAGTCTGTCCGCGGGCCTTGGGAGGGGGTGAGGCCCCCATCATTGGGGGAATCTGGGATCAGACTAAATGACAATCCTGGATGTGATTCAAAATACGTAACAACTGATCCTACACAAACATAGCCAATCGTCACCAACAGCCTTCACAGTACCAGGACGGCTGGGCTTGTGCACCCCAAATAATCATCGCTTTTGTCACCACTCTCAGAAGAAGGCACGAGGGCTGGAGTCCCTCTGTCTCTGAGGGTCTGTGACTGAGGCAGGCTCTGGGATGGGGAGGCGGAGCTTTGGAATGAGCGAGTTACTTAGGAAAGGCACTTAACCTCTGCGGTTGGGTTAGGCTGAGGTGCGTGAGTTCTTGAGAAGTGCCCTGAGAACACACGACAGGCCCTTAACTAATGGCAACTCTTATTTCGGCAGCTGATGGTGGTGCAGGTGATGACTGAAGACACAGCTTTTGGGGACAGAAACTGTCACCTGCATCTCTCCAACTTCCAGAGTTTTGCTCTTCTGACTCCACATCTGAAACCTAAAGGGCCCACCGACTTGAGCCTGCTTCCCATTCCATTAGAGGGAGTGATGGAAACGAAGGAGACTGGTCCCTTGTTCCCGTGAACCACCTGGCACCCCAGGGACATCCAGCGACGTCTACCTCTCCCTCACTACCACCCAAACCATAACTCGCCCAATTCAGAACAGATTTATAGGAGAGAATAGATTTATTGCCTGATATACATATTTAATGACCTTCAAAGAGAGTTCATAAATACACCATGCAATTTTTTGGTATTTAATGTTATGTATTAATTAATAATTTTTATGCCCTCCAACATGTGCTAATTTGAAAAACTTAATGTAACATTCAATAACTCTTGTCAAAACTTAATAAATTTCCATGGATTTATACATCCTGGGAAATATACTCCATCTCAAACAAATTAAATAATGCATGCAATATGGGGGGGGGTTGAACAATTTATTAAAGCTTGATTTAATAGGAAATAGCTGTATTTTATGAGCTTATTAGGGACTCATGCATTCTCTTCCAAAGAAAGAGAGCGCGGCACCCCAGGCGCCCTGCTCGCGGTGGCTACGTGAGCTGCAGTGTTAGCCTCTGACCCTAACACAGAAGGAAACGGGCTGCTCTTGCCCTGCCTGCCCAGCTCTGTCCTGGGCCCTCCTCTCTTCTCTGCATCGCTTCTTTGCTTTGACAAAGGCGCTCGTCCTCAGCCTCCGTGGACACGCCCATATCCACAGACTGCTGAGGCTTCCCCACCCCAAATCAGCGCCCCAGGCCCAGCGCACTGGTGCAGCTGCGGGGCCGTGGCCACCGGCCACCCTCCCCGGCCCCAGAGGTAGCCGGACAACTCTCCCCCTGCCGCCCCCCGTCCCCCCAAAGGTTGGTGTACAGCCTTGTCCTGCCACTAGGAAATCAGGGGGTTCCCGTGGCCTATGGGCAAGGCCACACTCCTCAGCTGGACATCTCAGGTCTCCCAAACATCGTCCTCCTACCTTCCCAGCCACAGCTCTCACCCCACACAGAAGGTCCCCTTTGGGCGAATCACCCTGCTGCCATGCCCAGCCCCGGCCGGGGCTCCCACCTCCACACCCAGCCCTCTGATCTTCCCCTGGCCTGGAACTCCCGCCACTCCCCTCCTCCTGTCGAAGTCCCCCATGAGTATCAGGGCCCAGCCCCATCTTCAACCTCCTCTCAGCAGTCTCTCTGAATCCCCAGCTGGAAAAGAGCTCATCCTCCCCTGCGGGTCTCCTGGGGGAGCGTACCTGACTCTGCCCCTCTTCCCACCCTCTCCCACCAGGAAGGGCTCCTTGAAGGGCTGAGGCCCGCTCACCCCATCCCCCCAACCCCTGCAGGGCCCCGTGGGGCTCAATACGCATTTGCTGAAGTAACAGATAAAGGAAACTAATGAATGTTCCTTTGTACTTGCAGAAAAAGGAACATGACGGGTGCAGGAGACCTGGTGGCCCCAGGTACATTCAGCCCCACCCAGCAGCCAGCATGTTCCTGGTTCCTGGGGGGACTGTCTGGAACCCAGGTGACTCCCAATGAGAAGAGTCAGCAGTGTCACCGGCGTCAGACCCAATCCCCCTGACAGTCTCCTCCCCAGCCAGCCAGGTCCTCTACAAAAGGTCACTCTAGCCACCTTGAGGCTGGAGGGACTAGAGCCAGGGACACTTCTGGGTGGCAGCAGTACCCCATAAGTTGTTGCATCAAAAACAAGATCCTGAAAGTAAGTTCATAGGGAGAAAATACCAGATGAATGCAGATACTTTTTTCACCTTTAAATTCCTATCCCATTCACCCCCAAAACCTTTGTCATCAGCTACTGTTCATCCACTGTCAGGTAGGCCCAGGTAAGAGGATGCACAAGTAAAGCGCAAAGCCACAGCTCACGCACAAACCGCAAACCTGGAGATAGACCCGTGTGCTCATGGATGTGGGTCTGAGTGCAGACATAGGAAGTAAATCAATTTTCTGAGAGTGAAATCATTAAGAGCTACTATGGAAGGATCAATTCCATCAATTGTCCATGTGGTTTGGGATCCATGGCAGTATTGCAGGTGGGCCTGGGGTGCTCTGAATCAAGGCACAGTACGGAACCAGCGGGCACAGCAAAAAAGGACCAACCAAGAAGAGGAGACATTTCTAAGACAGAGCCAGCAAGCCCTGGTGACAGATCAGACATGAGGGTGAGGAGGACAAAGGCTTTGCGAAGGGATGAAGGGGTTTCAGGAAGTGCCCAGGTCTTGTTGAACCCCACTGGCAGGGGGATTGGATAGAAGTATCAATAGTTTAAGAGCGAGAGAGAGTCCACCATTTCTAACCCTAAATCTAAAAATTTCTAGATTACAGGCACAGGGGATCTAGAATAAACCTCCCAATTTAGTATTGACTATACTTTCCTAAGTAATAAAATATAACACCATTTCTTTTAAAGATGTCCAGGCAGTGACATTGCCCAGCTACCTTCTATAACTTGTTCCACTACCTCCGTGTCTAGCAATTTCTTCCTTATAACTAAGTTTAATCCTTCATGCTCTAGTTTAAGTCTTTCTTTGATTATTCCTTCTTTCTCCAGTGGAAGTGCTACCATTTCATGGTTAATAATAGGACCTATTATTATGTAGAGATGTCACATCTCAAATCCAAAGGATGGCTAATGAAAAAATGGGTAAATCCATGAATTGTGCTTTTATTCCAAAGACTAATTGTTTAGGAAAAGCTTCTGGCTTGGAATAAGGCTAGCTGCTAAGCCTGTATAGAGTAAGGCTCATCCCATCCAAACAAACTTTCGTGCACTTAAGGCCACAGTCAACACAGAAGCCTTAGTTGCTGCCCCACGGCAAGGCTGCCACGAGTAAAGGACTTTCAAGTGGAGATGCAATCATTTTGTCGCGGTGAAGTCCACACATGTCAACTCAACTCTTTATGATGTCTCTCTGATCAGCTCTTTTTCAAAGGCAAATGGCAGGTGGCAAAATTAATATGTGGCAGTAGAGCAAAGATAAATAAAAGATACAGTGAGAACTGCACTTTCCCTTTGATTTCTCCCAGTTGAAAATCATCTCCAAGAGAGCAAACGAAACGTTTACTTTTACAAGAAAGAAGGGAGTCTGGGGAGATGTCCCATGTGTCCCGGCTCCCCTGTCTAAGATGCCTTTGTACAATGTGTGCAAAAGTGACAGGCACACCTGCTCCCCAGGTGCCGCCCCACCTCTGTGAGACAGGACGCGCGGTGCTCTTTACAAGCACCCGTCTCTCCTACCTCTGCTGCTCCGTGCCTCCATACGTGTGCCCTGAACCTGTGTTTGATCCACCCCCCGCCCCCCCGCCAAGGCTGAGAAGGAATTTTAGCGGCTCTGTTGTGACAAAGAGAAAAATATGGAAAATGTTCTATTCGCTGTCAAGTTAGTATTGGGGAAAAGGCCAGAGTCCAGGAGAGATCCTTCTGGAGTCAGTTTCATGAGCTTACAGGGAGGGATTTGGGTGCAAGTGAAGAAAAGAATCAGAAACCGATTTGTGGCTGGAATTAGAGCCCCTGGCATTTCTCAACCCCTCCGCACGCCGTGATCTTCACCTGCAGAAGCTGAAGTGGCGGAAGGAGGGTGGAGTTCGGCACAATGATGGGAAGGTATTGGTGGGGGGCGGCGTGAATGCAGGTCCAAGGACAGGGTGCGAAAAGAGCCCCTGGGGAAGAACGACAGGCTGGGAAAAGACCCCTGGGGAGTGGTGGCCCCATCTGGACCCCATTTCTGCTCCTTTCCAGCTGTGTGACCTTGGGCAAGCCACTTAACTTCCCTATGCCTGTTTTCTTATCTGTCCAATGGGGGTACAGGCCAATTACCTTATAGGTTCGTAAGAATCAGATGAAAGAATATGTATGAATATGTCTTGCAATTTGTAAATAGTATTGTGCAAATGTAAGCTCTGAGGTGGATCTGGAGAAGAAAATAATGTAATAAAATAAACCCAAGCAGGGCTTCCCTGGTGGCGCAGTGGTTGAGAGTCCGCCTGCCGATGCAGGGGACACGGGTTCGTGCCCCGGTCCGGGAAGATCCCACATGCCGCGGAGCGGCTGGGCCCGTGAGCCATGGCCGCTGAACCTGCGCGTCGGGAGCCTGTGCTCTGCAACGGGAGAAGCCACAACAGTGAGAGGCCCGCGTACCGAAAAAAAAAAAAAAAAAAAAAAAACCCAAGCAAAGTAAAAGCAGAATTAATATTGATGAAGCATTAATGAATCAACAATTTTTTAAATGGTATACGAATACAAGAACTACTTCTCTGAGAAAAAATAAAAGAAACTGCTAGCTATCATAATCAAGAGAAGAAGGGAAGAAAGCACAAATGCACAAAATAAGAAATGGGATGGGGAAACAATCACAGAAGTTATTAAAGGAAACATTTAAGACTTATTTGCTCCATTCTACCCAGCTAAATCTGCAAACCTGAATGAAATGAATTATTTTATAGAAATGTGCAAATTACCAAAACCAATCTTTAGAAAGATAGAAGAGGTAAGGAAAATAATTATCATAGAAAGAAAGTTGTTACAGAGCTGAACGCACTAAAAAGAACTGGGCCTAACTGGTTTTATAGAAAATTCTATCTCATCCTTAAGAAACAGACAGCTGCCATGCTATTTGTTCTGTTCTAGAACACAGAAAAAGAAGGAAAGCTTATTAATTTTTTAAATAAAACCAGTATACCGCTGACAACAAAACCAGAAAGACAAAAACATAAATAAAACTATAGACCAATCTTACTTAGAAACATTGCAAACTCTTAAAATATTAGCACACAGAATCTAGCAGGACAGTAAAAGAAAGACATTGTCTCAGACGAGTCAGGTAGCCCACAAACATAGGGATGTGTTAAGAGGTCTATTACCATAACTTTCCATACTAATGGATCAAGAGAGAAAAATTATATGATCATCTCCATAGACACCAAGGGCATTTTATAAAATTCTACATCCATTCTCAATCAAAATAAAACTCTTTATCTTAAACTACAATAAAATTCTTAACTTGCATACACAATCACACACACACACACACACACACACACACACACACACACACACCTCTCAACTCAAAAGGCTGTATCATGCTTATCTGGGAAACATTACAAGTATCCCAGGAGTGCCTATTAGCAATACAAATTTTTAGCATTGGTCCGAAGGTACTAGTGAACTCAAGCTAGAGACAGAGAAAGAAAGAAATATAAAAACTGGAAAGGAGGAGGTAAAACCATTACTATTTTCAGGTGAAATCTCCAGAGAATCAACTGATAAGTAAAGGAATCCAACTAGGTTGTTGACTACAGGATTAATAAGCAGTAATTACCAACTTTCCAAATGAAAACAACCAGTGAATGAAAGAAAGTACCATACGATAGTAACGCAAAAGACAAAATGCACACCGGGAAACGGGTATGAAGAAAATATGAAAGCTCGACTGTGACTTAAACAAATGCAAAGGCGACCTGTGTCCTTGGACAGGAAGTCCCAACATCGCAAAAAATTTTAAATTCTCCCTAAGTTAATCTGAAAACTTAACTTGACTCCAATAAAAATACCAACAGATTACCTAGATGAGCAGGTTCTCAAATTCACATGGAAAAATAAACATAAAGAATACTTAGGAAATTTCTGAAAAAATAGGAGTAATAAGGAGAGACTACTAATAGCTAAAACATATTACAAAGCCACATAATAGTTAAAACAGTGTAGTCCTGACACGTAAGATACAGACAGATCCACTGAATAGATTAGAAAGGCCAGACATTGACTGAAAAGCATATTGGGGTATATTGCCACAAAGGTGGTGTTTATTTCAAGTCAATTGGGGATAGAGAGGGATTACTCAATAAATGATGGTAACACAGATCACTAGACTTCTGGAAAAGTGAAAAGTGGATACTACTTCACAACATACAACAAGTAAATTTCAGATTGATCAAATATTTAAACATAAAATGAAATTATATTAGAATTAGGAAAATATTTTATAATCTCATCATTCAGACAGCCTTGCTAAATATGACATTATACCCCACACCATAAAAAGGATCTACAAATGTGATTTCTTTAAATAGTTTTTTCCATGAAACAAAAATACCATAAAATCAAGGCAAACAACCAACTGGGGAAAATTTTGTAACTCATATTAAAGATAAAAGGACCACGATCATCTTTATATTTCAAAACCTTGGTACCATGGAGAAGCTTTAAAAACAGTTTCTGCTACAAAGAGGTGGTTGAACTCTGATCAACAAGAGAGGGACTTGTGGGGTTTTGTTTGTTTGGTTGGTTTTTTGCAGTACGCGGGCCTCTCACTATTGTGGCCTCTCCCGTTGCGGAGCACAGGCTCCGGATGCGCAGGCTCAGCGGCCATGGCTCACGGGCCCAGCCACTCCACAGCACGTGGGATCTTCCCTGACTGGAGCACGAACCCGTGTCCCCTACATCGGCAGGCGGACTCTCAACCACTGCACCACCAGGGAAGCCCTAAAGCTTGTGGTTTTTGAGAAAGAAAAGGAAATGGGAGGCAGCAGACTGAACAGTTAAGAGAAAAAGCTTTAGAATTAGACACACCTGGGCTTAAATTGCAGCTCTACCACATATGAGCTGAGTGAATGTGGGTAATATTCCTTTTTAAATTTTTTTATTTTTAGATAAATAAAGCAAATATGGCAAGGTATTTATTTACTTTATATTGGAGCACAGTTGATTAACAATGTTGTGTTAGTTTCGGGTGTACAGCAAAGTGATTCAGTTATACATAAACTTGTCTTTTTCAAATTCTTTTCCCATTTAGATGATTACAGAATACTGAGCAGAGTTCCCCGTGCTATACAGTAGGATCTTGTTGGTTATCTGTTTTAAATACAGCAGTGTGTATATGGTAGTATTCCTTTTAATCTCACCTCTCTTTAGTTTTCTTATCTATAAAGTAATGATACTAACTAAGATCTTTTTCACAGGTTTGCTTTAAGGATTAAATGAAATGTATGTGATGGGCTTAGCTGAGTGCATGATATATAGTAATCTACAAACACTACCTATGTATTAAGAAAGAAATGTTTAAGCAGCTTTAAATCGTTAAGAAACTCCAAAATACGACAGAGAAACACATATGTGTATAGGTGAACAATTAGGTGCCACAATACTATTTCCTGAAGAGGTGCCTTCTGTCCGAGGAATCTAAAGCGGCATCACTAGTTCATCAATTCACTCAAAGTCTCTCAATAATCCATCTGATAAGAGTAGCAGCAGCAAGCATCACCAATTTACAGTAGAGAAAACAGGGAAACCCATCCTTCCAGCTGTTCAGGCCCCAAACCTTGGAGTCAGCCTTGACTTTTTTCTCTCACGCCACCCACATCCAATTTATTATTATTATTGTAGACTTCAAATATACATTCAGATTTTAACCACTTCTCACCAGTCCCCATGTGACTGCCTTAATCCAATCCCCTTCTCTTTCACCTGGATTACTGCCTGCAGGAAACAACTGCTACCCTTGTCCTCACAGTCTATCTTCACTGAAATGACAGGGATCCTGTTAAAAGGTAAATCGTCCTGTCTCTTCTCTCCTCAAAAATCTACGACTCCCTATTTTACTCAGATCAAAATCCAGAGACCTTACTTCAAACTACAAATACCTTACTTCTGCACAGTAAAGGAAACCAGCAACAAAATGAAAAGGCAAACTATGGAATGGGAAAAAAATTTTTTCAAAGCATAAATCTGATAAGGGATTAATATTTAAAGTAGGTAAAGAACACATACAACTCAAGAGCAAAACAAAACAAATAACAACAACCTGATTTTAAAATGGGAAGAGGAACTGAATAGACAATTTTACAAAGAAGATATTCTAGGGGCCAACAGGTATATGAAAAGATGCTCAACATCACTATTCATCAGGGAAATGGAAATCAAAACCACAGTGACCTATCACCTCACCTGTTAGAAAGACTATTATCAAAAAGACAACAAATAGGGCTTCCCTGGTGGCGCAGTGGTTGAGAGTCCACCTGCTGATGCAGGGGACACGGGTTCGTGCCCTGGTCCGGGAGGATTCCACATGCCGCGGAGCGGCTGGGCCCGTGAGCCATGGCCGCTGAGCCTGCGCGTCCGGAGCCTGTGCTCCGCAACGGGAGAGGCCACAGCAGTGAGAGGCCCGCGTACCACAAAAAAATTTTTTTAAATAAATAAGACAACAAATAAATAACAAGTGTTGGCGAGGATGTGGAGAAAAAGGAGCCCTTGTGCAATGTTTGTGGGAACGTAGATTGGCACAGCCACTATGGAAAACAGTATGGGGTTTTCTCAAAAAATTAAAAATAGAGCTACCATACAATCCAGTAATCCCACGTCTGGGTATATGTCCAAAGGAAATGAAATCACTACCTCAAAGAAATATTTGTACCCGCCCCATGTTCACTGCAGCATTATTCACAATAGCCAAGATATGGAAACAATCTAAGTGTCCATCAACAAATATATGGATAAGCAAAATGTGGTGAGTATACACACAATGTCATATTACCCAGCCATGAGAAAAAAGGAAATTTTACCATTTGTGACAGCATGGATGGACCTTGAGGGCGTTATGCTAAGTGAAACAAGCCAGCAGAGAAAGACAAATACTGCATGATCTCACTTATATGTGGAATCTTAATATTAAAATTAAGAATTAAGATAAAACTCATAGAAACAAAGTAGAATAGTGGTTGCCAGGGACTAGGGAGTGGGGGAAAGAGGGTGAAGTTGGTAAAATGGTACAAACTTTCAGCTGTAAGATGAATAAGGTCTCAGTATCTAATGTACAACATGGTATACATTTTTATTTTTTTTAACATCTTTATTGGAATATAATTGCTTTACAATGGTGTGTTAGTTCCTGCTGTATAACAAAGTGAATCAGCTATACATATACATATATCCGCATATCCCCTCCCTCTTGCGTCTCCTTCCCACCCTCCTTATCCTACCCCTCTAGGTGGTCACAATATAGTTTTTTTCAAAAATCCAAAGTCCTTACTATGGCTCCCAAGACCCCCCTCCTCCCCCATGACATGGGCCCGATTTCCTCTCCGACATCATCTCCCACTACCTTCCCTTGTCCTCTTCCCCCATCCAGCCCGAATGGCCTCTTGCTGCTCCCCATTCTAGGCAAGCTCCGGTCTCAGGGCCTTGAAGGAACCTGCAACACTCCTTCCCCAACATCTGCATGCTTCACTCCTCACTACTCTCAGGTCTTTACTCGAGAACCACCTCCTCTGGGTCACGGGTACGTGAAGTGAATGATGCTATCTTCTCTACTTTGGAGTGTATTTAAATTTTTCCACTAAAATATTAGTTAAGTCAATTTCTCAATGGGGCTTTCTCTGGCCATCCCATCTAAAATCTCAGCACTCCCTCCAACAATACTTCATATATGAATCCCCTGCTTTTTGTTCCTTGTCACTGCCTAACATTTTTCTTAGTTATTTTATCTATTATCTGACTCCCCTCTAGAATATAAGTTCCATGAGAGCATGGGGTTTTTTTTGGTTTTTTTTTTTTTTTGCGGTACGCAGGCCAGTACGCGGGCCTCTCACTGTTGTGGCCTCTCCCGCTGCGGAGCACAGGCCCCGGACGCGCAGGCTCAGCGGCCATGGCTCACGGGCCCAGCCGCTGCGCAGCATATGGGATCTTCCCGGACCGGGGCACGAACCTACGTCCCCTGCATCGGCAGGCGGACTCTCAACCACTGCGCCACCAGGGAAGCCCGAGAGCATGGGCTTTTAATCTGTTTTGTTTGCTACTGACTCCCCGTCACCTAGCACAGCTCCTGGCACAAAAGAGGTGCCCAGAAATTTTTTGCTGAATAAGCAAGTAGATGAATACACCCAGTCATTCTCTCTGAGACACCCAGTGATTTTATTTGGTGAATCCTGGTCTCCTTTGGAAACTTTTGCTTTTCATTGTTTGGAAATCCCCAGCAGGCCTTATAGACATTATGTAGACCTATAGACAGCACCATCATTTCCCGGAGAGCTGAGAACCCCATTGTCGTGCAAGTGTCACCCACAATCTGAAGGAGCAGGGACTCTAAGCTCAATTCCATTTCCCCCCATCCCTTTTCTGCTTTTCCATGCAAGGCACACACAGACACGGGAGCTGTTGAGGAGCGTACTGTATAGAATTCATTACATATTACATACAAAGGGGAATGATCTGGGCCTGTTCTGAGGTCCATCAGTAACTCAGAGCCAAGAGGTGTAAAATGTATCACAGTCACAGAAATTGGCCCCAACTTAGGATGCCAAAGGAAGAAAAGAGGTCAGAGAGAGTTACTGGTCCCAATTCTTCACAAAACAAACTTGCAAAAGGAAAAAAAAGAGAACCGTGGCTCTCTGAATTCAAGGTCTACAATCTGCCATAGGCCCTGCTGTGGACTGAAGTTGCAAAGTTACCCTTCCGTTCAGTGACTTGCGGGGTGTTTTCCGAGGACAAAAAGTCACAGCGTTCTTGATGACTCACAGAAGAGACAGAGGACACCAGCCTGGACACGAAGGATTTACTTGACATTGGCAATGAGATTCAGTCACTGAACACCACTGGTACCCAGCTACATTCTTCTGTTGATTCAACACAATTACCTGTGTTAAGTACCAAGAAACAGACTAGACTACAGCCTAGTAAGGGGCCTGGGCTCCACGAAGGTTATATTATATAGGGAGTTGGGTAATGCCCAACAGGGCCAATATCCAGGTGAGTGCAACCACCCAGAGAACCCAGTGGTTAAACAGAAAGAGTGAATAATTGACTCACTTGCTTGGAATAAGGGAAATGAATAGTGAACCATCAAGTCTGACAAAAATTGTACATGGGTTAATACTTTTCTTATCATTCCTTTGGTTGAACTGTCTGTGATAAAAACAAGATAGCCAGAGGGGTCACTACACAATGACTTACAACTGGACATACAAGTTAGCTGAAACTTGGCTAAGCCAAAATCACAAACCATGTGAGACATGAGATCACCAATATCTACATTAGATATAATTCTAAACACCAAATCCATTTCAGTAGTTGAAAGAACTCACAAGGAAGAGAGAGGAGGCTAAAATAACAGCTCTCAATATAGCAGAGTGGCTGAAAGCATAGGTTCAAATCCTGGCTCCACCATCTGATGGATAGGTAACATTTAGTAGTTGCTCAGCCTCTCGGTTTTAGTCTTAAATTATCCATAAAATGAGCCAATATCGGTATCTCACAGAACTGAAGTTATGAAGATTAATGAGCTCATGAATGTAAAACATTTAGAAGAGTGCTTAGCACACAGGTGGTGCTGAAAAAGTATTATTAATAATATTGTAATGATAAATACACATGTAAATATCCTGTCTAGCTTACAGACTATTAGAGAAAAGTGCTTCCTTATGAATGGGAAGTGGTCTGGCAGAGATTATGTGAGAAACAACGTAGCCAAGCCAGTCCCTCCCTCTTGGTATCTTTTCACTAATTTCTGTTTGTTACATGTGATGGCATCAGATGAAATGTCATGATTCAGTCTTGATCAGTCGGTATTCATGTGATCAGATGATCTACACAGAAGATCACAAACTGGGAAATCAGGTTATGGTCACCATTGCACAATGTGATCTACAGGAGGTTATCATTCTCTCCTAGAAAGCAGTGGCATTCCTTGTAAAATGCTGATTGAGGTCATGCTACTCCCCACCTCACATGAGAGGTTGTAAAGGTGACAGACCCTTTATACACGCACGCACACACACACACACACACACACACACATTAAGTTTTGCAACAGCCTGGTATCTGGATGGGTAGTGGTTATACACACAGTAATTTTCAATGCAGTGTTAGCAAAGAATTGCTCCAGTACAAAGGAGGTATCCAGGGGCTTTTAGGGTGGGGCTGCCTCTGGCCATGGTTCTGAAAAAATCTGCTCTGTGCCCTCACTCCCCCCTCCCCTCCCCACCCACCCAGTAGCTGTTCACGGTCACAAGCCAGTGTGGCTGGGAGACAGTGTGGAGCAGATGCAGAATAGTTTACCGCTGTTCTCACACCGGGAGTTGCTGGCCATGGTCCTGAAAAGCCTTCTCTGGTCCAAACAGGAGCTGTCCGTGGTCACAACCCACTGTAGCTCATACTTGTTCTCAGAGTTCAAAGGTTTGTTCTAGCTGAAGCTGCCTTCCTCTTTCCCCTTGAAAGTTGTAGCTAGTTCTTCCTTGATCCTCTTCCTCACAGACTAGCCTGGGGATCATTCTGATTCAGGGGGTTCAAAGAAGCAGGTTCTATTTCAAGACTAATTTGGACGTTAAGATCTGAACAAGATGTGTCTATCTTTTCTGGGTCCTCAGGATTGCTACGGGTCCCAATTTGCAGCAAAACAACAGTTCAAATCAACATAAAAGCAGACTCTAAGGGGCCTTCCACACTAAGAATGACCCAGGTTCCAGAAAGGTTTTCTATGGACTTGAGTAGCAGTCAGTGAACCTCTAGACCCAGACCAGAGTAGAATCATGGTTTCTAGTCTAAACTTCATTAAAGGTAGAGTTGCAGGATTACTGTCTTCAGTAATTTATCTTCAGTATCTATCTCTATTGACTCAACTTTCTTTCCTCATCCTGTGTAAGACAGCATTTTTCTTTTTATTCCTGACCATACAGCTAGATTGGAATTGGTTCAAACACTGTTCTTCTCTGGTTTTGCTGCCAAATATATGCATACATACATATACAGATATAGATATAGATAGATATAGTAAAGCCTAGTGGGAAAATAGAACTGGGTAATTCCATTCTCCATTTAGATCTTGGCTCCATATTTCAGCTTCCTGTTTATAAACAGGTGGTTGACAACGGATATCATGAGACAGCCATATGATGGGTACAGCAGGAAGCACAGAACTGGGCAGGAGTCCTACCCACAGGCCTTCACAATCTAAATATCAAGATCTGCACTCTTCAGGGAATGGAGATCTATAAATAGCAGAGTGATGATATCATCATCTCCCAGCCTGTTGCTGTTCAGCTATCAATTATTTATCAAAGAGCTCACCAAAAAAATTAATAGATGGTGGTAAATTCTATAGCTGCATTTAACCATAAACACACACACACACACACACACACACACACACACACACACACACCCAACAGATTTTAGTGGCTACTGATTAGAATGAAGAATTCATCTAGCCCACCCCTCTGATTGTATGCTGGGGATCTTGAGTCTAACTAGCCCCTAATGCTCCCTCCTTGCCTAGAGGGGCAGGTGTGCTTCTCTCGATAATTCAGTGGCACTGTCCATAAACAAGGTCTCGATTTCTTTGAATACTGAGAAACTCGAAACTTGGGGTTCAACTTTGAGTGAGTAGCAGTCTGTGAACCTTTAAAATACATCTGACATGTTAAAGGGAACTCTCATCCCTCTTGTTCCCAACATAAAGTGAGGCCTAAGATGGACATCAGGAGGAAGGACCTGGGAGGGAAGCCTCCACTTCCACACGACCTTGAACAGGTGTCCTGACCTCCTCCATCTTGCTAACCAAGCAGCCACTGTGTATCAGGCAAGTCAATTCTGTATCTGGAGAGCAAGTCTCCAAGAGGATAGCTGATGCTGTGACTGGTCTTTGGGGCACACCCACAGCCCCTGGGAGAGCATTGCCAAATGGATATTGGTGATCTCAAGCTCAGCTCCCCTAAGTTCCTGAATGGTGCTACCCTCATGCTGACCTGAAGCTGAACACCACCTCAGAAGGTCGGAGAATGTCACCTTTCCCCAGTGACCTCGGATCCTTACACTTCTTTTAAAAATTGGTGCCTGGTCTCTCTTAACAAATAAGGAGGAAGAGAAGAGGGTAGGCGGGAAATCGAGAAAAGATTCTGTTTAAAAATGTCAACGTGCGTGTATCTACATTTATATAAATAGAAACCAAAGTGGAACGTGGAGGGGCACATGCTATTTTAAGGACAAGCTGCAGTCGTAAACTCATCTCCCGAGTGATGCTACTTTCTGGCCGCACGCCCTGGCGTCCAGGCGAGGCTGTGGTGCTTTTTATTCTAGTCACGTTGAACGCCTCTTACGAACCCATCCATCTTAATCAGCACCTACCACTCGCGGCAGCCCTGCAGTCAGGAGGCAGAGGAACAGACAGCAGGAGGGGACGGGGTGTGAGGGCAGTGGCGAGAGGTGACGTCATAAAAGGAAGGAAGGAGAGAAAGGGGGTGGGAAAGAGCTGTTGAGGTAGGGGAGGAGGCCCCGGCCCAGCCGGTCGAGGGTGAGCTGTGAGGGGCCTGAGTCTTCAAGGGGGACACACCTCAAAGCTCAGGTTCCAGGAGCAGGTACCCCTGCAACTGAAGCTCCTGACGCAGGGAGGGTAGAAGGGGCTGCAGAGGAGGTGGGAGGCCGAGTGGCTGCCCCCTGAGTCTTCCCTCTGCTGCGCTCCTCCCTCCTTGCCTCAGCCTGAGCCCATCCCTGGCCTGGAGCCCTGTTGACATGGAGCAGCCCTGCCCCCAGCCCACCTGACTCCTAACCCATTCACACACCCTGGGGCTCCTCCTCTGTGGTCCTCTGGAATGTTTCCATTGGAGTTTCAATCATCCAAAAGCCAGGCTCTTTGCAAAGGGGGTCTCGGGCTCCCGACCCCACTCAGCCCTACACAAGCTCCACATCTGCAGCCTCAAGCCACCCCAAGCTGGCAGGATTGCGTCTGAGGTGAATTCCGAGCTCAGCAAATTCCTGTGCTCACCCAGCCTGGGTCGGCCCCCATCATATGGCCTAGATCCCGCTTGGTATTCCACTCATCTCCTGCAGCCAGAAACACTAGAAACTGCATTCTCCTTGGCTGGGCACCTGAAAGCCCTGCCAGCCCCTGGGCCCTGACCTCAACCCCTAGATGGGAGCTGAGGTCCCTCTATAAGCACCCACGATGCCACCCACCAACATCACAACCTGGGAGCTCCAGGGAAATCCGCACCAATCTGACTCCAGCCTGAGCTTGTCATACACCTCCAGACACTGTTCTTTTGAGTGACTGCATTGTCCTCACTGGGCCAGTTCCCCAGGCCTGGTCCCTGGCTTGCTCCTGAGGGTGGCACTTGGCTAAGCCTCTTGGAGTTTGATGCTTCCCAGGCAGGACTCAACTGCAGGACTTGGGCTCAAAGTTCAGGGTTTGTGGGAAACCTGCAGGAGACTCCCTGCCACGTGGAAGGCGGAGGCGGGGCCCCATGAGTTGACTGTCCTCAGCCTGGTCACAAGGTTACCGTTACTCGAAGAACCAAATCTGGAAGCTAGGCTCAACGATTAGAGTTAGAAACGACCTATGTGTTACTTCCACATTATCTCCATATGCAGGTGCCTCAGAGGCTGAAGGAGACTTACATTTATTAAGTACCTATCCTCCACTTACACATGTATTACTCCATTTAATCAGCAGAACAACAAGAGAAAAACCATACCCATTTTACAGATAAAGAAACTAACTCAGAGGACTTTGGTAAATTGAGCTGGAGAACTAATAAATGGTAGAGCCAGAATGCAAATAAAAATCTGTCTAATCCCAAAGCTCGTGATGTCTTCCCCCCTCTTAGCCCAGGAAAAGGACAGAAAAAAAGCAAAGGGGTGGGGAAAAGAAAATGGTGATGTACAGAAAACAAACTTCTTTTATCACAAGTCACATCTTTGCCAAGGCCATTTTAAGAGGTACATTCAACCCCTGAGCTACATTCACCAGTCTGGTGGCAAGATCTCCCTTGTATTCAGACAGCATTGTCTGAGAAAATTCTGCAACAAGGGGGACTTAGGCTAGACCCACACTGTAAGAAGCCATCTGCCTCATCAAGCAGAGACCACGTAAGATGTATAGACAAGAAAGCATTTTTGCCTTTGCTACCAGTGTATGCTGGGAAGAGGCAGGAGATCAGAAAAATCAATTTGTGAGCTATTAAATTTGGTGTTTTAATTCGCGAGGCTGAGCCAGAAACCAGGAAAGCTGCCTAATTGGAGGCTATAGCACAGCAGAGGGTGAAATTACCGGAGGAAGGGGAGCCTCCTTCAATGGGGATGCTACAAATGTGAGAGCAATAAGCCCACCAGGGGTGCGTTCCCTCCTCCAGGTATGGGGAGCAGGTTGGCCCCAGCAATGTCCTCCCAGTCATCTAGTTCCTTCAAAGACAGGCTTTGGGGGCATCCCATGTCCCCCATGATCGATATCCTCGGGATTTTCTCAAGATGCTTCCTCATGATGGGCCCTACTGTTGAGGGCCTTAAGGTCCCCACATCCCAAGGAAAGGGCCACCTCCCCCACCTCACATCACCACCAAAATACTGCACCCCCAGACGTGGTCTCTAGCCTCTTTACTGGGGGTCAGTCACCTGCTGAGAATCCTAGAGTAGCAGTGGCCACTCTCTGCAGGATAAGACAGCTACGCCCAGTGACCTACATGTTTACATTCGATGCCGGGGAAGACTCCCTGGATCAAGCCAGGCTTCTGCCTGCAGAGACTGTCAGGCTTCAAGGAACTTCATGGGAATATCAGTACCAGTGAGATCAGGACTCGATTGCATGGTCAGGACTCTGAGTTGGGCTGGGAGCTTTAATCTGCATTTGCTCCAATCTTTCTCTCTCTCCTCATGTCTACCACAAATCCGAGCTACCTCGTGAGACACTCGTGGGAATGACTTTCGTTCCAGCCTGGATGATATTCAGCACCAGGAACACGCTTTGTGAGATGCAGCAGGGCGGGGGGCTGAGCTCTGTGACTGGGTCTGGGGTAGGGGATGACTCACTCTACCTACTGCATGGGTAGTTGTGAAGATCTGGTGGAATTATGTCTATGTACTAGCCAGCGTTCTCCAGAGAAAACAGACCAGTAGGACACAGGTAGAGATACAGAAGAGGGGATTGTCTCACGTAGTTACAGAGACCGAGAAGTCCCATGATCTGTTGCCTGCAAACTGGAGAACCAGGAAAGCCAGTGGTGTAATTCCTTCAGTCCGAGTCCAAAGGCCTGAGAACCCGAGGGTGCTGATGTCCAAGGGCAGGAGAAGATGGAGGTCTCGGCTCAACAGAGAGAGTGAATTTGCCTTTCCTCTGCCTTTTTGTTCTATTGGAGCCCTTAGTGGACTGGATGGGGCCTCCCCACACTGGGGAGGGCCATCTGCTTTACTCAGTTCACCAATTCAAATACTAGTGTCCTCTGGAAACACCCTCACAGACACACCCAGAAACAATGTTTTACCAGTTGTCCGGGCACCATTTAGCCTAGGCAATTTGGCATATAAAATTAACCATCACAGCCTATAAACTGGACAAAAGTTAGTTTGTTCCAGAGTCAATTCTCCTCCTAGGCTGGTGTTCACTGTGACTAATGGGGCTGGGGGCAATATTGCTGGACCATCATGACAGGGTCCCAGTGCTTAGGAGTCAGCATATTATTCTATTGTTTGGTGACGTCTGGAGAGGTTACGCATCTGTGCACATTCACACGCCATTCATCAATTACCCACAAATCTCATACTCTCCCCTGAGTTGGTTTGGCTCCAAGTGTTGGAATCTGTTTTTATAAATTTATTTATTTATTTTTGGCTGAGTTGGGTCTTTGTTGCTGCGTGTGGGCTTTCTCTAGTTGCTGCAAGCGGGGCCACTCTTCGTTGTGGTGCGCGGGCTTCTCATTGCGGTGGCTTCTCTTGTTGTGGAGCACGGGCTCTAGGCATGCGGGCCTCAGTAGTTGTGGCTTGCGGGCTCTAGAGTGCAGGCTCAGTAGTTGTGGCGCACGGGCTTCGTTGCTCCACAGCATGTGGGATCTTCCCGGGCCAGGGCTCAAACCCGCATCCCCTGCATTGGCAGGCAGACTCCCAACCACTGCGCCACCAGGGAAGCCCCAAATGTTGGAATCTTTTTGACAATATCTCGTCTCTTCACTGAACACAGTCAGCTGAGGACTGGGTGAACGTGACGGATCAATGAAAGGTTTGCAATTTACACCGGCCATGTGTCCTCAGGTGAGTCACCCTCTTGGGCCTCAGTTTCCTTACCTACATGATCATGCAGGTTGAAACAGATCCTCTCAAAAACTCCTTCAGGACTAAGTTCTGGGATTCTATGCTTCAGATGCACATAAATCTAAATGGAGAGAGAACTTTTAAAGGAAGCAATGCCTAGAAAATTTAATGTTTTTCTTTGGTCATCATTATCTACTATCAACTTCTCAGATCAATAATATTTTCCATAGATATTGACCAAAATATACCTTTGTAACTCACTGTGATTCTCTCTGGTCTACTGAGGGGCACTTCTGGGGGTGAGGGGACCAGTGAGCACACTAAGTTTTACCATAGCTGGGTCTCCAAAGTTCCAAAGCTCCAAAGCTCACTCTCCTCCTTTGTCAGTGATTTCTGTCCTCTCCCGATAATATTTTCTGATGGCCTCCAGCTAATCTGAGGAGAGGCTTTGAGTTGCTTTTCTATACACTCTACCTTTTTCTTATGTTCTTCGTATTCGGCGGAAGTTAAGTGTGAAGGAACGGAACACATCTCTACTCTGCTGAGAGCAAGAAATAAAATTTTCCCAATTACAGGTTTCCTCTGCAATTTTCCTCTTTGAAGAAGAATAAAACATGACACCCACCCATCCCCATTTTCTTAGCTTTTTGTCTTCTGTACGCAGAGGCGGTGTCAACAGAATCATGCATATGTGGTAGTGTAAAGACAGCTTCTGTCCATGAGAAAAGGACTGGCCTTAGGGGAGGGGGAGAGAAATAAGCAAAGTCCTTCCCCACCAGCCAGCCAGATGCATGCGCGCGCGCGCACACACACACACACACACACACACACACACACAGGCACTCATCACAACCTTTCTAATCATATGTAATTTTTCTCCAAGGAGGACACCCCATGTCTTTATAGTTTTTCTCTCAGATCACAACATCTGTACTGACTTTCATATTTTATATATATACTTTATTGTAAATGACTCCACTCAACAAAGACTTACGGGTCATCCAGTATATGTCAGGCACCTGCTTAGCCCAGGGACTGCAGCGACAACAATATTACCTATAAGTATCTCATCTTTTCTGTGAGTCAGATGCCATTCCAAGAGCTTTGCATGTTTTAGCTCCCTCAATCCTCACAGCAACCCCAGGAAGTAAGTACTATTATAATCTCCACTGTGCAGATCAAGAAGATGGAGCACAAACTAACCGAAAGTCAGAACAGCCAGTAAGCAGAAGAGCCAGGCTCTGAACCCAGAGTCTATGCTTTCAGCCACCTCAGAATATCACAAACCCTGTTCTCTCCTTCTAGCTGGTGAGTTACCATTTAAACAAATAATTAAGGCACCATGGGTAGAATTTCTTCTTACAGAAGAGAGTTACGGAGAGGAGGCCATTCCAGGGGGAGGGGATAGCACATGCAATGGCCTATGGATGTGAACATCTGTAGGGGGGCATGAAAAGCCATGAGAGTATGGCTGGGTAAAGAATATTGGGTGGTGTGATGGTTAATTGTATGTGTCAGCTGACTGGGCCATGGGGGGCCCAGACACTTGGTCAAACGTTATGCTGGGTGTTCCCGGGTGAAATTAGCATTTGAATCAGTAGACTGAGTAAAACAGATTGCCCTTCCTAATGTGGGTGGGCCTCATCCAATCAGGTGAAGGCCTGAATAGAACAAAAAGACTGACCCTTCCCCAAATAAGAGAGAATTCTTCCTGCTTGACAGCCTTTGAACTGGGATGACTTTTTTCCCATCTTCAGACTCACACTGAAACATCAGCTCTTCAGGTCTCGAGCTTGCCAGACTGCAACTACACCACCAGCTCCTGGGCCTTCAGACTCAGACTGGAATTACACGTCAGCCCTCTTGGGTCTCCAGCTTACCAGCTACAGACTTTGTGGCTCATCAGCCTTCATACCTGTGTGAGCCAATTCCGTATAATAACTCTCTCTCTGACTCTGTCTCTATCTCTATTTTTATTGGTTCTGTTTCTCTGGAGAACCCCGGGAAGTGCTGGGGGAAATGAAAATAAAAGATATGCTGTGTCCAGATAATGATGGAGGCCATGAAGGATAAGGAGCTAGACAAAGCTGTCTCTTGCCCGCCCCCCCAAGAGAGTTCCTGTTAACAAGAGGCCAAGCCATAGACTCTCAGAGCAGAATGTCGGGGACAACTGGAAAGGGACTCACAGTGACCATAAAATAGCATGCCAAGAGGCATTTGTGGTCCCAATCACAGGATCCAGATCTAGAGATGAAGGGGAATTTAGAGAGGTCCTAACTACCCCCCTCCCCACCCTGCCCTGCAGTTTATGGGAGAGAAGGCTGAGGCCAGGGAGGGGAGCGCAGGTCTGGGGTGACATCTGTATGTGCGACAGAGGGGTTGTCACCACCTCCCCCCAAAGCACAGTCCAGAGCTCACTCCCCAAATCACCCATCCTCCCACCAACCCAGCTGGCCCCACTCAAGACATGCCTAGGAAAGCTTCCCCATGATTCAAGGAGGAGAAAGAGGAAGTGTGGTGCCACACACACACACACACACACACACACACACATCCCTTGGTTGTCATTTTGAGCCTAATTGTTTTAATACCAGCTGTCAGGTCTGCCAAAATTCTTCTCTGGTACCAATGACCTGCAAGATCTAGAATAACAAGGATGTGTTTAAAAATAGTCCAGATTCCTAGAATTCAGTTCTCCTTCTCACCCGCCCTTCTCCATCTTACTGACAGGCCTGGTTAGAACTCCACTTAAAATTTATGAGTACAAAGCCAAACACTGAGATTCAGATTTACTAGGAATGGTAGAGGAAAGTGGTGGACAGGAGCAGAAGCTGAAGATGCAGGGACCTGGGCTGGTTTTCTGCAAAGCAGGCTGGAAACCTTGGCAGATACTCAGCCCTACATCCCCGTGGATTGACTTTCCCCAGCTCATCAAGCTGGGCACTCACTTCCTCCACTGCCCCCGGGGCTCCAGGTCTCCTGGGCCCTCGCAGACAAGCACCCCAACAGCTAAGATCTGAACACCCTGAACACCTCTTGGTGGTGGGCCCATCAGCTCCCTGCAGCCCAGACCCCACAGACTCTGCTCCTTCTGCCTCCAAGCAGTATGGCAGCAAGAGAGAAGGCA